>NW_008246058.1:9986701-10033297 GCF_000691975.1 Corvus brachyrhynchos
CCCCACCCCGCTCCATGCTGGAAAAATTTGATTGGCTAGACTGGTCAATAGGATCAAAACGTATGGAAGGAAAGTTGCTAAGAGAAATGTACATTTGAACATATATAGAGAGAGCAACTGAAGGAGCCTCATCTCCCTGTATGGGAGGGGCCTTCTGAAAAGTCACTATCTATCCCTAGAACAAACCAGGTTAGGAATTTTTTAAATGTTTTTCTGCTTTGGTTATATTCACAGTTCTAATGATATTTTAGTAACAATTCTTGGTTATGAGTGTAATTGTAATATAAAAGAACTTAATTTTTATGTTCATTTCCCATTCTGATAGGATATTTGATTTGTTAGTAAAACTTGTACAGAGAGAAAGTCTATTCTCCTATAGTAATTACTCATGAAAATTATATCAGTGCAGGCAGGAAGAAAGTACAGATTAAACAAGGTCTAAAACAAAGCACTTTGAAGACCAAGTTTCTTACAGTAGTCACTCCAGGAAATTTATAGGCACTTTAATTAATGCCTTTTGCCTCTAAGTTCTTTTCCAGTATAATTAATTGTATACACCCATGTACAAAGATGCAGAGAGGATGCCTCTATTATCCTGTAGAGAACTAGGAAAGCAGGGTATACTGTTAACTGCTATTCAACAGAAAATGATACACTGGCCTTTGACAAGCAAAGGACAAAAGGAGGGTTATGACCTGGCATTTTCAAGCAGCACCAGTAAAGCAAAACCTTATCAGCAGCGCTCTCTCAACTCAAGCCCTTTGTCATGGCAGAGTGAAGACTTTTCCTCTGCATTGTTGAACCACGGGTAGACATACACAAACATCCAGGTTGTCTTTGCCCAGGTCTATCAATACTTACTGCAGACCAGAAATTGATAGTAGAGGGTTACTGGATTTAGCAGATAAATTTACTGCCTGACTGGCACTGGTAATTAAGCAAGTTGGAGTAAGTACCAAGTGAATACTTTACCAAGGCTTTTGCATCCCTGGAAGTTTTGAAATTAAGATGGGTGTTTTTTCTAAAATAATAGCATTAACAACTATAATAATTCTTATAATTATAATAGATGGCCTGTGAGCCGTATAATACAGGAGATCAGAGAGGTAATTACAGTCTCTTGTGACCTTAGATGCAGTAATTGATAGTAATTACTCTTCTTTGAAGCCTCAGCATGCTTTATTGGCCTGTATCAGAGCCATGGGGTCATCTCATGCAGGTCATGTACCATAACCACTTTGCTTCAATTCTCAACACATACTGTTTTCCTTCCCTTTCTATCCCTGCCTCACAGAGCAAGGCTGTGGAAGGAGCAGTGTGTGCATCTTAGCTCCTGTGCACCAGCCAAATGAGCTACTGGGCACAAGGAGTGGAGCGAGGTCTTCCCTCTGCAGGAAGAAGTACAACATGCATCTCCTTGTTCTCCAGAGGAAAAGGGGTGGAGAGGATGTTTCCCAAGAAGCTGCCTGTGGATAACAGTGTCCCTAAGTTAACTTGGAGCCAGGACTCTGATGTATCACACTTACTTGGACTGATGGCTAATGAGGCAAATCAGCCCTACATGAATAAAATGTCTGTCAGGCGAAACAGAGCCGCGTACATTCCCTCTGAAATGTCCGTGTGTGCCAAGAAAGGCAATCTGCTGGCACCGAGCACGCACAGAGGGGCCGTACAAAAGGCCAATTCTTTGCATCAGCAGGGCAGGAGAAATGCCATGTCCCATAAAACAAATTGCTACTGTTCAAACCCCTGAGAACAGGCAGAAGCAGAGGCTGCTATTGAGTGCTCCGACTATCTTGCACTCTTTCAGGTTAAATGATTGTTGCAGAAAAGGCTGCTTCAGTATTTCTGTAAAGCAGCACCATGGAACATCACTTTAGTAGAAACAGGTAGTCTACTTATTTATTTATATCAGAACCTTTTTTACTTATATCAGAAAGACTCTTCATTGTTAGATTTTGTTTTCTTCGAGTGGGTGATCTGATTTTTACAAGGTCGAGTGGCATTTGACTCCTAGCATTCAATCTATTAGGAATGGACAGGAGGGAATTAGCCTAATGTCAGCTCAGAAAAAAATGCTTTTAATACAGACATCTTTGTCTACAGAAACAGGACTGCCTCTGTTGCAGTGTCATATTAGTTATTTCTTAACTTCTTGGGAAATGCAGAACTTGAACTGATAGGTGTCTTTCATTTTATTAAGCATAGCTAATATATAACATTACTTACTTATTTTTTGTCATTTCACTTCAGTGATTAGCAATTTCTGCACCTCTTGAGGTAATGCAATAGAAATGAGAGCCACAGGCAGCAGAGAACTCCTTCCAACCTCCCTAATTCTTCTGCACAAGCATTAGCTTGCAAACACCAAACACAAACTGGATGTTTTCTCCCTGTGCCTAGTGTGAAATGCAGAAAGGATTAACAGAAGCTCCTTGGATTAATCTCTTACTTGACAAAGAGATGATACAGTTTCAAACCTAGAGTTCAAACCTATGCTGCATTCTTCCAAGCAAGTGCAGAGAGGCAGAGGCTTATGCTGAGCATCTCACAACTTTTTATATGAGTCTTGTCCTGCTACAGCCCCTCTTTCCCATGCTGCAAGTGCATCTACACCTAAGCTGACACCCACAGCACAGCCCACCTTACCTGCTTCAAGTAACAGTGATTTCTCAGCACAGGATCATGAATAGAGATGAAAAGTGGCCTCTGAGATGCCTTTCTCTGAGCAGTAGGCTGGTTCCCACCCTTGTGCATGAGTGTATTTGATGAATTTCCTTGGAGAAATGAAAAGTTGGAAGATACTGCTTAGAGTAGCCTGAGAGACAAATTAGGAGCTGGGGATGGAAATTAGTGTAAAGGAATTCTCAGTAGACTGCTAGTGAGTCACGAGTTGCAGATGTCTCTTAGATGAGGAACAGTCCTGCAAGGCAATTACCAGCAGCCTCAGCACTTAAGGCATATGATATTAGGTAAAAAGGGAACTGTTTTTCACAGGCAGGAGGGAGAAACATAATCAAATCTTTATTTGCACTCAAGTGCATCTAATGCTATACAACATCTATTTGTCCAGGGAATTAGTTTTACTTATTTACAATACCATACTAGCCAATTACATGACAAAGCCCTTATAACCCTGCTATACTGTTTGTGAGGTGCAAGTAGAGAGAGAACCACAGAGAGCTGTAAGATAAACACTGCCAAAAGGAAAACAAAAATGTAAACTCTTACTAAAAGACAATACCTGTGTGATCGAAGGAGGTGATGGTGGTGAGTGGGGAGTTAGATGTCAGAGCATCTTCTATTAATTTTAATCAATTTAACTTGTCTAACTCATACTGGATTTTTGGCGTTTGGCTTTTTTACTGTCACTAATTAATTATAATCCAGTCTCAGCACAATCACTGTAACAGAACTGACCAAAAAAACATGCCAATGAAGTGTTAATGGACATGAAAAAATTGTATCTCGTAGCTACATTCATTACTCTTGCCTTTAGATAAAGTTAGGAAGTAGTCAGGGACATTATGAACTGCAAAGTCTTGCACTTTGAACATTGAGAATGAAGCAAAATAGTGTTCTTGAAGTGCTACAAAAGGAAATCACCTAATTATGTACTAAGAAAACAGTTATCCTGGCAATGTGAAGGACAAAAATTAAAAAAAAAAAAAAAGGAAGAAAAAAGCAGGTAGTAACACGTAAAAAAGAATACCCCATGTGATCAGTGTAATTCTCCCAACATTTTAGTTTTCCTCATAGCTTATATTAAGCCACAGAATTCAGTTCCTAATTTATGTGATGCACACATGTGCCCACACATTTTTGAAAGCTGTTCTTCAGCTTTTACAAATCACTTCTTGCTTTAATAATAAAATAAATGTATTAGACTTTCCACTGACCTCCTCAAAAATGGGATGAATCTCTTCAATATTTTTACTGATGTTAGGTCCAGTCCATTTTTAGTGCTATTCTCAGATGTCTCACAAACCTTCTGTTAGAGAGGGTTTCCTGGTCTTTCCTATCATCCAAACGAAAATAATTAATTAGATCAACTACTTTCATCAACACAGGCAAGCAGTATCCTGTGTTTGAATCACATGAATAGATATCACACAAGAATTTATGGCCATGCCTTCAGGTTTTGCTTTGGATTTATTCTCCTCTGAGACATGTTTCACTTCAGGAACTCGATGTCTTTCTTCTGTCCCTTCACCACTGCTGCTGTGAGAGAAAACAGCTCAATATTTGAAGCCATCCTTTGCTAGAATTCATGATTACATGGTCACTAAGTATTTGCACTACTGTAGAATGTCTCATCCTAAAGTCAATTCCCAATTTCTTCTGAGAAGTTAATGAAGAACATTTCAGAACCAGAGTTATGTCTGTGTTGCTTCCTTCGTCTTGCACTTTTATCTGATGTCTTTCCTCCTTACTTTTACCTGTGATTGATAGATCAGATAGAGGTATTCAGAGTGGATGCCTGGGTTATATAGGATATATGACATCATAATGGAGTTACAGAATTTGTGTTAGCAGGGACCTCTTAGAGGTTATTTTGGCCAAGATCTTCCTGAAAGGTTTGCTGACTTCAAAGTTAGATTAGGCTGCTCGGGATCATGTCCAGCTGAATTCTGAAGATCGACATTCCCAGCTGCTTCCAGTGTTTGACTGCTGGACCACATATGAAGAATATTTTTCCTTACATATATAACCATATGTTTATATATGTTATATATGTTTCAAGTTGTGAGAGCTACCTCTGTCCCTTTGTCTGCCTCCCTTCTGATCACCCGATTAGGTAGGTGCAGACAACTATTGGGAGCCCTTCTTTACCACAGAGCAGCTCCCTGGATCTAGAAGCCAAAGCATTTGCAAAAGCAGCTGTGAGACATCCAGCTCACGTCTCTTCTGAGCTTGGCAGGACCTGCTGCATTTCACAGGCAAAAGAAGGGGCAGAAAAGTGATCCATATCATCTTGCCCACTCTGATGGGCACCATGTCCCACCTCTACAGAAAAGTAGTGTTAATATTATATCACTTAGAAATAATTTCTAATGCTGAATGTAAGAGTCTAGCTGTTCAGTGGTGGAACTCAAAACATACCAAGAGCATTAACATGGCTGTCAGGCTGCTTTCCTTTTTGTCTCGAATCCTACTAAAACACAGGAGCAACAACCTTATCTCAAGAAAAATGATTTATTGTAATATTCAGAAGGTCCTGTCCTATACCACCACCTCTAATATCTCGTTTCTTGAGTGTTTAATACTGACTGAAGCTTGTGAGCCTTCTCTTCTCCCTACTGTGAACATTAGTTCTGGAACATCACAATTTCCACACCACCCAACTGTTCTTAAAAAAAACCCCAGTATTTGTCTGCAGCTCTGCTCTTGTACTTTCTTTGCATTATTTTTCATTTTGATGTGCTTTAATTGCCACAAACCAAACAGGAAACAGCTCAGGCATTGACATCATATTAGAAACTACCAGCCAAACATATATTTCTCCAGGAAGGTTTTTTGAATAATTTTATTCAACAATGAGGTTTTAACATTTTACTTGATGTTGTATTTTTCAAAATCGATTAACTCTGCAATTAATCTTCTGTAAAAATATTCATTAAATTACAAGTGAAAAAAGAAAAAAAAGCAGAAAAACATCCACCCCTTCTCGTCTACATTCTGTCCTCATTTCTATTTGAGTCAATCACTTTCTACCTTTTACCAAGAAAAAGATGCTGCTGCACATTAAGCAGGAAAAAGACAAAAATGCTCAAATGTTGCACTGAGGGGTGTTAAAGACAAAACCCCAAATATAACCAGACAGAAATATTAAAGACATAACAAATTGCTTTCCAGATGCAGAATCTTATCTATTCCATAGACATTGCTCCCTCTAATGGAAAATTAATGTTAAAGTTGCAGGTAGAGCCTGCCTAACATAATCCATTTGTGGATATGGTTCACAGCACTTTCTGGAGAATTTCTGGTCCCACGTGGAAAGAAGTTCCTGGGAGTTACACAGGGAATGTGAAGATGAATACTATAGCAGGGAAAAGAGCTTAGCTAGAGCAGGACTGATTGGGCAATGGATAAGAGAACAGAAATTATAGAAGTGGCATGAACAAGAGAGACAACTACAAACAGCACCCGTGAGGAATGGCAGCCTAGTGAAGAGGACAGAGAAGACATGAGTGCCCACAGAAGGCATTGCATGGGAAAAGCTAAGTTTCAGAGAGAACCAAGAGACTTAGGTGAAAGAGAGAAAGAAGTGCCACATGCTCAGTCCCAGTGTTTTGTAGTTTCAGGGTACAGTATCACAATGATGCACCTACTTCTCTTTATTTTTTGTCCTGGGCTTTTGTTGGGCTTCAGGAAAGAACATTAACTGAGTGGATTTGGTTTTGCTTGTTCCTCTAAATCTGTTTTTGCTGGGAAAGCTCTTAATGCATCATTGGATCTCACCTCTGATTCATCCTTTCCAGACTGACCTCAGAGGAACCAGGGACTGAGACCCAGCTCGGGAGCTGTAACTCTGGCCTGAAACTAACAACAATTACCATTTGCTTCCCACAAAACTGGAAAAACAGAACCTCAGCTTTCTTCCATATTGTCTTGGCTGCCTTCCCTTCAACAGGGTACGTCTTCTCCAGGTTTTGTTGCGGGAACTGACAAGGCAAAGCTCACAGTTGGGAACATATTGGCTTCCATACTGATATTCCACCACTTAAGAAAAGGGTTAAGAAACAAAACTAATATTGTAATTCACAGAGAAAGTGTGTTCCAAAGTCCTCTGAAATCAGTGGACTGAATCCCACCAACGTCACCAAGTACTGGCTTAAGGCCTTAGTAAATACGGGATTTATAAAGGAATCATTGTACGTCAATGGTGCAAAAAAAGATGTCTCAATAATTCAGAAACCACAACTGAGGAAGAAGTAGAGGTAAAGATTGAGGCAATGATTGCTAGAGGTGAAGGAAAATACAGATGTTAAACCAAAGTGGGTGTGGAAAGGAGGCTGAAAGATACGAAAATTATATTGAAGTTGGTCTGGTATCATCTACTGCTAGAAGAAGGCAAGTGTGGTGTTGTACTCCGATGTGCTTCTTATTCCTTGAAACACTATTGCCTTTGCAAATTTCTTTATCCCTAGCTGATATTGACTACTTCTTTTCCTGACTGCAGCTGCTCTATACACACTGCCAAATTAACACCTTAGTTCGCACAATCTACTCAAGGAGAGTTCTCCCAGTCTTTTCAGTTCTTCACATGTGTGGACACATTCAAACACACTGGCACCACAGCCCTTGAGCAGAGAAGCAATCCATGGAGAGGTGAGATGGGAGTACTGTGAGTGATGGGATGTAACACCTCCCAAATCTGAGAGCTCTTACATTCAGATTAATAAGGATGCCTCTGTACTCTGTAAAAGTGTCTTAGTACACTGGACCTTCCCATGAGGAACTAGATGCTGCTGCTCCCAGCACCTTATGTGAAGCTTATTCAAGAGAGTTGGAAGAGGTGTTCAGAATTTGGCCTATTCCAGTAGAGCATTTTGAATATATTTTCTACTTAAATTAACCTGCATAAAATGGGTTTGCATTACAGCTTGTCAAGCTAGTTCACCTCTTGCAAATCAGATCTGTGATCTTCTGTGACCTTTTCTTCTCTCAGTGAGATCCACCACATGGCATCCACAGGCATGCTTTGAATAGTTTAGGGACCAGGATCATAATTGCTGTCAAGGTCCATCAGAAGAATCACTTCCTCTTTACCTGCTTTTCTGCACTTATGTGCTTGATACAAGATAGGCAGTGCAAAGTTCCTCCGTTCACGAGGTGAAGTGGCTCCTTGTGCACCAATAGGAACAGATCTGCTTTTGTAGGTGTGCAGGCATGTTGGATTTCCCCTGAGGTACAAGAGCAGCTGCCAGGTGGTCTCTATATGGCTTCTCTCATTCCTCTCTTGTGATGCCAAGTCCTTGGTAGAGAGGGTGCCCCAGTGCTTGTGGCTCTGACTGCAGCACTGCAGAAGAACAGCCCAGGAGGGACAGTAAGAGATCCAGCACCACTGCACTAACATTGATCCTTGGAGAGTTTGCCCCCTGAAGGACTGCACTTGTCTGATTTTTAATAGCTGTTTGCATTTTCCACCACCTTCTTTTCGTAAGGAAAATATCAGCAGACTGCAATTTACTGAAAGTTTCCAGCAGGGAGCAGCATTTATTCATTTGTGAAGGAGACGCTTCCACCTCAAAAGGACCAGGCACCCGAAGCTGAAATAAAGACTTATAAGTCCTTTGCTTAAGAAACAATGTTTGCAGATGGATGGACAACTAGCAGTGTGAGGGGTGAAGGAGGAAGGGCAGGTTAAACACTTGGCACAAGGCCTTGCTCACCCTCTTCATCTGTCTGATGAAGCAAGCATGGCTTGGTATTTGGGACTGGGGAGGTTGGAGGCTCAGAAACAGTGCCAGCAGATGAGGTGGATCAAAACATTCCCATTTAAGGAAAAATTTTTATCAAAAAGTTCAGTGTTATCCCTGGCTCAGAATTATTACTTCAGGTACTGGAAACCCAGATTAAGGTCTCACTAATAATGCTTGCATAGTATTATCACAATCCTAAAAATACAGCATATTGGTATATATATAGAACCTAGGCTCCTGTTTGTTTTGAAAGCTTTCAATTTTAACATTTCTCTTCTAAAGATGTTTCTTACAATGATATGTTAACAATTTCAAATCCGCAGTCTCAGAATGTCACAGCTTTGAAATCAGCCTTCCACAGAGATAGGCTGTGAACAAGTACAAAAGAGAGTATTTTAGTGGTTGAAAGCTAAACTAGTAAAAAATCCTGTTCACCTCCTAAGTGAATTTCTATTAAAAACAATTTTATAAAAACCATATACCTCATTGACAGCACTTGTGTTATTGCTGGAATTCTTCCTGCCTGTCCTGCGCTGGCTCTGCACAGCAGCCTCCTGCTGCTGTCCCCTGAGATCAGCTGTGTCCCAGTGGTGCAGTCTCAGAGTGGGTGAATCAGACCGTGCAGAGTTAGGTAACTACTGCAGTCTGCAGCCAGTACCCAAATTGGCTTTAAACCTCAGGCTAGATTACAAGAGAGATAGAACACCATGTGCTTGTGTGCTTCTCTTCAGGATCCTGGGACTCTCAGGGTGTGCCACTGGCACCTCAGGCTTTCAGTCCCTGAGTTAAGATGACAGCAAGTTTCATCCTACCTCTAGCTGAAATGTTATGTAACTTTCTAGTACCTTGGCCTTCCCTGCAGTCAGAATGTGCATAGTCACAAATTAGATTAAATGAATTTTTATAGACACACTGACTTTTCTTTAATCACACTTTTTCTCTTCAAACTGGGGCTAAAGGTTTGTTTTAGTAAGATTGTTATGAACATTCAGTTGTCTTAAGTATGTATTCGCTTGTCTTTATTTGCCTAGATTTATTTTTTAAGTATACGATTACGTTGTCTAAATTTAGCTTTATGTGTCCTAGATTCATAAGGTTTGATTCTAAGATAATAGCATTCCTGTAACATTTTTTTACTCCTCAAAGTACTTGATCCTTTTAGCAGTAACTCCAGTTTAATGTAGCTTTCTTTGTTCACTGGCATCGCTTATGACATTTTAAAATAATTAAACTGCATATATGTTCTCCGTATGAGAAGCCCGAAGCCAGTGCCAACAGTGTGTTTCCACTAGTTTGAAAACTGGTAGGCTTAATATTAAATTCCTTTTATAGCTCAACTTTGAGAAGTAGATCTGTTGGTACAGAAGATTCTCCAAAAAGCATCAGCCAATACTTCTTAAATGGCAGCAACTCTGCAACACTGGTATAATGGAGTGACCAATGTACCTTGGTAAATCTCTCTCTTAATTTGTAATGTGGAAAACAAGTACAAATACCTGAATTAACTGAGAGGCCTGTGAACAGTAGGCTAGCGTGTGGCTTGAAAATGGGTGGGAGCAAGGAGCACATCTGTGAGAAATGGGGGAATAATCATTCTGGGTGGATGGCGAGTTCAGTCCAGTGCCTTGTCTCCATCAGTCACAGATGGAGATTTTGCAGATTTCTGAGGAAGAGCATAGGAGCAGCACAAGGATCTAGTTTTACATGCTCAAACACTCACAGCCTTCAGCATCTGATAGCTGGGGACCTTTCTGAGGACGAGTCACTGTCTCTGTATCTTCAAAATTTATTTCTTCAATAATAGATCCAGCTTCCCCTTGAACTCATGGGAACTACATTCTTAGTCTCTGGCAACAAGAACTTCCCCAGCTCCCTCACACCCTAAGCAATGAGCTGCCTCCCTTTTTCCCAGACCCATCTTCATTTGATAGCTCCTATTACTGCACCAGGAGAGGAGTCAAAATGTATCCACCTACTGCACTTGACAGCTCTCCGCCACTCTGGTCTCCTTAGTATGCTGAAGATGCTTAGCTGATCCTTCGTAGGAGCCACTGCTGGCAGTGACCAGACACCAAGAAAAGGACAGCCACGGACACTGACTTCCCTTAGGGCTGCCAAAGCCATTGGGCCTATGACCATGACCAGCCCCTATGGATCTGCCTGCCATGCAAGCAGAGTCAAGCCAACAACCTTGAGGAACCCTGGGAGCCCCACTGCCCAAGCTGCACAAAACTCTTCTTCACTTGCAGCATATGCTGCCGTGCAGTGTGGTAATGGCTGAACTCGATTTAAATAAACCACAGCCTAGCCACAGCAGCATAGAGCACAGCAGAGGGTAATTTACTCTGCCTCTTAGCAGGGATCCTTAAAGAGTCATGACAGGTCCAAGTAATCTGTCAAAGAGCAGCCTGAGCAGCCAGCAGTCTCTGGATGCTAATCCCTTATGAACAATAGATTCATTATATGCAAATTAATAGGAGAAGGGGTGATTGGCCACTGTATCTGCCCAGACAACTGCTCCATTTCAAAGGAACTTCAAGTACCCGGAAATCTATAAGCTGAAAAAAATTAAATGACCACATTCTGCATCTTTGTTTAAAAACAACCTGATTTCCTCAGACAGCCTGTGCAGGGATCCAGTGAATGCTGACGACACGGCAAGCTGGAAATAGTGCTCAGTGACTGAAATCCATGAGGAAAACAATAATAACAAATCAATGCATACACTGAATTTCTTGAACAGCTCTGGTTTTGATTAATTTTAATTCCCTATTCCATTACAGATTTACTTGTTTAATATCAGAAAATCCATCTGAATCCAGGGAGTGAGTTGAATATTTGTGGAAAAGATACACGGGTGGTTTTCTACATTACTGTTTTCTTACTGAGGAGTCAAAGCTGAACCTAAGGAGCAGGACAGCAGCTAGACATTGTCTGACAAACCAGAGCAGGTTCCCATCTTGTTTTGAAGTTAAACAACAGCTCTGTGGTCAACTGCTGACTGCTTTCTCCAGCTGATATTTGATTGTGGGAAGGCTATGAGTTTTCTGATGCCAGCGAAGCTGATCTTAATTAAAATATTCCATTGGAAATGTTTCATAAGATAGGAATACAAGACTGACGCCAGTCTGTCACAATTCACTAGACTGCTTGAAATCTGGAATCGACCTGGCAGGTAGCCGCACTGAAGCCAAAAGGAGTCCTGCACAGAAGGCTTAGCTTCTAGATGGGTGGTTTTCCCTATTTTTTTTTTTTTTAAAGTACACCATGTCAAATGTGTTTATGGTGCTTTAATGTAAAAAAGAAGCGAGTTGGGTTTTTATGTCCCTGTTTAGCTCATGATAACAACATTAAGACTAAGTAAATACAAACTTCCATAGATGCAGAAATTGATACAGCATTTTTTAAAACCAGGCTTATAGGGATCATAGATTCATAGAGCTGTTAAAGCTGGAAAGGACCCATAAGATCATTGGGTCCAACTGCTTACCCACTAATACCGGCCCTGCTCGGCTCCGTGGGGTCCCACGTGCACCCACAGAAGCACGGGTGGGTTCAGTGTTACAGTCGGTAGCAAAGAGTTGAGAAGGGCATTTGTGTGCGTTCCGGCAGGAGCATTTATTGCTTCTACAGCGTCAAAGGTTGCAAAGGCAAACACAAACATGATCCCGAAACTCAGTTTTATCCAGGGACGGGGAAAAGGCGGGATTAGGGAACAGGGACCAATGGGGAAGCTCTGGGGGAGTGATGAGGGGTAGAGGTTAACAGCCAACTGGGGAATCCAAACTGGGATAGATTAACATAACAGAACAAGTATCCTGGGAGAAGTCTTTCTGGTCACTGTAACCTAAAGAGGTACTTTGTGATACTAGGGACTTGTCTTACTGAGAACTCTCTGTCCCTTGTAATGTATGTTCACTGGCCACCACAACCCACGATGTTCAATGCTAAAGCATGTCCCCGAGTGCTACATCCACGTCTTTTTAACATTTCCAGGGGTGGTGATTCCACCACTTCTCTGGGCAACCTATTCAAATGCCTGCCATTCCTTTAACTGAAGAAATTTTTACTCATATCCAATCCAAATCTCCCCTGGCACAATTTGAGGCCATTTCCTCTGACCTTGTTGCTCATTACTTGGGAGAGGAGACCGACCCCCACCTTGCTATAACCTCCTTTCAAGTAGTTGTGGAGAGTAAGAAGCTCTATCCTGAACCTTATTTTCTCCAAGCTAAACACTCCCAGCTCCCTCAGCTGCTTGTGCTCCAGACCCTTCCCCAGCTTCGTTGTCCTTCTCTGGACATGCTCCAGCACCTCAATGTCTTTCTTGTAGTGAGTGGCCCAGAACTGAGCGCAGGATTCAAGGTGCGGCCAGGATGCCAGGGACAGATTATGGATTTAGTTGCCCAAATATACACATCTTTTTTTAAGTTTTCAGCAAGAGTTTGACAGAAGTTGACTCCCCAACTCACCTCTCCCCATAACAGCTCAAAATCCCATTCCCATTTTCAGCTTTACTTTGAGGAGATAATCACTCTGACACACTGGAGCCCACTAAAGCACAGCTCACTTCCTATGCCAGTCCATGGATAATGCCCAAAGAGCTGAAGCTCAAGTGATGCTGTGGCTGTTGCAATTATAGTGTGCTTCAGGAGCTACAGGGGGACAGTTACCTGGCTGCTCCTTTTGGCCCTCTGTCCTACATCAGATGCTTTCCTAAGTGGTACCTTTTTATAATATAAATAATTGATTTAAACAAAAGACATATTTCATAGCCCTCTTCCCTGTGAAAAAAAAAATCTACATAGTTGCAAGGTTCAAGGCACCTGTAGTAGCTTCCCATTCATAAATAAAGTTGTCACCTGTGTTCCTGTTCTGTTCCCATTTTTGAGGATTTTCTCCTAAGAAAGCACTCAGCACATGGGACTCAAGCACCAGTGCTGTTACATCAGTGATGATCATACCATACAGCACACAGAACATTTTGCAGGCTTTTCCTAATTAAGACTGATACTGAACAGCTATTTCAGCTGTACACATAAGATAGAGGAATGTGACTCAGCCTACATAAAATAATACTTTGTACTTACATTATGGTCTCCTTCCAAAGATTTTAGTGTGCTTTCCAAAAGAAGTCATTTAGCTTTGCAATATCTCTGGGTGTTTACTGAAGGAACAATTTCACCACATTCCCAATAGAAATACTGGCAGAGAGGTCATAGGCCCAATTTTCAGATGATTTCAGTGCAGAAATGTGCACGCACAATGCAGGCATATTGCTGAAAACAATACTTAATTTCACTAACTACATGTGGAGATGACCAGACACATGAATGGTCACTTTAATCCACATCCAGCTGTTGTTTGGCCAAAATAAACATTTAAAAATGTATGTATATTTGTAACCGCTAAACTCATGAACTTCAGGCTTTAAGGTTATGAAGGAAATCTGTAGGTTCATTTGATGCAGCCTTGCAGAGAGCTTCAATGACCCTGACTGTTTTACTACCAAAATATGCTTCTTTTTCACCAAATCCATAGGTGTTTGGTGAACTACTGAAGCAAGCCTTTAACATAGATCTTTGGTGACACTTCTACTGTCAAGTGTAGCGAAGATCTTTGTAACAAGCAGCAAGCACGAGCATTTGGATCTGCCACACTCTGGCAGAGCCACCTGAAATTCAGGGGAAAGAATGAGCTAAAAAGACAGATACCTTTTTATTTTGCGAAGTCTCACAGAGGAAAATATTTTTCCATAATGAAAAAAGTTGTTGTTTTTTCTCTTTGCATTGCTCATTTTTATGATCTTCTGAGTAATTTCCCATTTAAAATTCCTTTTCTTCCCTCCACAGGCCACCATCCCCAAAAGTATCATATTCATCCTTCTTCTGACTGGATTTTTGAATGATTGTTTTGGAGTCTGGCTTTATCTCCCTGGAGTCTCATATCTAGGGATCAGCAAACTGGCTCATATAACTTACAAACTGGCCTGAACCATAATTCAGCACTAAGGAAATGTTTTGAGGATAAAAAAAATCAGTGTGCTTTTCACATCCATACACCTCTCTACTTCCACCTCCTAGAATCAGCTGGAATGCCAAATGATGCCAGGTTACCTGCTGCCTCAGGAGTTTGGACACAGTTTTGAAAGCCCCATGGGTTAAAAACCATCTGATTTCTTGAGTCTTTGTTTCTTCAGCAAATTGACAACTGTTAGTGACTGTCATTGATGGGTTTTTCTCCTTTTTTCTTTTTCTTTCGTTCAGTTGTGCAATAATACCTGTGTCTGAAATCATATGGGGAAGCAGTTGGAAGACAACATTCATAAAGGAATATGAAGCCCAAAGAAATTAATTTAAAAAGAACTCTGTGTTTTGTTATGACTCCCAAGTCCATCCCTCCTGCCCAAAAAACCCAACAAAACAAATTCCCCTGTATTCTTGAAATGTTCACTGTCTTTTATCTGTCTCATCTTTATTAGATGAGAAATTTTGTGTGTTTTTCTGCTCCGTCCCCCTATTGCAAACATGTAAAAGTATGCAGTCCACTACATTTTTATTGAGAAAGTGCCTATAAATAATCCCATCCACAGACTTTCCATATATGCCCTCTACTTTCACCTCCACATCAGGTGAATCCAAGCTGACGCAGCTCCACACCTCTGAGAAGACAAGGACACCTCACAGAATAAATGTCTGGGGTTTGCCATTTCCTTTGTCTGGTTTACTATGCATCTCACCTACTTTGCTCAGTCCTTTAGAGGAAGACTGTGTAAACACACAGGCTCCTTCTCTAAGGCTGAACAGAATAGTGGAGAATCAGCAGAGTAGTTTTGTGGGGCATATGGGTTCAGAAAACATGAGGTGGTCTTTCATTTGTATTAGTTATATTCCAGTTAGCAATGACACCACTAAAATCCTCTCATTACTCTGTGTAAAAGTACTTTTCATGATCCAGTGTTGTTTCTTTAACAAAGAACATTTGCAAACACCGTTTCATCAAAACAAAAAGAAATTATTGTAAGTTACTAGCTTTCACTTAAAGGGACAGGAGTTTTGCCGTTGATTTTAAGGGTCTTTGGTCCTCAGCTAACACAGCACATTTAATGTCTGCTAGCACAATTTTTTTTTCCTTTTAACAGAAGTGTGTCTGTTTTCTTCTCAGATTGTGCACACCAAGTTGACAAGGCTTATTTGGAATGCATAGCTGGGTGGATGTGGTGTTGAAGTAACAGATGTTCCAGTAGTTGAACTAGGCATCCAAAGGGATAAAAACAAAACCCACTTGTCTACTGGAACCTGTTTCAAACATGGTAGCTGGATAAAAAGTAACCCTGCTGCATGTCTTTCTCTGGCCCTGACTTTACAATCTTATTAGAGCCTGAGAAAAAGAAAAATCAATTGATACCCAATGTCTACAAATTATTAAGATATCCCCCTGCTGTAACTGTTCATCTAACTTAACACTTCTTCTGTCATGCTCATCAGCTCTGTGCCAGTGCTTTCATTTCTGTCCCATCTGCCCCTAGAGCACCTGCTCAGAGAAGGCACTCGGCAACACTTTGGCATTTACAGAAATTAGTCAAAATTCCTGGGTATGACCTTGCCAGCGGATACAAGGCTAACAGGAACAAGACTGTGCACCAAAATGGGTGCACTAATATTGGCAACCTTTTTCCAAGGGTGCAGGTCCAGGATTGGGACCTACTGAATATTCATTTGTGACAATTTCAGAATTAAATCTTCACCATTTGTAATTGAAGCATCTTTTTTGTATAATAAAATGAACTCTTTGGTTTTGGCTTTGATACTTGAGGAAAAATAGAGAAATTCACAGATTTAATATAACAGCTGAAATGTTTTTCAGGGGAACTCAGATATTTCTACATTTCAGCAGTGTTAATTCAATTAGCCTGAAACTAACTCAAATAAAGCATTATTGTCCATAATGGTGGAAGTTCTAGGATCTTCCTTTGAAAGTATTTTTATCTCTATGAAGACTTAATGTGAAAAGCTAACTTAAATATTCCTCCAGCAGTTTACAGACCCTAATCCAATTCCCACTGAAGTTAACAGTGCCATTTCAATTACTCCTCCAGCAGGAACAATTTATTATGACCGTATCTTAGTCTTCGTTGACCCCTGTTTAATTTATCTTCAGCAACTACTCCTCTACTCCCACTCTGTTAAATTACTACTGAACCAGTTTCCCTCTCTTCACCTCTTTTTACCTATTTCATTATTTCTTCTCCTTAAAACTATTCATATTGGCCTTTTCTGCATCCCAGCAGTTGATTCCAGCTCAGTTCGCCAAGACATAATTCTAAAGTTGATTGGATTTTCAGTCCTCCCAGATCCCCTTCACCCACAATTTGAAGTCTGCTATAGTCCACAAGGCAAATATTGGGATTTTAAGTTGGTGGGAAATGAAGTAGATATTTCTACATGCAGTCTGGGATTACTGGAACACTGAGAGCTTTTTTCTCTTGCCTCTTTGCTTCATGGATGGCAGAAATAATGTAAAAGCCAAAGGTGTAATTCACACCTTGAAAAGCAGCTGCCTCTGCCAAACATTTTTATTAACAGTATCACTAGGAGAATTACTGGAGGTGCAGTATGTAAGGAAAGAAGAGGTACTGTATTTCTTGACTCACAAATAGTATTGTTCAATTTGAAATTAGCTAAGGACTACCAAAGAAAATGCTTTGGCATGATGACTTAGTAATCACCTAAACGACCTGGTGAATTAGGTGTAACAAATGACACTCAGCTCTAACTCAGCTACAAACTGGAGGGAGTTATAATAGGTAGAGGCCTATTATGACCAATATTAACTAAGAACCTTAGATCATCAAAGTCCTCAGTAAACAACTGATAGTCTTAGAGTTGCCCATAAATCTGTTTCAATAATTTCATGGATATCACTCTCAGCGTAATGATCTGCTGTGCACAAGTACTGTGCTTACTTTGAGAGCACTGCAGGTTCACACTCATAATTAAAGTGTTCCTGCGTAAGATTTTTACAGAGGCCACAGTGATAGGTATAACAGCACTGCCAGTCTCTGGATGGTGGTTTAAGAACAGCTGTCAGGAGTCAAACAAAAGATCTGGTGGCCAAATTCTGTCAACAGCCAGTAAGAGAGGCCAAGAGAAGAGTCCAAGGGCAGGTCAAGCATATAGTGATGATTCCCCAGCCTCCCCTTCCAGCCTACAGCAGTCTGCAGCTCAGCAACCTCCTTTCCAGAAGAGGGATCTATGTGTTAAATAGTCCTTGTGGGATTTCCTTCCTTTTCCCTCAAATTTGGCTACTCAGGTTAGAAGCTACGTAAACCTTTTGGCATCCACCACTGACACACAACTGTGTGTTCCACAGCTCTCCTAGCAAGGGATAAAAAAATCTCATCTTCTCCTTAATTGAAACTATCACTCAGTCATTTAATTTGATGTTTTCTACTTCTAAAGTGGAGAGACAGTGAACAGCCATTTCCTGCTTACTTTAGTCATTGCTTTGTAGGTATATGTCCTGTCTACCCTCATTGATCTCTTTTCCAAGTTGAAGAGGCCTAGACCATTTGTTCCTGATGTTAAAACTTTTCCACACATTTGATCATGATTGCTGCTCTCCTGTGATTCTTTATGTTTAATATCACATCCTCTTGAGCTGGGACATCTGAACTGTGTGAACTCCTCTGTAGATGTATCATGAACTTAAACTGTACAGAAAATTTTGATTTTTCTTGTTTTTCATTTCCTTACATTTAATTTGGTTTTGACAGCACTCAGGTTATGGATCTCTTGCCTTTAGTTGGAGCCTTGCTATTTTTACATCTACACTAAACGATGATGCATTTTTAATAATTTTATTTCTTTTGACCTACTGGCATTAAAATAACAGTAAGAAAATAGTTTCATTTCCTCATGACTGCTTGACTTTGCCCTCTGACTTCTTTGTTGTCCCCAAATCTCTGACCTAAATTGCCCTGTATTCATTCTCATTTTAACCTCAATTAGCCAAGAGATTGCCACTCCAAATAAAGAAAACATGCTTTTCACCATGTGTCATCCACTGGGCTCAAAAATTTTTGTTTTGTCATTTCAAAAGGTCACAATAGGAATAAGTGGTCAAAGGTCCATTTTAAATCAACATTTGAAATAATACATTGGAGACATAAAGATGCTAAAATGACAAGCAGCTGACACACATAATTAGTCTCACTATTTTGTGCTCCACAAGGTAAATTGTGTTGTACATCCCCAAGATTTTAGCTAGGAGTGACTTTTTTCAGCAGGGTTTGGCTAATAGAGACTCTGTCCATAGACTGTATGAATCTATTCAATCTTTGAATAAATTATTCAAACCATTTCAAGGCATTATTAAATTATAGCAAAGTAAGCATTTCCAGGTATTCTTGTACATTTACACTCTGAGGAGCCTTTTGCTTCAAAACCATACTTATCTCTCAGATCAAGAACAAACACAAATTCTATGGATCAAAGAGGAAGAGTACAATGCCCTCTGATGTATCACTAACCAAATGACAACTTCTGACAACAGCTGTGGATTTTGAATGAAGCTCAGCTGAGCCCCACTAGAATTCAAACCTGGATATCATCCATAGGTTAAAGACAACACAGCCCAATTGCCTCGCTGTGTTTCTCACCACTGAGCATGAGAAGGCACTGAGGGAGCAAAGTGCTGATGCACAGCAGTGAACCTTTGAAGCTGCTGATGAATTTTACAATAGTACCATCTGGCTCTCTGGTGAGAAAAGTTCTGTCCCACTCACAGAGAACTGCTAGCTTTGGTTTAAAAATGGCTGATGACAGGTGAGGAGATGCTTAACTATCACTGTAGTAAATATTACCATATCCCGCCTTCATAGGGAGGAGGAGAGAAACGATCCAACAGGCAGGAATTGTGCAGCAAGACTGACTGATTTAATTATTTTACAAACTCTTTTATAGACTTTTTTCTTCATAGTCTAATTGGACAAAGGATCAGACACCCCTTGGGGGTGATTGGCTAAAATCCTAAAACATCCATTGTCAAAATATTTTCCTACTGTACTATAAACAAAGCTCAGCAGGGTCTCAGGTGTTCATGGTTTATAAACTCTGCGAATATCTTCTGTGAGAGAGAAAAGTCTCTCACGGACTTAGAAAATAGCAAGAAGAATTCTTGCTAGCAGCATTTTTGTATCCACACTTAACCATCAGCTTTTCTTGGTTCCCTCTGAAAGGGGAATTTGAGTATTCAGACTATGACATTTCTAAGTTCAGTTTCATTAGTGAGATGATGTATTTCCATTTTCAGCCAGTGGTATGAAGCTTGTGAAGGATGCAGGACATACAGGAGTTACAGGCCCATCTTACGTAGAACATCTCACCTTCTTTATCCACAAATGACTTAGCCAGTGCTCTGAATTTGAAAGATGCTTATGTGAATTGAAAATTTATACTTGTTTCTGCCAACAAATATTCAGCACTTCTTTCAAATACTGAAGCATTATAAATACCTTTGGTAAAGATACAAATAAAAGTAGAAAAATCCTCTAAAATAGATTATTAAATTTAAATATTTGAATGTAAAGCGAGAGTCACACTACTACAACTTCCATTTCCTTGTCTGATATCAGGCATCTGTGAGCAGCTCTCATATTAATGCAGCTATCTTCACTGGTCAACCAAATGGCCACTGTTTTTTTAAGAAGCAGGAAGAATAAGTCAGTATCTTTCCAGCTGGGGAAAAGAACCTTCCTTCTGGGAAAGTTCCATCTTCCCCAGAAGAGGATCTCATCTTGCACAGACTTGGCATTGGTTTTCCATTCCTCTACAAGAATTACAAGAGAGAAATAGAGTGGAAAACATCAGATCACCAAGGTCATGTGATGAATGAGGCTATTAGAGCAATTAGATGAGTTTTATCTGTTTTGCTTGGTAAAATAAAATTTTAAGTAGGCTCATCTATCTCACCACACCTGATTACTCTGGAGGTCAGACTTGCAGAAAACATTTAGACTGGTAACAGCAGAAAAAATGCACATATGGGCATCAGATTACTTGCAAACACATTTTGCCTAGCCTGTGCAAGGGAAGACTGGAAAACCCTGCATTAAGGGTAAAATTTGCTTGACCTAAGAAAATCTATCAAATGTTTAAAACTTCAGTTTAAGCCAACTCTCCAGGCATATTCTGTAACCAAGGAAAAGAGCCAGACCCTTCCAATAAGAATAATTTCCTCATAAAATAAGGGTCTAAAATAGGTGAGAAGAATCAGTCTCTGCAGATTTCTCTCTCTCCCCATTGCCCATAGAGCAAGCGCAGATGTTGAGCTCAGACACAACACCTAACATTTGTTGGATGAAATTATCCCACTCCCAGTGACTGAGCAATGGCTCTTAGCATTTCACGTTGATGGTGTCAAGTGATTCACACTGGAAGACACAACTGGAATTACATCAAATGAGTTCTGCAGTAAGTGCACCCACCCTGAAAAAGACCCAGGCTTCACATCGCTCAGCTCTAGGAATGCACAGCAAACCTCTTGCAGTCTGGAAAGCCAAGCTCATATGGGGCTGCATAAGCAAAAGCACAGCCAGCAGGTTGAGGGAAGTGTTTATTCCCTTTGGTTTAAGAGGGAAATATCATCTCAACTGCTGTGTCCCACTCTGGACTCCTCTGTGCAAGCAACACCAAGAAACTGGAGGAAGTCCAACAGAGGGCTATGGAGGCGATTAAGGAGCAAGAGCAAGGAGAGACATTCAAGAAGAGGCTGAGGGAAGCGGGATTTTTCAGTGTTAGGAAGGGTAAGAGAAAATATTATCGCTGTTTACAACTGCTTAATGAAAGGATATGGAGAAATTGAGCCAGACTCTTCTCAGTCATGCACAGTGGATGAATGAGACACAAGAGACACAAATAATAGCAAGGGAAATACAAAATAGTTATGAGGAAAAAATCTTTGTAATGAGAGTGGTCAAACACTGGAAAGGGCTGTCTAGAAGGGCTGAAGATTATCCATCCTTGGAAATATTCAACATTCAACTGAGACAGGCTCTGAGCAATCTGACCTGAGTCTGCTTTGAGTAGAAGGTTGTGCTAGATATCTCCAGACATCTATCTCATCTAATCTAAATCATTCTGTGACTCTACACAATGGTTGTGGGGAAAAAGGGAAGGGAAGGGAAGGGAAGGGAAGGGAAGGGAAGGGAAGGGAAGGGAAGGGAAGGGAATTGTATGGGATTTTTAAAGAATGGTATGGTATGTGATACTGAAAACATTGGGTGATATACAAATCCCTAATAGGGATTCAGGTAGGATTATGTGTGCAGGATCAATCTCACCTAACTTCAGCTGTTCAGGAAGGGAAGGGAAGGGAAGGGAAGGGAAGGGAATTGTATGGGATTTTTAAAGAATGGTATGGTATGTGATACTGAAAACATTGGGTGATATACAAATCCCTAATAGGGATTCAGGTAGGATTATGTGTGCAGGATCAATCTCACCTAACTTCAGCTGTTCAAAATGTCAGTGTGCAGTCTCATAATGGAGACTACACTTTCCTCTGTAATAAAAGACCAATCTTAAGGATAGGAATTGTCTGAGTTATTTCAAATGCTCATCTTACAATGCAGTGAGATTCTCCCTGGATTTCAGTCTTCCTTTTGAAAGATCCTGGATAACTATCTTGGACTAGGCACTACCTTTTAGGTAGTTATTGCAAAGGATAAAACCCATTCTTGTGTTGAACAACAGAAATACAGATATAGTCAAAGAAATATGGAAATTGGTGACAAGAGTTATTAAAAGGAAAAGTCATTTTAGGAGAGAGGAGAGTCAAAGTAATAAACACAAAGGTACAAAAATATTCCATGTTCTTTAACAACTTATGCTGGACTTTCAGCAAAACCGAAGAGCAAGATTCAAGTTGTTAAGAGATATGTTTTATTCCCACAGAATGGAATTCATTGCCAACAGCTATGTTGTCCAGCCGAAGAGAAAATACAAATTAAATTTTAACAACACCTTTTCTGAGACTTTATGTTCTTAAATAATCCCAGAAAAAAATTACTTTGTTGATGCTGAAGTTAAGACAAAACCAGCAATCAAACACATATTAATATAATAAACTGTACCAAGTTACTTTACCAGACAGCAGCACAAAATAATCAGTTTAGGATCATGTACTTTGGATAATAAATAAAACTAGAAGAAGTCCCAGACTAGGTGCAGGAACATAACTCAGCCTCTTCTCAACAGCCATATCAAAGAGACAGCAGACTGGTAGTTATATTAAAAACAAAAACCAAAACTCACCCATCACAGTACAAGCTACTTATTGATAAGAGCTAGGAAATTCCTTGCATATTATCTCATAGATGATCTGCTCTCCAACATATCTGCTACTGATCACTCTGTCGTTAAAGCGAAATACTAAATTAAATAGTTTAAAATTTAAAGGCATCATCTACTATAGAAATTGTTATGTTTTTGTGTTTAAATCCTGACCCTGACTGGATGTCAAGTGTCCATCAAAGCTGCTCTATCACTCCCCTGCTCAGCTGGACCAGGGAGAGAAAATAGAACAGAAGGCTTATGAGTCAAGGTGAGGACAGGGAGAGCTCACTCAGTAGTTACTGCCATGGGCAAAACTGTCAGAACGTGGGGAAATTTATTTAATTTATTGCCAATATAAACCAGACTTGCGTAATGAGTAGGGGATTGCACTCAAAGGAGGCTGTGACCCCTTGGGAAGCCTGTGCTGGAGACTCACAAGGCTTCTATCAGGACCTGTGGCCCCACAGAGAGAGGAGCCCACACTGGAGCAGGTTTGCTGGCAGGACTCGTGACCCCATAGGGGACCCACACTGGAGCAGCCTGTTCCTGAAGGACTGCACCCCATGGAAAGGGACCCATGCTGAATCAGTTTGTGATGAAGTGCAGCCTGTGGGAAGGACTCATGTTGGAGCAGTCCATCGAGGACCGTCTCCGGTGGGAGGGATCCCATGCTGGAACATGGCAATAGCGTGAGGAGTCCTTCCCCTGAGGAATAAGCAACAGCAGAGACAATGTGTGATAAATGGTGGTGGGAGGAGGCAGAGAATTCAGGAGAAAAGTTAAGCCCAGGAAGAGGGAAGGGGAGAGGAGAAGGTGTTCTAAGACTTAGTTTTTATTTCTCATTACCGTACTCTGATTTGATGGGTAATAAAATAAATTAATTTCTCCAAGTCAGGTCTGTTTCACCTGTGGCACTAAAGGCAGAGTGATCTCTTTCCATCCTTATCTCGACCCAGGAGACTTATGGTATATTCCTCTCCCCTGCCCAGCTGCACAGGAGGAGTAATACGATGGCTTTAGTGGACACCTGGCATCCAGCCAGGGTCAACTACTGCCTTTATGTAAGTAGCAGCCTGCATGTCCTACACAGCCTGTAGAGAAAGCTGAGCAACTCTACAGGTAAGCAAGATGGCTATGGCATGAGGAGCCCTCATACATGAACAAAATAAGATGCAAAAGTGACTTCTGCATCACTCACTTCTGCTTGATTTCTGTTTCTCTTCTCCCAGGGTCCTATGAGAAATTGTTTCAAAGTTCAAAAAAACACCATAAAATTTCAATAGTAACAATCTGTTGGATAAATCAAGCTTGAGGGAGTGAAAGAAAAATTTACTCATAACCTTGTACTATAAACGCTGTGACAAACCCTTCCTGGATATGAGATTATTCCTATCAATTATTGCATATCTAGGTAGCACTAGTAACTGGGGCAGCCTTCTCACTCATCACAAACTGGAAGACCCTCTGTAACTTTTTCTTTATAGTCTGTTATATCCTCCTGTTTTATGCCAAAATTTGAAGAGGCAGCAAAGACTAAGAACTAAAATATGTCTTGGATAATACCTAGTCTGATATGGTATTTATTGAAGTGTTCTTTTTATTTTAATAAAAAGTGTAGTAAATCATATGTAGTGTCTGCCATTACGCATCACAGGCAATACAAGAGTTGCCTGTATCAAATCCAAGTGTTCCTTTGCTGCAATTCACACAATAGGTTGATGTCTCTGTGATCTCTGGATACTTTTAAAATATATTTGTGGGTTTTTTTAAGTCTGACATGCATGTCACAGGAACGTTGCAAACTCAAATTAGCAGGCTGGAGTACTTTGAATATATTTTATCTGACATATAATTCACAAGTCCGTGCAATATTTTTCCTCTTCCTCAGTCAACAAGGATGTAAAAAAATTGTGATTTACAACTTATTTTGACTAATAAACATCCATATTCTGTGGAATCTTAGAGATTAAACCCAGACAATTGTTACTTTGATGCAGTTTTTTAATATCCTGCACCAATTGAGGCATTCAGATATTGCTGAGCTCCATTACAGAAGATGCTGTAGAAAAATATTCTCCACACTTGTCATATTTGTCAACATTTAACCGTTTCAAGTAGTGATGTTTGTCTGAAGTTTTTAAAAAGTTAAAATTATTAAAAACAAACTGAAAAAAATGGTTGAAAAATCCTTAAAACTTCCTGTATTTGACTTTCCTTCTAATTTATTGAAAGCTTTCCAGTAAAAAAATCTGATATTTTAAATTTTGAACATTTAAGTGGATTTTTAAGAATTTTGGGAAAAAATAGAGCCCAGAAATGAAAATAGAACTTTGTGTAGTGATAGTTGTCAATGGATCACTAAGACCTTTAACAAGTTGCAACCCAGAAAAGAACAGGATGTATATACTCATGCGAGATCAATCCAACCTGTATCAGATAATGAGTCTATCTAGAACACACAGGTTAGTGGGGAAAATGGTATATCAACTTTCCAAGAAAACAGTACAAATTTGCTGTAGCAGAATAAATGAAAAAATGATGTGCCTTATTTCTGAAGATATGGTTGTTGTTTAGAAGTTATTTGAAATGAAAGGACAGGCAGGGAAAAGTATTTAGATACCAGGAAACACTCACACTAAAACTCAAAGACTTGCCATGAATGCACTCTGAACAAAAATTAAAAGAAAGGTTTTGACTATCAGAGGAAAAAAATTCTTCCTGAATTCCTAGTAGGAAGTCTGGAAGAAAACCTACCTCCTTTTAAGCTGCAGATTCAGCAGTTCAGAATACATGCTGTCTTTGACATTAAAGGATTGTGCAAGGGGTTCTGAGGATTTACAATCTTCTGTAGTCCTATGAAACTGTATTCAGAAAACCGCATGGCTTAACTGCAGTAAACTGAAAACTAAAACTTTCAATCATTTCTTTGTGCTTTTGCTACAGGAGGAGTTGTTTAATGGGAAAAAGATGGTACCTAAATAGGACTACCATAATAGCAGAGTCAGTCTTGATCAAAATAGGATTACTGAGGTCATTTGCATTGTCACCACTCACCTGGTGTTACTTGAAAAACTCACACATCTCTAAGACTTTGGCTTGGGATTCTTCACACATGTAAGTTTATTTGCCTGTAGGGGAACTTTCTCATGGACTTTGCATCACTGCAGCAGAGATTATAGTTAGGTATAATTGTAGTTTCAGAGAAAAATCAGTCAGTAAGATACTGATGCTATTATAAATAGGCCTTGTACACGAATGTATTGGATCTATTGTTCTGCAATTCCATGTTAGTGCAATGTGAGAATAGTTTTTCCTGGAACCAGCATTATAAAATTCCTTACTAGAAGTACATTCTTAACACATAAAAGTAAGAAACTGTCACCAGGGAATTAGTAAAGTTATTCTGGAAAAGGCCAGTGTTTCAAATTATATGCAGGTACATCCATTAGGTCCAATTAAAAGGTCTAGCCAGTTTGCCTGGGATCTCTGGGCACCAGGAAAAACACATTCAACTCAAGTTATCTGTGAAAACTTTGTGGGCAGCCTCATACACAACTGCTGTATCTGCAGACTCAAGTGTTACAAGCTGCAGATGTCACAGCATAGTTTCCCACCTGGAATGAGGGTGCACCTTGAGAAGACAGCTCTAGACACTTGAGGCCATAAGGTAAAAGAAGAGATCCAAAAGACAACATTATGATTGCAGCAAGCAAAGGAAAAAACCCAGGAATCTCCTCCCATGATTATTTGAGAAATTATAAAAACCTTTTGATAGAGCTGGGGGAAGATAATGTCTGTGGGCAGAGAAAATACCCTTTCTGCACCACAAGATACATCTGGACAAAAGGGAGAGGCTTCACCAGATCTGAAACAGAAGAACAAAGTTCAAGTTCAGTATTGGCTGAGGACCTGACAGGACAAGCAGACTCATGTCCACTAATAGAAAGACTTCAAAAAAAAAGCACATGCATATAGTCATATTTCTGGCAAACAAACAAAGGGACCAGCCTTTCAACAGCAGTATCTACTGAAGGCCGGGCCATTGGGGAATATGGTTTCAAATAATTTATTTTAAAAAGACAAGATTCAGATCTTGTTAGACTGGTGAAAATCCAAAGTAATTCCAAAACATTCTAGTCTGGGGTTCAAAACCTTAATATCAGGGAAAAAAAAAAAAAAAGGAGGTCTCCCTTTTCAGTAATATTGACATAAGAACTCTGTTTGATCTTTGTGGGATATGCTTCAAACATTGTTTCGTTTTATTAAATAGAAAGGATTTTATTTTTTCCTACTTTTTAAAGGACCATCTTTATTGCTTCTTCATTTTTCCTGTCTCACTATTCCAAATTACTTGGAGTTTTCTGTTTTTTGGTTACACCCTTCTCAATGGATTTACAACAAAGTTTGTTGTATATGAAGATCAAAGCATTCATCATTAATCTAGCACAATTATCAGATGTGAAAAACAATGTAGAAAAAAACAAATATAAAGGTTTCTTAAAAAGCAGGGTATGTGGGGAAAATGGAGAGCAGTTTGGCAGCTTGCAGTGACACAGACTGGCAGCTGCCTTTGCACTAGGGAATACTAGTTACATGAAGCACATATCCTTCCAGAACCTCTGAAGATGCCACGAGCAGTTCCCAGGCCCCCCTGCAGCGCCCCTTAGGCACACCAGCCATCCCACTGTGCCTGGAAGCGATCGCCCTGACCTCAGTGACAGATTCCACGTGCCTGTCTGGCGGTGCTCTGCGCAGCATACCTGCAAGGCTGAACCCAAACTCCGTGCGCTGGAAGCTCCTTGCCTGCCTGAGCCGTATGGAAGCGTCAGTACATACACTAGAGATGGGGAAAAGAGTGTCTGCAGCCAGGCCACATGCCCCAAGGCAAGGCCAGGGGCTCCCCCCAGCACTGACCTGGCAGCACTGACCAGCAACATGTGCCGCTCCAGCCCGTGGCTCTCCTTCCCCGCAGTCTCTCTGCCCAGCCCCAGCGCTGGAGCCCAGCCTGGCGGCTCCCCGGCGGCTCTGCAGGCAGGAATCCCACTGGTATCTCTGACGAGCTACTTGAAAATGAGACAGCCGCCTCTACAAACTCGTCCTCAATTTCAATTGAATGATTGATTGTTTTTAAACTAGTGCATTGTATATTTTGGGAAAGAATTTATGATTTACAAAAAAATTTCATGCTGAAATAAAGCCAAATGGAGACCGGTCTGGGCCAAGTTGCTCAATGTCCATGAACAAGAACATGTTTTTCTTTTTCTTCCTTTCTTGTTTTATGCATGCTTCTGGACTCATTTCATCAGCTGTCAGTAGTTAAATACCATTTCAGAAAAGGGTTTATTATTGTAATTTCCTCAATTATTCTGGTTTTTTCTGCTATGGTCTCCTGAAACAGAATCAGTCAGCTAAAGTACTCATAAAATATTTTCCCCTGCTGCTCCTTGCAAAGGGCCTAAACCTTCAAGGTGTTGTATTTCTTGAGTTGGTTTGTACCTTGATGACTGTGACCTTAACCAAGGACTTCTTCCTGTGTGCTCCACTTCTGCTTTGTAAGGACATCGCTGACTTCTGCTCACAGCCAGCTCATGTCCCCAGACCATACACAATGGCACAGCGGTGCATGATTACCAGGAAAAGAAACCAATGAGAAATAAAATTGAAAGAAAGAGCCCTTTATTATCACATCAATTAAAAAAAAAAAACAAAACACAACACAACAGATATAGTAAAAGGTGAAAGCAATCCAGCTTAAATATATACTAGACAATGGATTAGCTTAAGCAAAAATAGGTATTCCTCTAGGAGTATGTGTCTTTTGAAATATTAAATTAAATGTACATTAAAATATTTGGAAAATTCTGGGTCTAAAGTTATATTCCTTAGAGGAAAGGAAAGCAATTATTTTTCACGAAAGGCTAAGCAGAGCAGAACCCACCCTCTGGCAGAAGGGACACACTGGGCAAGCAGGGGCTGCTCTGACACCATGGAGAGATCAGGGAAAGGCTCTTGCCGGACCTCATAGGGCTTTGGATGAGGATCCTGACCATAAATGATGGTGGAAGACGACAACACACAGCGACATCAGGCAGCCCTGGCGCTCCCTCGCCGCTCCCCTCAAAGCAAGACTGGAACACAATGCGTGACAAAGACAAAGAATGAGGCAGCCAAAAAATCATGAGCCTCAGATGTTTAGAGTGTGACATCTGCTTCTGGCTCAAGCAATTCCTGTATTGAATTCAGTTGCCTTTCCTCCAAGACACCCAACAACAGATAACCTCAATTTATGAGTTCCAATACGTTTATCTTAAAGACAGGCAGAGATTATTTGGTGCTCATTGGAAATGCAACTATGTAAAAATCAAAACTAAGCAAAATCTTATTACAGCTTTGTAACTGCCCTGTGAATCACAAATAACTAGTCCAATGTTTTCAGTGTCAAGACATTCAAAATCATGATTCAAGCCTTGAAAACAAGCATTTGGCTATAAGAACTCAGGGTTTTTTAAAATAATAAAAACTGGGTTTTTTTTTATTAATTTCCCCTATTTTGGCATTCATACCTCTGCAGTCATTAGAACTGGAAAGTTACATCTTTAAAATGCAGCTGAGAGTCTCCCTTGTTCATTTGGCAGCAGGGAAGAGGGCTTTTAAAGGTGCAACCAGCAATTCTGAGTCCAGCAATAAATTTCCTAGATTAGATTGTCTTTTCACTACTCCACATGGTTAAACAGGTACCAAGCATAGAGTCTCATATTGGAAACAGGTTGCACAGAAACAGCTTGGTGTTTTGGTGTTTCAGCATATGCATTTCACACACATAACTTTGCTGTCATCCAAAGAGGGGATAATGAAGTGTCTGTTGAAAACACCAAGAATCCTTCGCTGTGTCTCAAGGCTTTGCATCATTCATACCTTCTGCTTGAATTTAATATTTAAAATTAATAAAAACCCAATAAATAAATGTTGCACTTTACTGCAAAACTAAAGAACAGCAGAATTTACAGAACATTTGTAAATCAACACTTCTTCACTCTGTGCAGTTCCACATTCCCTCGTTTCCTTTGTAGAAGGTAAATTTACTGAGGCAGGTGAAGCTGTCAGTGACTTTGTGTTTGTACAGCATCCAGCACAGAGGAGATCTGGTGGGGCTTTGTTTGGTCCACTACTTTCAATTTGCTCTCACCTCTGCACTTCAAGACTGCAGCAGGCAATAAAAGCAAAAGTGCCAAAATATTGGAAGTGTGCATAGTCTCACTTCATTTCTAGCCTACCTGAAGGCAGGGGTACCAGGGACTTTGTGAACTTCCAACAGCCCTAGGCCACCCAGATTAGATAAACTGCAGATAAACATCTGAACACTGTGATGTTTGTCTATATGAAATCCAATCTTTTGAAGTTCATCTATCCCTTTCTCTTACTCCCATTATCTTTTGCTTTGAGATGCTGCATTCATCCCTATCAAAGTTATGTCAGGTCCCTGTGATGCTCATAAACAGTTCCTCTATCCTTTGTAAAAAATGCAGCCTCTCATTAATGCATTTATGACCTCAGCACTTGATGCATACAATATTTTATCGGCTTTTTCTCAGAAACATACATTTATTTTATCATTTGATACTTAAGATAAGTATTGCAAATAAATTTAAAAAAAAACAAACAGTGTACCACATAGGAAAAAAAACCCCAAAATATACAAAAGCTTTAGCTATGCCAAGATTGCTTAATTCTGATTAGCAATGACCATTAAGCAATCATTTATGGATTTACTGTGAGTGTTCATAGATACTAATGGGTTTTAGAATTCCTTGGGAATCCTCAAAGGTCAAAGGAAGAAAATGAACTATGAAGTGATAAAAAATGTATTAGGTGACTAATGGACAGGTTGTATATAGAATGGGTCCAGCAGAAAATGTTGAATTTTACTACTCAGATTTATGTGAAAGCAAATCTTGTGAGCAGTGTCCCTTCCCCACTGATGAAACTAACGAAGAGAAAATTAAAATGCTTCATGAGGAGGCATTACATCGTGTGCTTTTCTCTGTCACTAAGATCACATAGGAGATGCCAAAGTCACTGATACTAAGTTTAAATTTATTTGATTTTTCTTTAGGTGGGTATCTGTTTGCTCTTTATTTAGCTTCACGTTTCTAACCACACATTTACATTTTGGCCTGTTTTTGCACGATTGCATTCTATGCAATTCAAGACTCAAAGCTCTTCCAAACTTAATGAATGTAGCTTTATACGGCTTAGATTAACATTCCGGCCCCGCCAGGAGAGAAGGGAGCTGTAGGAGCTGGCAGAGAGGGGCACAGCTCGCTGTGGGCGCGGTGTAAGCGCGCAGAGCCCCGCCCCGCCCCGCGCACGGGCTGCAGCGCGCTCCGCTGGGAGCCAAAGCGGCGGGCACGGCAGGGCGCGTGTCCGACCAACGCGGGCTTGCTGCTGGCTGTCACACGCGTCCGAGCGCTCCTGACAGGGTGAACTGGCCTCGGCAGAGCCCGGCCAGATCAGATAGGGCGCGCTGGGCGGGCGGGCGGCCAGAGCCGGCTCGCAGCCCGGGCAAAGAGCAGCGCCCTGCGCCGGGAAAGGGCAGCGGCGCGGCCGCTCTGCAGCGCAGTTACACGGGCGGCGGAGCCGGCCCTGCGCAGAGACATCATTGATGACTGTGGAGCCGTGTGCGGTGCAAACATCCAGCTTGCGAGTGGCCCACAGAGTTTACTCAGCCCTCCTCCTGGCTGGAGTCACTTCGACCATGAAGTATTCTTCCCGGTACCATCGCTCAAAGAGTGATGACAAATCCAAAGGGTTTTTTGAAGGCAATTTTTGTGTATTTTTGCATAGTGAATGGCAGTTTCACTGAGCTGGGAAATACATTTAGATTCTTGTTAGAAACGCTTTCATTCAGAGCAGCAGAAAGCAATCAGAAGTAAATACAACCTGCAATGTGATCTATGCCTGTTACCTATGTGAATTCTCAGGGTTGATACCACACTACATACCTTTAAAATTATGTTATGAAGATGAAGTAATTCCATTCCAGTTTTTGAATAATGTTCCAGACAGGCAAAACTTTAAGCTTTTCAGCAAAGTTACTAATCTAAATAAAATTGTCCACATAGAAGGAAAATGAATGGTGGGGTTTGGTTCATAATTGGTCCTTTTCTGCAGAAACGAGCTTTGTTGGGTTTGCATATTTTTAGAATTAAAATTATATACATAGATAGAGATATATAGATATAGATATACATATATATATATATATATATAGGGGAAGCAAGGCAAGGAGGCGAGGTGAGGCGAGGCGTGGCGTTGACATCAACTTTTCCAAAGCAACTATGTTGATTTCAGAGGCTGACTGCACAGGAACAGATGAGACCTGCAGTGCTGCCAGCTTCTGCCTTCCCTCTGCTTGGTCCCTCCTGACCAGTTAACAATATGCATGTGGGTTGTGATAGACACAGGTTCCTGTCCTTCTGCTGCCTGATTCAACACAGAGGGTTGATGTGAGGTCTCCCACTCTCCATGAGGGTGTGCTACCTGCTAGACTAGGAGGTATGCAGAGGAGGAGCTGCTCTTCTCAACCTTTTCCACTCTAAACTGCTTACACACTGCCTGAGGGAAAAAAAGCTGTGGTAGATAGTGACTGTGGAAGGAGCTGAGACAGTCAACACACTGAACAACTACAAAAATGCTGAATTATTTATGCAAAGGACAATATCTTCATCTTAAAGAGTTAAGACAATCAACCCATAAAACCTTGTGGTGCAGTATCAAGTCCTAGTCCTAGGAAACAGAGAGACTCTTAGACAAGCACCATAAATACTGAGCCATCTATAGGAAGATTACGTCTCACTAGCTTAAGGAATGCAATCTTTTGAGTTCATTAGGTGTGCCTAGAAGTTAATTGAAAGTATTCATTTGGTAAGCAAAATTAACTTCAATACTGTTTCAATACTATGGAAAAACTGGGTGAGTATTGATTGATTTGACTTGATTTTTAAATTACAATTTCTATCAGGAAGGAGGAAAAGGGAAGAAAAACTAGCAAAGTGAGTGGATCCAATGGACCAAAGCAACTGGGGATTTATCATGGATAATATTATATGCATAAGTACTTCTTTTGCAGCAGAAAGATTGTGCTGGAGAAGCCAGTTTGTTAGACTTCAGTATAGGTAGGGTAGAGGAAATCTTTGATCAGTTCAGGAAGATGGCAAGGTGTTTATTTTCTTTAATCTCAGTCAATAGGAGCAAATAAAGTATCACTGATAATAGCCCAAGGAGTCTACTGGATGTTCGTATCTGAAAGGGGAACAGAGCATAACTGATCAATGGCTGTCTCTATCAAGCTGTATTTAGCTGGGATTTTTCCCTCCCAAATTGTCATGACTGAAGCTAGTAAAAGTTGAAAGGAGGATGGATATCTGCAAGGATAATCGTTAAGGTGTGTGTACTACTTTCACAGCCATTAGATCAAAGCCCTTTACTGAACTATTTTATTGTCAGACTTATAAATCAGCCTCAGTTCATTTTACAAACATTAGTACTGCCATCAATTACATGCATTTAGGACTAATGGTTTTACAGGAATGTTAATAGTACAACTTTATTTCCTGAAAACCATCACTGAAGACTATTAAAAGGTTCTTAGTTGCTCTACGTAACATGCAGAATTATTTTTTCCGGTTTTAGACTATCAGTAAGTTGGCATGTAAATGCAATTGCTAACCAGTTAAACTTCATGGATATCAAATTTAATAAATGAAAAACCATTTATAAGCCATCCTAGTCCAGCTTTCCTTCATAGACATGGTCTAAGTACACCAGGACTGTTCTGGTGCTGCCTTTTAAAGCCCTTATGTGTGTGCTACAGCACTCTAGACACTGCCACCGCCCCTGCAGGAACCCTGGGGGTTGGGGCAGACTGCCCCTGGGCAGAAGCTATTTTACCAGGCAGGGACAAGTGTCTGGTCACAGCCTGTTGGCTCAGGTAGAACTGATGGATGCAGCACTGAGACCTGAACAAAACACAAACAGCACAAAAAGGTGCTTGAGGTGTGAGGGTTTCTCAGGAGAGAAACTTCCCTGTGCAGGGTGTGTAACCTGTTGTAGGAACGCTTTGGGCTCTGGCTCATTCCATACCTCAGAATTTTTGAAGCACCTCCTACATTTATTCAGGCATCTCCCATTTAACTCTCCAGCCCCCTGACAATGTAGGCGCCTCTTGAGATGCACAGATTTAGCTCCAGGGTACATAATACAAATTGCTAAATATGATGTTCCTCTTTGTGTGTGAAATCAGCTGCCTGTCCCATCCAGACCTACCCTTAGCCCATACAAGTGCTAAAGTTCTGTTTCTGATGTACTAAATAACAAAACAACCGAGATTCAAGATGTGAATGTTGCACAAGCTCATCTTATCTGCTTTCCCTTTCTAATTGTGTCATGAACCTGAGATCTCGGTTCATTAGTTTAAGAGGCTGTTTACACATAAGAGGAGGAAGGAAAGGCAGATCCTTTGAAGCCTGTGGAGCTACCCTGATTTCCACCAGCTGAGGAGACAGTTCCAGGAGAGCTGTCAGGCAACCTTTAATGAACTAGGTGGTGTGCAAAGCAAACTTCAAATCTCAAAGACTGCACACTATTCAGCTTCCATTAGGTCAGATAATTCTGATTACCTCAGAGGTTTGTAAAACAGAAGTAGAAAATATCAAAATAAAAATCATAGTTATCTTTCCTAACCACTCCCTAGGATACAGCTTTTAGCCATGTCAAGCCATGGATATACTCTGTTCACAGGTCTTAGTAAACCATGCTGCCTGAAGGGATTACAGTAAGTTGGAGGTACCATTTTACAGCTAAACATTTATGTCAATCCTTCATTCCAGAGTGTTTTAACATTGCCTTGACCTTCACATCCCCCTTCAGATTGAATCTGTTACCCTCAGTGAGTATAAAGGCTATAAAGAAGCACCTGATCATAAAATCCACTTGGAATGCTTTCTTAAACCTCCACCAATTATCTATTAAAAATTCTGGGCTTGCTCTCCTAATGAAAACCCAATAATAGTTTATCTGTTTTAAGCTATTTCTAGCAGTCTGGAGAAAAGTCTTGACAACTTGAAATAATTATTGATTGATGTGACTAAATAAAATTATCTGAGTACTTTCATGGATAAGAAGAGACATTGTCTCTTTCTTTATAAGCAAGAATCTGATCTAAAAGAAAAGATACGGATGACCTGACAAGCACCTCCCTAGACCAGCCGCCATCAGGCTTGGAAAAGAAGTACCATTTATATGATATTAATAATATAGAAAAAAACTGATGTAATTCAGAGAAGACTGAGATGCAATAAGATTATATCACCAGAAAGCCTCTTAATTTGCAAGGAGCTCTTACACTGTAAAGGAAAAACACACCAGAAGTAGCTGCAGCAGACTTTCCAGTGAGTCACCCTGAGAAAGCCAAGCATAACCAGGAGCTGCTTTGTTTTTGGCAGGCTTAAATCAGCCCAAGGCAAGAAGCTGGACCATGAAGACAAAATAGCAGCTCAGGGGGAGATTTTAATGTAGTTCTGTAGTCTTCCTTTAAAATAGAAAAAAAAAAAAAATATTTTTCTTTGTCATTTTCGCTTGCTTCTCTCCCCTCAAGATAAAGTGGGAGTTGATCTCTCAGCTTTTAAAGAACAGCTCATTGACGTCACTTTATTCTGCATTCATCATCACGATTCCTCCCAAGGTGCACTGGCATCCCTGTTTGCAGCCAGGGTCTGTCTGGATATTTTTCAAATTTTTTGGTAACTGCTCTAAGTGTACCATCTGCCTTGGCTGCCCCTGGTGCCACATTAACAACTGTCTGTGACAACCTGCCTTGGTGAGACCTCTGACCTCACCCTCTCCATCATCTTCAGCTTAACTGACCCTCTCCCACTGACCATGATCCTTTTCTCATAATGTTGGCCTGTTCCACATGCCCCTTTGGGGTAGTTTCTCTCTATCGTTATGCAGAGATGGAATTTCCAAGACAATTTTCTCCCCTGCCACCCGCTCTCAAGTGAAGGAGTCTGACTGTAAACCATCTCCCCTTGTTCATACCTCATCTGTGGAGCTTCTCCTCAAAGCTTATTCTCAAATAGCTTCAAACAGGCAACTAAAGTGCTTGTAGCTCACTAAATACATGAGGAGTGACAAGACAAATCACACAAACCTTGGCTGCAACCTTTCCCCCAGTTCCCTCACACAATTAGCTGTTTCCACTTACTTAATGCATTAGTTTATCTACTAATAACTTAATCTGTGTCATGGAAACTCATGTCTTGTTTTGTACAAGAGATTTCAGTGTGAAAATTACATCATTTTGTAGTATGCCAGACTTTCGCACTTCAGCCTTTACAATTGTTGATCAAAAAAGGGCAGCCTTTGTGCAAAGCATTTCTATCACCACAGGCATAATATCACACTCACATTTCATGGAGTATGAAGTTCCTGCAGATTGGAAGCTCAAGAATTAGTTATGGCTACTGGTTTCAGACAAGAAAAAACAAGAAAAGCCAACCTGAGAGGTTAAAATTAATGTTAGAGAGCAGTACCACACAGAGAGAGGGACAAATTCTGCTTCAATACAAGACTACCCAAGACCAAAGCTGAAGTTCAGCTACTACATGTCCCAGGAGGCACTGACATTTTATATGTGCTGCAGTGTTCACAGGGCTAAAGGTTTGATGAGGGTGGCTGCATGGTCCTTCTGAGGAGCAGTGAGGCCCCTTGCTCAGTCCACCAGTGCACCTGCAGAGCAGGACTGGCCGTGCTTGTAGCCTCCCTGCCAGCCTCTCCCTTATCACTTCATTGTCTCATCCCACCAGCAAGAGAAGGCGCTCCTCTGCCAGGATGTAGGAGAGTGGGGCCCAACTCCTCTTTTTAAACATCAGCTGGAGCCAGCCAAAGGAGCAGCCATATTTTGGAAGAAGGGAATGACCACAGGCTGATTTCCAGACGACTTGCTGGCACTGATGTTCAGAGGAGAACTGGAAGCCCTCTGCAGGAGAGAGAACGGTTTTCACACTACAGGGTGAAGTGAGTGATCTGGGACGTATCCTTGCCCTGAGCATATTCAACTCACAGGGAGAGGGGTCTGCCCAAGGCAGTGCTGTCCACTTTGGGGATGCCTGTCCTCGTTCCATGCTTTGGAGGAGAACCTAGGGATTTGATTTGGGCGTGTTATTATGATTTGGAGATGCTATCACAGTCCTGTAGCTATGGGGTCTTTAGTGGAGATTAGTGTAAATATAATTAGATTCAAAAAGATTGCAGAATCCATGCAGAGCCAAATACATTCCTTAGCGAGGGGCACCCAAATTGCACTTAGAATTTGCTTGTCCAAGTCACTATTAGAGCTAACAAAAATAGATATATTTTTGGTCTAGGAGCTTTAAAAGGAAAGTCAACAGCTGAGAGACAAAATATATTAATTCTGAGACTAGTCTTTGGCAGGACTGGGAAGACTACTGAGATTGTCTGAAAAGTCTCTGGAAGTTCGGCACTGTCCTAGCAACCATGAGAATGACATTAAAGAGAGCAGATACAGACCCTGTCCAGACCACAAACCCCACATGTAGTGATCCCCAGGTCCACTGCGCTCTTTTAAAACAGCTGACATTATTTTCCAGCTTTTTGAATTTCCAGATTTTTAAATTATCCCAGCTTCTCTGAGCTGACATAAATCTAGACAGTGAGTTAAGCCTGGAGACAGGAGAAACATATCCAGTTCTTGAATTCCCCGTTGAATGCTGTGATGGGACTTGACCTGGCAAGAGGTTTGAATTGAAGCTGCTCCAGACTTTCTGTGAAGCCAGCATACCAGAAGACCTCGAATCCCTAAAGCATTTTTTTTTATTACAGAACAAAATAACAAACCAAACATTAAAATGAGTAAATAGGAGAAAACACAGAATGTCTGGATGAGACCACTCAAGTAAAAGGCTTTAAAGCAAAGGTCCTTGGTGTCCTTGCAGCACTGGATAGGTTCTCCACCCCTGCACTCCAGAGGCTTGCTGATCCATGCTAGCTTATGTCATCCCCACTGATGTTCACAGCTCCTTTCCTTCAGGAGCCTCTGGGACCTTACTTTGCTGCACACACACTCATTGCTCCTCGCTGATCCCCTAGACCCCAACTACAGGCATCCTGTGCCCTCCGTCCAGCACTGCCTGGGGGCAGTTGGTAACCAGAATCCTTACCCCTGGCCCTGGCAGGATGGCAAAACAGTGGCTCACAGTGACTGCTCTCATGTTAGGAGAACTCTCACTTTGCTTCTCTCTGATTCAACACCATTGAGCCTAAACAGGCTGATGTGGAAGAGGATTTAGCTTGCTTTGTTTCACCAGTTTCTGCTTCTTGTCTGAGCAGATTGCATACCTGTAAAATAGCTTGGGAGGGAGGAAAGAGAACACAAGCTCTTGCTGGCTGCTTCTGTTACAGACCCTCTGGCAACCAGATGACTTTGCACACACGTAGCTCTGATGGGGCAAAACACAGTCCCTGGTACTCCCTGCAGCCCCTGGTCACTGTCACTTTTGCTCCTGGTGCCCCGTGTCCCTTGTCGCAGCAGGCAGAGAGCCAGGGCCAATAGGCATGAATGTGTTGTCGGTGGCTCCTGCATGGTGCTGATGTCTCTTCTCTGAGCTGTCATCCATGCTACCTTCAGTAGCAAATGGAGATAATTCAGGTGTCTTGGCATTAACCTTCAAATCCCAGATCCAATATGCTTAATATAACAGAAAAAGTAGAAGAGAAGAGTGTAGATTAATTTTCATCTCTCAGAAAAATTACTGTGTAACATCCATCTCTTCTGTGGAGCCACAGAATGAATAAAAGTGGTTCTTGAGATGTTTCCTATCTTCCCCCAGGAAAACAGTAAGGAATAAGAGGAGATCTGTGTGTTTTATAGGCAGTACTAGAGTTGCTGGTGTTCACTCTGAAATCAAGGAGAATAGCAAATCCATCTTCTAATTTTTTTTGTATTTGTCATAGTGTGATGGAGCTGCAGGAGGCAAAGAAGAAAAAAAGTAGGACTGGCTTTCATCTCATCAGAGAAACTGTTAGTGGAATTTAAAAGCCATCAGTGTCCAGGCTTCATGTTAATGACTATTTAGCAAATTGATAGAAAGTGGAACAGTGGAAACATAGAGAAAGAGGAGTTCTGAGGTGGGAAACTTTGGGCTATGTCCAGCTGAGCAGACACAGAGCCCCATGTCCCAGAAGATGGAATGTCCCAGCTGCAGTGGCTGGGACAAGAGGGAAAAACTTCATGGGCGGAAGTGAATTATGTGTGCTCAGCAGCACATGATCAGGCAATAGGGAATTGTGGAGAGGAAAGGAAATGTCCGGTTTGGGGCATGAGAGGTGTCACACACCCTGACACAGCACATACTGGGTGCAAAACATCAGACATCTACCAAGCACTGCTGGCAGGTGAGTTCAAGCAGCTCCCAGGTGGAATTTTAAGCAAGTATATTTGGGGCTTTGGGTTTGAAGCTACCACTGTGAACTACACTCCAGCTGTGAGGGTGCAGATTGCTACCATCCCCAGTTACAGTTACAGTTCATCTTAGAAGAGTTTCTGTAAAAATATGCACAAAAGAAAACCACCCCCATTGGCCTGGCTGAGTGCTGGTGGAGGCTTCCATCCCATATCCCAAATTACATGTTTGTACTCTTCTGTCAGACAGTGATGACTGAGAACAGTAAATACAATGTGTATTCCTCTGGCCTCCAAAAGCCTGCGTGTTGCTTCCAGCAACCATTGTTTGGCTCCTGAGAGTTTTTTTAATACAGACAGTGCAAAAGCCAAAACTAGATTAAATCCACCATAATGAGTAAAAAAACTTCAAGAATTTGGTCTGGTGATCTTAATGAATGGCTGAAGAGTATGTGTCTTGGAAGACATTTCAGGATTACCTGAAGAAGGATTAGTTCTTTACACAGCTCACACACATCAATCATTTAGCTTCTCATGGATCTCTTAGCAAAGTAATCTTCATGACCCTTGATTTCTACTTTCTACAAGAATTTATTATCACAATGGAATAATTAATACCAAGCATTATCCAAAGCAACCCTTAAAACAGGAATTCACATATTTGCATCCTTTTCAGTATTTCAAAAATCTTTGAGAGCTTTGAATTGTTTTTATATAGAAAGAGTTCAGGAAAAATATACAGCAAGTATTCTCTGTGTCATTCGGATTCACTTTGGAACACTTGGCCTTCACAGTGCAGCCCAGAGCTGTCTAAGGCCATCACGCTTCCGAATGCTTGAAGAGAAATGAGGCTGTGTGTCGGGGTGTCCTCCCCCTGCCATGTGGTCCTGGGAGAGGGGCCCTGGGGACAGACACGGGGTTTCCCTGCTGCCTGGTCATCCTCATTTCCCATTGGTTGGTTTGTGCTCCCCTGCGCGGGCAAGGACCCTCAACCCAGACTATGAGGGTTCCTCGGGAGAGCCCCGGCCATGCGGCTGGAGAAATAAACATCTCTGAAACATCTACCACGAATCTGTCCATATATACTTCTTTTCCACGGGACTCCTGGTTTGATATGCGTGTTACAGTAAACCCCGCTGTAACACCTGTGCTGCTTCACAGGGAAACTCAGTATTGACTCTGGAATCCAGTATCTTTCAGGGGAAAGAAAACCTGTATATATCATGACAGCAAAGAAACAGATCCATTTTGTCCTTTATCCTCTTACTAATTCAACATTAAAATCAGATGGTTTTGCATGTAGTTCAATGGACATATTCCTGGACTCTGGATATATGAGGATGTGAGGACAACAGTCAAACCCTTCAGCTCCAAGAGTCGTATGAATTATTTCTTCCTTAAGTAGGGTTGGTTCTAGATTTAGTGATGAAAGTGGGAGAGTCTAGCTTATGGACTGCAGCTTCATCTGCTGAACAGATGGTTTACATATGCTACAATCTAAATATCATACAAATAGACACTATTTAGACCAGGATGGAAAGCAGAGGCTGCATCTCAGATCTTGTTTCTGCTTTTTCCTTCGTTATGTTGATATGATGCAAATAAGAACATTAATTAAAATGTTTGTAGTTTATGTGCTGCTAGCACACTGCCACTGCTGTGACATCAAAGCTACAATTCTGCTAAAATGGAATTCAGTGATGAATTAATTAAATTGCGCTATGTGGCAAACTGGAAATCACATCTGTGCAGAATATTTATGATACAAAGAAGGATTTGAGGAGTTTGTGACCAATTACCACATCATAAAGATGATATTTCAGAGAGGGACAATCACGTCCTTTTCCACAGGCTCAGCAGTGCACCCCCTTCCTGCACCTGTACTGGGCAGTGAGTGGGCACCACAAGCAAAGGGAGCAACAAAGGCTGAAGTGAAGGAGCAAGAGGTAGTGGAGCTTTGACTGAGCATCCCCAAAGCTTCCGCCAGTGCAGCTGAGAGGGTGGGAGCAGGCAGCAAACTGACCCAGAAAAATAGGTGGTGGTAACCTTGTTCCTCCCCCAGGAGCAAGAGGGAGCAGGAACTGAATTGTGACTTTCATTGGCAATTTGATCTTTGCTGTGCTCCCAAGGCAGCAAGACCATGCCCTGCCCCTCACCTTAGTGTGGACTGCAAAGTCAGTGCTAAAGGAGATAACCAGCTGTAGGTCTTTCAGAGAGCCTGAATTTAATCCCCCCAGTGAGAGCATTCAGTTATGTATTTAGAAAGGAAAAAGGTTTCTACACGGTATAAATCCTTGCTTGATAATCCCAGAGCTAATGGGGAAGGCATTCGGTAGTAAACTACAGTCCTTGGACAAAGACATCTGTAACCAGACCGGAGCTCTATGATTAAACTCAAATTCACAGATTGGTTACATGCAGCTAATTTTATTCATTGAGAATACATGACCCCCCTAAGCGGATGTTTAAATTAAGTAAGAATATTGATGACAAATGTTCAAAATGTAAGACAGATGCCTGCAACTTTTGGCATGAAATTTGGAACTGCCAAGAGGTTTGGGAATACTACTCTGGGGTCATTAGGAATTTCGATATCCAAAATGTTCCCCAGCTGCTGATCTCTTCAGAGGCTACTATACTTGGTCCTGGAAAACTAGAAATTCAGTACAGTAAGTGATGCCATATACATTGCTCGGTTGGTAGAATGCATAAACAACTGGAGAAACTTTCCCCTTTTTCTAGGAAAAATGCAGTGGAGAGAGGGGTCTTGATTTGAGTCGGGGTTTAAACAAACAGTGTAAAAAAATAATCCCTGGTTCTTTAAAAAATTGATGTTTGAATTGTCTGGATCTGGTCTTTCACACTGTTTCTGAGCCCAGGCATGGCCACTGGAGTTCAGTCGCGTGTTGTGTTGTTGTTTCCCACGGGTGCACACAGATATTCCGTGCCACAGCCAAGGCCTCCACTGCAGCCCTGCCCCTGCTGCTCAGCTGGTACCTATGGAAAAGGTTCTTTCTTGGGTAAATAAACAGAACGAAATCATTAAGAAAAGAGGATAAAGGCTGGGTGTGTGTACCCCACAACAGACACAAGGTAGAAATCCCCAGAGTATGTGTGGGGGTTGGATCTGACACCCAGGAAGTTAAGGGAAAGAATCCCACGTTATTTTAATTAGCTCCACACTAGTTCCATAATTGCAATGCTATAAACAGAGACACTTTGCATGGATCAGACATCAGACCAAAACGGGGAGTAGAATCTGTGTTTCCTGACTGTACTCTGAACTGCTGGACAATCCTGTTTTTCCAGTGCTGAGTCCCATAGCTCCTTCACCTAGGGATTTGATGGCAGCTCCAGATTTTCCTTAACCATGCCAAGCTGCCATAAGTGGGGCCTTCAATCACAACCCAACATATACCACTGCTTGCCTAACTGACCTGGGAAAATCTTGCTTCAATTTATGGAGTTACGTGATCCGGCTACACTAGGACTAGGAATTCTAGAAGAACATTGAGGTGTTTGATGTCTCATTTTCCTGCCAACAGCAAGAACAATTTATCCACTCATAATTGTTTCATAGCTAGGCTGATATCTGGGAAAAAAAAGGTGTGTGTTACTAATACTGTGTTTTTCCTAAGGTTGCATTAATATAGGCCAGAATTACAGAAAAAATATTTTAATTTAATTTTAGAAAAAAAAATTTTAAAAGGCAGAATGCCTCTTTTTTAAACTATTATGAAGTTTAGTTTTCCACAATGTTCACTGGCATCTTTCTCAGCAATTCATTTTAATAGTACACACTTTCTGGCAGTAAAAAGGGAGATAGCAACTAATATAATTAAGACTGCAAAACAACCTCTAAACTGAAATGTGTCTCTCGGCAGAACAAGCATAGGATTGTTCATTACAGTGCTCTCCAGGAATAACAAAAACAATTCCCAAAAATGCATTATTAATGGCCATTCCCAGAATTAATGATAAAACAAACCAGATGTTCTCTTACATTTGCCTCATAAATGCAAAGTCAATATGCCAAACCAAAAACCCATCTTTGGAAAGCTACAGGCTATTTATGAAGGTACTTTAACTGTATTTCTCTTTACTATAAGAGACAGAATTCCTTATCTATAGTCTAAAATGACCTAGTTATGATTCTATATCTATTAATGAAGAAAGGGCTCATGCCCAAGGGAAAAGTAGGTGAAATGTACGATTTTACATAGCCCGCATTTACTATAGAGCTGTCCATTTCAAATTAGACACATTTCTTATAAAAGAGAAAACCACGATATTCTTACACAAAGAACACTCCACAGTCACAGTCAGAAATTCCTCCTATAACAAATATTTTCAAAATACAGCTTAAGACTGAAAAATCCTTCACCAAACAAGTTTTAGCTATATTAGTAGGTAGCAGTTTGATATCTATCCATCATGGAACATGATTACTCACATGGAATGTATTTCATCCCCCTGAATAAAGGTTGCAAAAGTCAACTGAAGCTGATAGAAAGAAAATACTACTGATAAAGAAAAGTACAAAGCAAATTATACTTATGCTAATACCTTAATGCAGTAGTATCAAACATGGTGGGCCATCTGGTGTCAATCATATGGTGAAGTCAATGGACCTGGAAAAATTTGCATCAGATTAAGTTCTTGGATGGGTGTACAGTATTTTTGCACACAAGATTTCTGAAGAGAAAATTTTTAAGAAAACCATTATTAAGAAAAAATGCTTTTGAAAAGTTACAAGTGTGTGTCAGGAGTAAAGAGTGAACAGTAATCAAGCACAAGAGCTGAAAAAAATCAGAAATTTGGTATCTTTAGTTTGTAAATAAAATTAGAAGAACGTATAAGATTTTCAAGCAAACATTAGGTTCCTATTTTATATAAATACTTGAGTCTAACCACTGTTATTTTAAATTATTGAACAGTGAGTGGGTTTTGTTTTTAGTAACACTTTCAGTTGCCAAGTGACATGCGAAAGGAAAGGGCAGCATTTATGCTGAAGGATGCTGCAATGACAGGCTCTCCTGTAATACTGTGTGCAGGGAGACACAGAGATGAAGCCATTGAGGAAAAGGCAGAGGTTATATTTTATTTTGTGAACTCCATTAACATGCCATGGGTCGTTGGGATTTTTTTCAGCATTGTCAATCTAATCTCTGTAATGATCACGAGACATGGCCAGGATCTCATCCAAAGACTTTTAAAGTCCTTTGGGTCTCTTGCAAAGCTGCCCTGCTGTGAAGTGTCACGTGCCCTACTGCTCCACCTGGCTGAGGCAGTGTCTGCTCTGTGCTGATACCCAGATCACCAGTCTAACTCACACTGCACGCTCACCCTACCGTTAACACTCCTCCGCTTGCCAGGTCCGTGGAATGAACCACTGGCTAAAGCCTTTCATCACTCCTGGATTGCACCCCAGCAGAGGAACAGTCTTCTGACCTTGCAGTCCCATAAATGACCATCTCCATTACCTCTGCTTTGCAGGCCTCAGAGACCTAAACAGTTCTGAGCCACAGGGCAGCTCAAACAACATGCTTTTCACTGGGGGCTGAACACCTCACAGCCCACTTTCGGGCCTCACTGCAAGTAGGGTCTAGATAAACCATATCTTCTTTGCAGACCACAGTCATCTTTCCTTCTACCAGAGCTGGTGCAGGAGAGGCACAGGTACATGCTTGGGTCTTACCCTGACAAGGGCCTGACCTGCAGCCAGATTCCATACCTGGACCTAGTTGTGCTGCTATCCCGTGGTCTATTGTTCCTCAGACACCCAGTCTCTTCACTGCAGGCTGGGATAGGCTGCAGGGCAAATGGTGACTTCAGGAATAGCAGATCCTGCTGAGTGGCTCTGACCTGAGGCCATGGTCAGCTGGTTGTGTGTTGCAGCTGGGAGGAGCCACATGCTATGCTTCTGCCCTGCTTCTTTGGCCATGAGGCCACACCAAGTACTGAGACTGCTCAATTTCCCAAAATACTGACAAGGTGAGGCTGAGAAACATCTGTGACTCCCCTGAATCCTTTGAAACTCTGCTTGTAGAGATAGAAAAAACAATTGCAACACTAATGTTCAGCTCTGCAGATGATGAGGTTCTCTTCAACATCATTTTTTTCTAAGCCTTCTTAAGGCCACAGACCCCACAACTCCCATGTGAATCACAAGCAGCAACTTTCCTAAAAAACAGGTCATCTTCAGCCTTCCTCTCTCCAATGCTACTGAGTACTGTAGATATTCGTAACAAATACACACATGGCCTTTATTCTTATGAGTGGGACCATGGATGGGAAGACGTTAGTCCCTATGTTTCCAACAGGAGATCAGAGGCTGAAGTGAGAAACACAGTGAAAGTTGCTAAAAAGCAGAGCAATTAAAAGTATTTCCCCCCTTGATTTGTATACTTTACATCAGTCAAGAAAAAACAGAAGCAGAGGTGGATGCGCTTCTCTGTAGGTACGTATATAGATATTAAATGAAAATGTTGAATATGAAATAAAACCAATTTATCTGAAATAAATAAATAATAAAATGTTGTTTCTCCATTTCACAGCTACTGATTACTGCTCAGCCCTAACAAAGCTTGGAAGGACCTGTGACAATCACCTTGTCTAAACTGTTGCTCAAAGCGGGGATTATACATTGGGAAACATGAGGAGAGGGTCGGTCTCTTCTCCCAGGTAATAATTGACAGGAAAAGAGGAAATAGCCTCGAGTTGCACCAGAGGAGTGCTGAAAGAGTGGTCAGGCCCTGGTACAGGCTGCCAAAGGAAGTAGTGGAATCATCATCTCTGAAAGTGTTCAAAAAACATGGAGATGTGGTGCTGAGGGACATGGTTTAGTGGTGGACCTGTCTGTGTTAGGTTAATGGTTGGACTCAATGATTTTGGAGGTCTTTTCCAACCTTAATGACTCTATGATTCTATGTTGATATATTTTGCATGCTGCAATGGCCTAATTCTCATTCTCTCAGCTGCATGATCTGTTCTCTCACATGTGACATTATTCCGGTGCTTTACTTGAATCCCCCAGGCCTAGAGGTAACTAATAGCAAATTATTTGGCAGAAGCCCAACTTCTGTGATTAAAACTTAAAATATCTCAATTATTCTGTATTTAAAAACATGCAGTCAAAACGCTTTTGAACGAAAATATGTATCATTCTCCTCAAAAATCTTTGGTACGTATTTACATTAATGTCCAGAGGCGTGTTGAAGCTTTCCACTAGACCTTCAATAAGGAAGAAGATTTCCTCCTGAGATGGAAAGGGGCAGCAAATAAACTTCATAGGAGGAGAAAAGCCCACCACAGTGGCTGGGGGGGGCACCGCACAAAACAGCGCTATCTATAA
>NW_008246058.1:10033310-10035528 GCF_000691975.1 Corvus brachyrhynchos
AGCAGGAACACGCAGCACGCAATCTAACCCACGTGGGGAATGAGCTTCCATGTGCTGCTGCCATGCCCCACAGAGCTACCCAGCCTCTCTTCAGTTTAAGACCAAGTAACACATGCAATGCTTGTTTTTCTTGTGTTGCTGCCATCTGTATTTTATAGGCACAGGGAACTGCAGAACTAGGTAGTGAGGTGTTATTTGTGCTTCAGTGATTCCCAACAGTGTGGTCAGACAATGTTTTCATGGCCAGACTTCACATTTTCTTATTGTGGCCTGCTGGCACATGTTTGATAAACATAGAGGTTGGGAACATTATGGTTCCAAGGTCAAGTGTCGCTGTTGTCTGTAGTGGGCAAACAGGGGTGCAATGGTTTTCAGGTGCAGCTCTCTCCAGCCACAGGTAAGCTGGAAACCCTTTTTCATTTTTTACATGGAGACTACAGACATACAGTTTTTGTATTCCTTATACAGACTTCCCTTTTTATTACTGTTGCGCACATTTAAATGTAAGTCTCCACCAGAACACTTGCACTGTCCTGAATACATGATTTCTTCCCTTCTAAAGTGTCAGATAATTCCTCAGTCTCAGGAGTATGAATATATTACACAGCCGTGGACTTTTTAGCTTGATGAAAGTAATCTCCATGCTTATCCACATGTTTCAGAGCTCTGTCAGCAAACAAAGAGTAGATCTTCACATCCCCTATCATGCAGCCCCGAGGCACTAACAAAAGCTCCATCTGTACCTAAAATGGCAGAGCATTTACAGAGCTTCCCCTGGATTTTCTCCAGCCGTTTGCAAACTTCCACTTGAAGCATTGTTCCTGTGGCTGGGACCAAGGAGCAGGTAACTGCCTGGGGGACGCCTGTGCCCTACAGCCCCTCGGAGGAGGACATCTTCCATCCTGCTGCGTCTGCCCCCAGGCCCGTGACACAGCCCTCGTGCAGGAGGGTTGGGCAGTGCAGCACAAACCCTAAACTGTCAGGAAGTTGCACTGCTGGCTCATCCAGTGGCTCCCAGGTGAGACCAAGCAGTGGCACGAGGTACAAGGACACATGTACGGTGGTACACAGGGTCTGTCTCATGTTTGTGTTTTTGCTCCTCTCCCTGTCTTACCCTCGTTAGCATCTCGTTAGGCACAGTTGGCAGCTGAGCATCTGTCAGGCAGATTGCACACTTGGCGCATTTCTTAACAACTTCAAACACCATTCCCAAGCATCTGCAAGAGCTTCTGCGCCATTCCTGGCTGTTGCTGTATCGCCCTAGGTGGGCTGCTCTGGGTCTTTCTGCAGGTGTTTGGAGACAAAGCATGTTCAAAGAAACTTTTACATCTCATTTTTACTGCTTCTGTCCTCTTTTTGTCTGATGCCAAAGATTAAAGAATGCAAAGATTGAAATATAGAAATTATATTTATAATATGAAGGCATGTTCATGCAGCTATTTGGTCAAGCCTGTGATCTGATGCTGGTCAAAATTCAATCATGTGTATGTTTGCAAAGCAGCATTGGACACAGAGAAGACATGTGGCCAATGTAGAAGGACACTAAGGGAATTATCAGGCTTAAAGAAACATAAGGGTTAAAATTACATTCCAGTTTAGTGGCTGGAGATTTTACTTAGAACTCTGGAATAAAGATTTTTATATATCATCTCAGACATCTTAAACAGAGCAGTTTATGATGCAGGACTCCAGAATGATAACTAATTATATGTAATGTGTTAATCTAGACGAGGAATTTTGCAGTACCCCTAGTTAAGGAGAGTGATAGGATGCTAAATATCAGGTAAGTAACCTCTGGCAGGGAAGCTTGTTCCCAGAACCTGAGGAACCCAGCGGTGATCCATTTTCTACTTACTTCAAAAACAGTGGAAAGGCTTTAACTTTTCCAGATTCTTGTAATGAAATCTTACACTATGAAAATGCTTTCTGCAGCACACCCTGCACTAACAAAAGTCATATTTGTCAGTGCTTTGGAATGGGAATTAGCACCACAGTGACCAGAAAGAAAGCATTTGAGTATGCAAAACCACTGTATTTGAATAAATCACCAAGAAAAAAAGCAGTCTTCAGAAATACCAAAGATTTACCTAAATATTCTCTCTTAGAAGCAAAAATAAGTGCTTTGGAAGGCTTCATAAAAAATGCCTCATGGCAAGCTGGCTTTGTGTGATTCAAATCAATGCAGAGGAGACTAACTGTTGTTATGCTAAACTGAGCC
>NW_008246058.1:10035603-10061568 GCF_000691975.1 Corvus brachyrhynchos
GAGCTAGAATAAACAAGCATGGGTTTTGGGCCCAAAACTGGAAGAGGAGCCCTAATTCTTGCTGTGGATGCTAAATGTGGTCCCTGGGGTGAGGTAAGTAGTGGCTAAAACTCTAAGGTAGAAACATCGAATCTTTCAGATGCTTTTGCTGTCTGTGACTGTCTGTGAATACTGTACATGATGTGATGGCTAATGATGCAAATGTGCCTGGGTGAGGCAGTTCCACCTGAACCATCAAATTCTGGGCTGTGCATTGCTGGTGGTATCCAGCCTGTGACATCTCCTGCATTAGCTGAAGGGGCCCTCCAAAATTTTCTGAGGCAGGGACAGCCCTGGCTACAGCCTATTTCACTTGGATAGAGATACCTGGACACACAATAAGCTGCTCCAAAAATGCAGTGTGGTTCCCCTTTGCAGGTGACAGTGGTGTGCTCACAGGCACTCAGTCCTGGGCAACCAAACCATCCTTGCTCACCCGTCAGGTCCCTCACAGACATTCCTGGGATCAGGGCAAATGAAGGCAGGATTTAAGGCAGCATCACATTAGGACTCACACCACAATCTGGGTGCGCTCACGCTCCACCTAAGCCAACAAGTTATATGATTTAATGTATTATATATAATATATATTATATATTATTATAATATTATTTATTATTATATATTATTATTATTATTATTTCAATATAATATATATTACATTAATATGATTAAGGGATGTAAAGTATCATTTCAAAATGCAAGTGTCAGAAGACATAGGGCCAGCCAAGGAGCAGCTGAGAGGAGGTGCATCACCCCTGCTGTTCCCTCCTCAGTGCTAAGCCCTGTCTCTGTCTCTGGGACCCAAAGCAGGACCACTGGCTATCTGGGGCAATGAAGCTGGGCCAGGAGCGAGGCTCGAGCTCCAGCAGGCAGGTGTCCATGGTGTGAAGCTGTTGGGCTGCTCCTACTCCACAGAGCACTCTCCCAGCAATGTCAGGTCACACTGTGGGAGGAAGGACTTATCCCAGTAGGCAGGAATGTGGGGGGTTGAAAAGAGTCTGTCTGGGCACAGGCTGGGCCTGGTGCCTGCCCTTGGGCTGTTTGGTTTATGAATGTGTTGTGGGGATGGAAGTGCAAGGCACTGTTACAGCCCTGCAACCCTCCTGCCACTGGGCCCCAAGCCTCTTGCAAGTCCAGCACAGAGAACAGAAAATGCTCATCTCAACATTTGTAAGGAAGCAAACCAAATGCCTTCAAATTTTTAAAGCACTTCAGCTTGGCTTTGTCAGTTATGTAGTGCTGGCACAAGGAATGTTTTTATAAAGAAGCATGGTTTTAAAAAATAGCAATAACCCTACTCTAATTAGTCTTCTTACACTTATTAAGGCACTTTCTGAATAAATTGCATTTTAAGCATGACAGAATGTCATACTTTGGGTGAAAAACTTTAATCAAATACGTTGGAAAACCCAGTGATGACTTTCATGCGTCTTTGAGAGTAAAAACAACTAAAATCTTTTTCTCCCCTGTTATAAGCCGAAGTTCAAATACTGGAGCAAGGTCACTTTTAAACAGACACATTCCACCCAATCATTGTTTAGGTGAAACAAAATGTTAAGGCCTTTTTAGATTTATGCAGTAGCCACCAATGAAATTCTATTCAATATAAATCAAAGAAATTGGATCTATTCAGATTGATGGGGATAGGGGTCAGGGAAGCATGCCCATTCCTCAGCAGTCAAAGTGACAGATTGTGTAGGTTTTCCACAAATCTGACGTGGTTTCTTAATTAGAAACATAAAGGAAGCGGATATACAAATCCCACTGGTATCCGGTGGAAATGAGAGGAGAATGCCAAATGATAAACCAATATTTATAGGGGATTGTTTCCAAGAATTTATTACATTGTTTTTCCATTTAATTATCTTGAACTGGTCCTATAGAAATACTATAAAAAATATAAATGTGCTCTTATTTAAAAAAAAAAACCCCAAAGTCCTGTTTAAAATGGGCTAATTAGTCTTACTAGATACATTTGAGATCTGCTGTGAAATCCCAAGGCTTAGTCTGCTCACAGCATAATCACCTTAGCTGACATCTCTCATTGGAAAAGTCTAAGCTTTACAGGGCACTGGGAAAGACGATCTCATGTATTATTCCAACATTTACAAATCTCTAAGGCAACTGGTTCCATTTTTAGTAAAAATTCGTACATGTTGTATGATTCGGGGTTCATTATTTGCATTGAAGAAATTAATTGTATGTTTACAAAAGAAGGATGCAAGCAGCAAGAAAACCATTTCCCAAAAAAATCACCTTTTTTTCAAGTAACTTTTTCTAAAAGAAATTTTTTGGGTAGACTGGCTCTAGATTTTTTTTTTTCTATCAGCATTCAGAATGAAACAAGAGAAAATATGTACCATTTCCTCTCAGTCATATCCTTAATCAGATTCTGTTTTAACTTTAAAAAAGACATATTGGGAAATTGCTGGAATCAACACCTACTTTGAAATCAGAAATAGTAGTCAAGAGCTTCTATTCCAGACCAACAAAGTGTAACAGTACATACAAAAACAGACAAACACTATGAGGCAGCAGAAGATAGGGTATATTTCCTGCAGAATGAAGTAGGATCAGGTAATTTTACAAGTACTATTATTTTTTAAACATACTCTTGTGCTACAATGACACTTTAGAGTTTATTCCTAGACCTGTCTGATTTAAATAATATACCAACCCTCCTCTAGAAGAATTTAAACCCAATTTCAGAAAAAACACTGAGCTTCATATGTCCTATTAAAATTTATAGTTCTGACAAGCTTAAACATATTTGCAAACCTCATTTTTTCAATCAAATTTGAAAGGCAGTGGCTTGGTATGGATTGGCAAGACAGTGTAAATATGAGGTATGGATAATCAGTGACACTTCACATTCATCTAGTTTTCCACAGGCAGCAGGTAAAATGAAGATGTGCATTTGGCTGTGATGAATGGGGATGTGGATGGAGCCCTGCCCTTGCAGCAGGACAGCAAGGGAGAGAGCTTGGCAGTGTCTGGCTGAAAAACTATCACAGGCATAATGGAAGGTGGAGTTGATCCTTTTTACTGAACAATGGGCAGGATGAAGAATAAGAAGGTATTATGAACTGAGGGAAAGGAGCTTATTTTTGAAATGATAAAGAGGAATCGGGGAAGGATTACAGAGAGTAATGTCAGAGAGTGTCACAGTCAAAGCAACAAGGCTGAAGGATCACCCATGCAGCAATATGCTCGATGGAAGCAAACAGCAATGCTGCATTTATCATACCTAGAGAAAGTGTGCAGAGATCAAGACATGAGCTGGTGAAAGCTACAGGGTGAGCTTCAGCAGTGCAGTTAGATAGGAAGGGCCATGTCTTAGAGAGGCTAGGCATCTTCAACCCTTCTTTCTCTCTGAAAACTCAGTCCTCTTTCCAGGAGGGAAAACTTTGAAAGATGTGCGGAGGTGATGTGTCAGTTAGATGGGTGACAGCCATGAGGTGCTGCTATCTGCAGAAGTGATGATGGAGGGGAGTCTCAGACCCTGGCAGGCTGCTTCATAATATAAAGGGGACAAGACAGCTAAATACAGAGTCTCAATGAACAGAATCAGGTTATAACCAGAGGACAATTTTTGTCCCCAAATGCACACGTATCTGTTGCTTATTTTATTGCATACGATGTGCCAGAGTGTTTTTTGACTTTGCACAGCACAGCTCATGTTAATGCAGCTGTACCCTGCCCCTCTCTCCTCCAAGAGGGTGCTCTCATCTCTTCTGGCTTTTGGAACACTTCCTCAGCTGACCAGTTCCCCAAACAGCTGGGGATGCCCTTTCCATGGACATATTCCATGGAAAAATGATGGTTGTCACAGCCCAGGTCAGGCTAGAAAGTGTACTACCAGTTACACTGTATGACTGCACAGCAGTGCCATGTCTCATGTAGTTTACTAGGATTTGTTCAGATTAATTTAGCTTACCAGATGGGTGTTACTGTGTTAGAGCCAACCTGAAAGCAGTCCTATTGCTGGGGAGGGTGGAGAGGGTGGAAGGAATCATGTAGAGGTGGGCCTTTGCAAAAGAAACCTCCCGAACAAATCCCAAGCTTAACTAACTCACATAATCTCAAGAAAAGCTTCCCCCATGGCATATATACTCCTAGTTGGGAAAATTCTACAAGGGCCAAGTTTCTGCATTAAGCTGTGGGCCTGGCTTTCTACCTGCTGCAGGCTGTGGGGTTGACCAGATGCTTTTAACCTGTCCTATACCACTTCATGCATATTAATCAATCACCTTAGTACTAGGGAGACATGTGCAAGCCCATCACCCATTTTACTGAACAAATTAGGCCTGGCTTGTTCCACAAGGCTGTATGCTCATTGCACAGAACCCACCTTAAAGCTCTGCTGATGGTTAGTATTTATTACCTGCACCACAGTTCAGCCTGTGCACCCTGAGCCTCAGCATATGAGGTGCTGTATACAAAACCAGCACTAAAAGATGTTCCCATGCTCCAATGGGCTTATTCCGATCTGGCTGCTTAGCAATATTGAAATGTTTTGTTGAATATTAAGATTGAATAAGCAGACAAGGTATGTGGCATGTATTCAAGTATTTTTTAATGAGAATTTCTAACCCAAATGACCTTTGAAAGGTAGAAGCTGTCATTCCAAGAAATACATAGGGGCAGGCGTCATCTTTTACAGTGCAGAATCTGACTCGCTTTCAAAACACTGGCACCAAAAGGGAGACTTGCGGACAATTTTTGTCGTAAACATTAAGAAAAAGTGACTAAACACTGGAAGAAACAGAAAAGCCTACACCTTTTTGAGAATTTAAACTAATCTATGATGCTTCAGGTATTTTCCTTTAGAATTAAGTATTTTGTCTTCTATGGTGCTATACAGTACATACAGCAGGGAATACCACTTTTGAGAAGCAAAATAAGCCTCATGATACAAATCCTGCTTACTGCACTTAAGCAAACATTCTTCATATTGAATCCAATAGGACAACTTCTGAAAAGTAGAGGAGAGAATTTGGTCCATTATGTGGCTATCAGATTTAAATTACACCAATAAGTGAGACGCATGGGGTATCAGTGACAGGAATACTGGACCCAGAGTGTATGATTACTCAATTACTTCAATGTCTGTTGGATGCTTAAAGGCTAAAACAATTTTGGGTTCCTTCCAGTCAGTGCATATCACTGTCAGCTCTTCAGACAGTTTACCTTTCCCAAGAAGCTTTTGCTTACCTTATCACCTTCCCAGATCTGCTGCCTGCATTCTCCAATTACTGCACTTAACTGCAAGCCACGTTACATATACTTTACACTTCATCTTTATCTGTTCCATTTTGGTGATGTGATATTAGGCAAACATCTTAAACTTACAGCACTGGGCTTTAAGTCACTGACATCTTAGATTTATTTTTCCCAAAGCTTTCAGTTTTAGCAGGAGCTCAAATGGAGCACTGAGAAAGTGGAGCAGGGAGCCGTAGTCACAAATGTGAGGGCAGTCTGGGAAATTAATGTATTCTTAAAGTGCAAGACAAAAAGAGGTAAAAATCTTCAGTACTCTGTAGTTCTGACTCATGAAGGAGATCACAACATTTAAAGTTGAAAAGAAAGTTGAAACAAGATAATATGAATCAAAAAGGAGAAATGTGAAGCAAGGGGTCTAATTAATGTAGGTTATAAGAAAACTATAAAAGATATTATATTAGCTGGAAATATTTCTTATTACTGTTGTTATTTCTATTTAAAAATCTTGACGGAAAGCAGCTATTCACAGAGTGAGACAGAAATATCTACTTCCTTCATTAAACACTTTTATCTGATTTAGCTTTACCCTGCAGTACCACTACTTGAAATGTAATGCATCATTCAGGGAAATAACAGCCAAGACATAGATCACTTATAAAAGGAACGTGCTTAATACTTCATATCAAAATCAAATGTGTTTGTTTATTCTAATTCGTCACATGGGTCTTGCTTATGTGTGCTGATAAAATTAATTCATAACCAAGTGGCTCCTGTTTCCATCGATTACACATTTTGAGCATCAATCGTAATTTTTTACAAATAGTCACCAGTATTTTCCTTGGTTTGTTTTTTCTCTAAACTCTTTCCTGATCCAAAACTAAAGGAACAGTTTGTAAGACAAATAATTCAGCAAAGACAAATGAGATAAATTTATCACAGTCAATTCATACCAATAAAGGGAAATACTAAGAAAATCAGCAATGACTACAAAATAACCAAACTATTTAACTGCTTTCTATTTTTTTCGTATTAAAATATGGTTTTAATATCAGATAATAATCAATACATTGAAAATACTGTCTAAAGAAAGTGGGGCTCTCCACATAACTTCAGAATATTTCTTATCCTTATGCTTCCAGGGCAAGGGCTGAGGCTTACAAAGCACACAAATCCCACAAAAGAGGGCTGGAAACCTATATAGCTCTTCAGAGTCAGGCTACAGTCAGAAACAGGGCTCTGAAAGAAACTTTACAGGCACTGAAGGCCCTGATTTAAAACTGTCTTTGGTTCCTGACATCTTCAGGGAAGCACTTCAGCATTCATTTGATTATAAGCAAATGCTTAAACAGAGGTGACTCAAAAAACTTGAAAAACTTCATTTCTTGATAGGGTATCATCAGCACTGCAAGTTGCTTAGCAGGTCTGTAAATCATATTTTTTAAATATCAAGTCCAAATCATACACATATGCCCCACCCATCTGTACATAAAACAAAATCATATAAATTCATGGACTGCCTTTCTTAATGAGGCCATATAAACACACTCCATTATTCACAATTTAAGAAAAAAACCCTCTCTAGGTAATTATATTAATCGCTGATTTGAACTTTGCATAATTCAGACCTAGTAATCCAAAACCTGTCTCAAATTAGAAAAAAAAATGGATATGGTAGTAGTTAATATTAAGGTGGAATTCCTGATTGAACTATATATCTGGTAGTGTTTCAGATAATTAAACTGAGCTCTAAGTAATATGAAAGGGTACAGTTATGGTCAGTTTTTATCTTCTAGCACTGCAGGGCTGTTGGGACTTGAAAATTATATGCAGGCAGGTTTGGAATGGGTCCAAGGTAGACCACACTGAACTAAGTAACATCTGGTGTATACGGCCTAGGTTTTTCAAAAGTGTGCCTGGACAGCTGTAAAATGGAAATTACATACATCTCTGACTAAAGGCTACATGTAAAGCTGGCAGAGCTAACTGTGTGTTACTTGGAAAGGCCCTGTTCTCTTCTCAGAGCTGGGTGCAACCATCCTGGAACATGTGCAAAGACATTCCAGTTATGCTGTAAAGAATTTATTTTACATCAAGTGAATGAGAAATACTTGTAAAACCTGCATCTTTGACTAACATTTCTCCTACCTCTCTTTCATGTTTAACAAGTTGAAAATAAAACAAAACCAAGACACTTCTAAGAGCCTGGTCCAGCCTGAGGATGTTACCTACACAGAAAACATGTAGATGACATCAGAAACTGTTACTGTGGTATGAAATGCTCCAGAAAGCACCTCAGCCACCCAATGCCTTGGGTGTTGCTGCAATGACACTGTGTAAGCAGGGAAGAACATAAGCCTAAAAAGGCTTCTCCAATTAAAGAGAGGTGGAGTGAACCAAAGAGTCGCATCTAAGAAATTAAGGAATTAATGTGTTTGAGTACAAGACAGGACTTCTTCTTTTTTTTTAAGAAAAACTAAATGGCAGTTCATGATCTTAACAAAACCACCAAAAACAATTCTTCTGTCATTTGACGTGCATATTTTTGTTGGAAAAACAGAAGATTTGGTCCAAAAAAATCATAATTGATCTTTGGTGAAACAAGTAAAAGGCAAGAAAGCAATCATATAACTAAAATCATAGGCTGTCTTTAAAATAAGTTACATGTTTAGGTAATTGTTACCGTTCCCCAAGGAGAGCTGGCTGTTCCTGGGACTGACTACAAGACGTACGAGGCTGGAAGGGATAGCCTGAACCTCAGCTTTCCAAGATAACCTCCACCTCACAGCTCAGTGTGCTGAAGCCTCAGACCTCACAACCACGTGGTAGGTTACGTTTGTTTTTTAATAGGAGCAGTTAAAATGCCTATTGATCAAATTTGCCTTGCTTGTACCAGGATAGGGATCCTGGCTGCTTTGGAGTGACAGTAAGAGAGATGCTGGTCTTTAATGGAGGAGCTCTCACTCCACCAAATTCCAGTGCTTCAGCCATTTGCTGCTGTGACTGGAGGTGTGAGCACAGCGTGGGATTGGGCCCCTGAGGAGGGGAAGGTAGGGCAGTGTGGTTCACATAGAGGGCTCTGCTTCTTCATTTGTATGGAAAGAAAAAGACAAGAATTTCCTCTTAGGATCACCATGAAAAATGTGCTTTTTCTTTATAGTTAGGCTCATAGCTAACCCAAATGCATGCCTGAGACAGTAAGAATAATATATTGTTATATATAAACAAATAAAAAGTGTGTGAGATGGTGATGGCCATGGGGAGCTCCTGATGAGAACAAACCTCTTTCCAGTAGTTTGGGTGCCCAAACTGGCATCCAAGTGCCAGTTGTGATAACTAAGTCCAGTCAATACTTCGGTTAAGTTTGGGCCACATTTGTGCAATGTGCCAAGCCATTAGTCCTTGAGACTATAAGATCTGAATCCTTTTTCTTCTTCTTTGTATGCAATACAACACATTTTTCCCAAAGGGATGTCTGAGTGCTGTCCCCTGCTGCAGCCACCCCCCAGCATGGTGAAACGCTGGGCTGGGCAGGTCAGTCACACCCCACCAGGGCGGCTGCAACACCAGCAACCTCAGCTGTCACTCTGGCTGGCTGGAAGCCACTTCACGAAGGTTTGTGACCTGTTGCTTTCACAAAGAGTCATACTGTAAAACTCCAAGAGACACCCCAGGACAAAGCACCTGCAAAATTCACTTACTCCAGAAATATTTTTTTCATTTAACAGCATCTGAAACCATTAAGTTGGAAAATAATAGTGTTCCTGAAAGTGAAAAAAAATAAGCCAAACCATTTTCCTTCCAAAGTCTGAAACATAATTCCTAGGCTATGAGTATTGCGAATTTTTATCCCTCAATTACATTTTTTCTCACTTTAAATCTAAATCTAATGCAAACTGCAGCTGAGATTTTACAGCATATCAGCTCCATATTTAAAATTCTGTCACTAATTCCAATATGTCAGATTTCTTACAACAGGCAAAATGGACCTTTAAAAGCAATGGTTTATATTAAAAAGGGCTTAAAGGGCTAAGGAACTCTTTACAATAGGAATGCTCATTGCAAAGGTAAAGCAGAGAGAAGTTAAAGTGCAAAAGTTAGAAATAGTATGATTTTGTCTTCAGAGCAGAAGGTTGCCTATGAAAATATGCCACTGCCCAGCAAAACATTTCAAGTGACCAAGGTAAAGGATGACCCAAATTTTACTATCAGAAATGAGACCTGGTTACCAGTCCTGTGGATGCTGAAATGAAAGTTGGGCAAAGCTATGTCTGAGAGAAGAAATGCAGAGAGGTGAAGGACTGAAAATATGAAAGACTGGGCACACAAAACTTTCTGTGCAACAGTGTCACTTCATGTTTTCTTCTCCAAACTCTGCCTCACTTGAAGAAATGCTTCCACTCTGTAAACTGTTTTGCAGCCATTTCAGCGTGGGAGATGTTAACACCACAGCCACATGGCAGTGTGTACTGACATGCTGAGCTGCAGTTATTTGCTGGAATTTTACTCCTGCTTCACCATCTTGCACTGTGTATTTATGCTGGATACTCTAAATTCAGTCTCAGATCAAAGTTTTTAAGCAGAGGTAGCAACATCCACCATGCCTCAGAGCTCCCCACCTGCCTGTTTCTGCAGTGCCTGTACCATAAAATACTCCTTCCATAAAATAGCCACTAACCTGAGGGGGAAAATTAATCCCTCCTTTGTGCTCTCCAGGTATACACCATCTAAAAGAAGTCATGGTTTAAAATACTAACAGCTTAGTATTTCACTACCTTTTCACTTTTACATGGAAAATATTATTACTTGCAAAGTACTCTCTGCTTTTCTTCATCATCTGACAATATTCTTTCTGATTTGAAATACAGGGAGCACAGAAGAGATCCAGCTGCAAACTCAAATTCAGACAAACTTCGAAGTAACACCATGGCCAGGGATGGCTTCACTTCGACCTGTAACTGATCAATTTTCATAAGGCCCAAATACCTAGAAAGTCAAGAAAAAGGCAAACATACTTTTTATAATAAATTTTTGAAGTTTACCTACACCCACATCCCTGGGTGACCTATAAGTTGATTCACTCAGGAGCTATGTGATGCAGCTACTGGAGGGAATACCAGTGGACCTCTGCAGCATAGGTCCAAGGCTGCCTGAACCCACTCATTCACCTGAACTTGCCTCACATCCATGCTGGGTGGACACAAGCTAGGAGGCAACATATTTTTTTTTTGTGACTGAATGCCAGGAGCAAAACCCTGGGTGGCGTGGGTCGAAGTGTACAGCAGCATGTACCAACCACACATGGAAAGAGCGTCAGACAGGCACTTGTCCCGTGCTTCCAGAATCCCTCCATTTGCTGCCCACGGTGAGACATGTTTTAGATCATATCTCTAACCAGCTTGCATGGAGTAAATGGTTCCATGTCTTGGTGCATTTCTAGGTCCTTCCCTGCAGTGCCTGTCCCAGTGCTGCTGTTGCTCTGCCTTTGTTGGGATGGGTCCTCTCCCCATCCCAACAAAGGAGAAGGCCAAACACATCCCTCCTTGCTGGTCACCTGGCCAGAGCAGTACATGGCAGAGTCCCTGTCATTACAAATTTGCTCCTTCCCAAAAGACAGGAATGGCTGTTGCTACTTCCTACAGGAAGGATTGTAACTTTACCTGTAGAAAGTTACACACGTCACAGCCAAGCACAGCTACAGCTCCAGCGCGTGCCTCCAACCGCACCGTGCGCTTAACCAAAACCCATTCCAAGTCAACATAAACTGAAATGAAATCCATGGAATAGTTTACTCAATGCAATTAGAGCAGATCAGGTTTAATTTCCCACTTAGCTTACCATGGCAATTGCTCAGCACCACCAATACAGCCTCCTCCACTTGTGAACAAAGCACTTTGCTGCTGATTCTTTTCCCAGCACAGCTCTCCATGGTTGGAGATTTTCTTGGCTGACGTGGCTGCTGTATGAACAGCCTGACCAGATTACCAGGGTAGCTAATGTCCTCACTTCATCTCTCTCAACATCTGTACTGACAGTGCTGAATAACTACATTTAAATAGAAGCCTTGCATGTGAGTTTTCAAAAAACTTACTCTCTGCAAACCTGAATACTATTTTCAAACCAGACACATAGAAAACCCATGCAGCAGGTGACATTTGCAGAAATGAAGAAATGACATTTGCAGAAAAAAGCATCTGACTTTTGCAGAAATACTCTCCTTAGAATTGAAGCTTGCTATTCAATTCCAGCTAAAGCAATATTCCCAGTTAAAAAGCACAAGAAAGGAGGAGGAATGTAATACAACAGAAATAACACATTTTAGAAGCTTATGGTTGCAGCAATATCTATACAATATTCACAAAGAGGTTGTGAAGCTTAGCCCCATTTCAGCCTAAAAAGCATTAGGCCTGGGCTAACACTCCTGTTGAACCCCTCCAGTTCCCAGTGAATCCTCTGAGATACCACAAGCAGGCACAGAGGAATATCCAAGTCCAACATGCCGTGCACGGGCCACCACATGTTCCATGTACTCTGACAGGACCTCTGGGGAAAGTTCCCCATTGGGCTTGAATGTAGCAGAAGGCCGTCAAAAGTATTGTGGGTCTCTGCACTTCCCAAATGCCTGTGGGATGTGTGCCCCAGACAAAAATCTTCCATACAGGCTGGCTTTGGGAAGGGCTCTCTCACAATGAACAGGCACAGCAAGTTTGGATAGAATTTACCTCACCAGGTTTGGTTTGTCAGATGGTTTGTCAGGACTTAAGCCTGACTATACCTCATAAACATGTCCTTTCAGAGTCACTCATAAACTGGAAATAACACATCCTGCAAAGGAGAAAGTGCGGCTTACAGTTAACTTATTTATTCCTATCTAACATACTACAGACGTCCTGACTTTTACAGCATTACATGTTTTGAACCTTTTCAGTAAAGTGGAGGTTTCTCATTTCAGCCTAACTGCTGTTAATCTGTTCCAAATGTTAACATTGCAAATAAGGTCTGGTTACCATCTCTGCCCCAAGTCGATAATAGGAACAGAGCTGATCAGCATCTGGTTTAGTTCAGAGTACAACTTGCTGCCTAATGCTGCAGAATTTGGGTTGGAAGATTGTTGCATTTCATGAACACCACAAAAAAAAATTAACTAACAACACTCACATACAGTCATGTGTCATTATTTATTGCTCTATAGGCTTGCTGAAGATGGAATGTCACATTACCAATTTTGGCAAATTTCAGCACACATAAACAGGCCAAAACCACTTAACATAAATTATACCAGAGCTTCCTAATGACAATTAAAAAAAAAAAAAAAAAATCAGTTGCTTACTTTCCAGACTTGTGGTGGAAAAATAGTCTAAAAATAAGAGAAAATTTTTGATCAGTTTCTTGTTTTATCATGTACTTTAAACACTTGACTTGTCACGTGTCCCATTCATTACAAGGTGTTTGGCAGTGCAGCACCTTCAATGTAGAGAAACCTATGATTTATAAATGAACATGGTCTAAAAATTATTTACAAAATATAAATTAGTATTTTAATGGAATATAATATTTGACCTAAAAGTCACAAAATCAAGTTCACATTCAGATCAAAATAAAAACTCCTGCTGAGTTAAATCAGAGCTGATCAAACTCTCAGTATACAGAATAATTAATCTCAGGATTAGCTGTGACCCCACTAACATTCAGAACCACTTCTCATTTTTTCTTCAAACCCTTTTCACACTTTATTCCACATCCCTTTACTGTGTGATCTATCATTTTGCAGTAGACCATATAAAAATTCTGCCTACAATATATTTCAAATATATTTCTCTTGTTAATCTAAATGGCAGATTGTCTTTTATATAGTCAATGAAGACTACAGGATCAAAAGCTCTTGACAACTATAGAAAATATAGATGGATAAATAATAAAAGTTTTAGGTTAGCAAGACATGCTAATTTATATCCATCAACTACTCACATTGAGGTTCGGTTTGAGCAGAAAAACTAATAACCACTTCAACTATTAAAAGACCATTTTTTAAAATGAATGCGTAGAATGCTTAAAACATCTGGAGCCAGTATAAAATGTACATGAATTCTGCCAAATTTACCCTACACTTTCCTGTCACTCGAAACACTGACTGGAATGACCCACATGACATAAATTTCTTGTTACCTGGGAGAAATTACTTCTTTCCCCAGACAGATTTAGCTCGTTGATCAGCCAACTACTAATAAAACATTTATGAAGTTAAGCAGGATAAAACTGGTAAGCAATGTATTAATTTCATAGCAACACCTATGAGCAGTGATTTTTTGGGGGAACCAAAGAGTTCATTGATTGTATTTTACATTTGAGGAATCTGAAGGAGAAAAACCCTAAATTACTGAATTAAACCATGTTGCAGAGCCAAGTTAGTAACAAAACTCAGGAAATGGGAGGTTGCTTCATGTTGGTTACAGAACTATACCATTGCCCACAAGATTTTTGTCTTTATGTAACTCCCACTGCACAAGAGAAAAATAACCAATAAAAGGTAATTCCCAGCAAAGTTAAACTATTTTCTGCATAGAGACTTCACCAGAGATATTTTAAACTACTTAGGGAGGGGAAAAAGGACTGCATAGTCCAACTGAACGACTTGAGAGATAAGACATTACTAATGAAACAAAGAACAGAATTTACAGGTGTCTTTTGTAGAAAGATTAGCATAATAAGGAAATTTATCTACTTAACCCTGCTAAAATCATATAAAAAATGAAAACCCACCAACCTCAAGCAGGTAAGAAAAATTAAGTTATGTTTTAAGATCTGTCTTTGCAATGGCATGCACCTTCCTTGCCAGCATCAGTTACGTCAGTTGATGTCTGAGCTAAGCAATGTGCTGAGTTAATCTTAATGATCTGAAGATGCATCTGTATGTCTGAAAGATAATTCACTTTATTCAAGCTCAGTTAACACTTCAGTAGTTTGCTGATACATAAAGTTCACCACGAAAGAAAGGCAAAGTTTTTCTTTTCAAGCTGCCAAGAGAAGCTGTCTTGTACTGAGTTCTCCTTTTTTTCCTACCATCTCTGGGCCAGAGACTTGACCCACAACATGATGGATAGGTCACTTGCTGGGAATACAAGAAACACAAGTTCAAATTCTCTTGTAATCAGGTAGACGACATAAACCCTCACCTCCTACCACACAGGGAAATGACTCAGACATTAGGTTACTGGTAATCCAGTGTGGAGTAAACTTTGTGGGTATGGCTTTTTCAGTGGTGAAAAGGTTCCTGTTGGCTTTTTCTTTTTTCTGTTATGGAACAAAAGCAGCAGTCAAACCTCAATTTTATTGTAAAATGAAATCCTTGCATTGTAGCAAGTCCTCAGTAGTTAACTTCCCAACTATTTAGTCTTCTTCATTCGGAGTATTTGTGCTCCCCTCCCTCCTACTCCCATGTTGGCACTGAAATGTTGGTCCCACAGACTTCTTCTGATGACTGGGGTCACAACAGCAGACATCCTCCTGACACTTTGGATTTCTCTGGCTCATATATCTGAAGCGACCAGAGGTAAGTGAACGCAGCCAATATATGGCAGTCTTCTGGTAGTTCTTGTTCACTGCCAAAGAACACACTCTCAAGTCTCACCCACTACTGAAAAGGAAACAGGACAAAACAATAGAAAAACCACCACCCCGACATCATCCCTCCATCCTCATATGTCACAGTTGGCCACAGTACATTGACAGGAGCCTGCCCCAAAGAACCACCACAAAAGATGTAACTGGTGGGACGCAACAGGCAAGAGACTGTGGGAATGGACATGGAGGCACAAAGAAAAAGGACCACAGGGCTTCTCCAGAACCCAGCAGTGCACAGACTTTGTTACACCTTCCTTATTTCAAGCAGACCCCTAACCTCACTAAGTCCTACAATTTCCAGTATCTGTAGCCTTTTTTGCATTCATTTTGTTTAAAATGTTGATCTTACTGCATTAGTCAGCAATCACTTTCATTGCTTTCTTTCTCTACTTTAGATGCAGATGGCCATCTATGAAAAGTCACTCTTCAACTGCTTACAAACACAGCGCCATTCAGACAACTATCTGTTCTGCTTCCACTTAGGAGTCTGGCAAATGAAGGACACAAAATAATTTTTTTTTAAAAATGGTGCCTAAATTTAAGAATAAAATCCATGTCTAAGCACTTAAGCACTTAAATATGTAGTCTGATTTAAAAAAAAAAATTGGAATCAATAAAGTGACAGCAAAGCCAACTGGGAGCTGATGACTTGGAGAATTCCATCCCTAATTTTGTTGTCTAAATAGGAATCCAGAAATAGGGCCCAGGATCTCATTTTGAACAAAATATTTGTATGTATGATGCCTAGAGCTGGAAGGAATAAATTGAATTATTGATCTCCCCTGAACTGGGAAATCACTGGAATTCATTTTAAAAGCACTGTTCATGTTATACAGGCATTCAGAAGATTGAATACGAAGGTTGGGCATTGAAAAGACACGAGAAAGACTGTTCTCCTCCTAAACACAGATGTTAGATGGGGTACCAGGCCCTACTGCCTTGGCACAGAAAGCCCACGTGTTAACCTGGAACCAGTGTAAGACATTGCTCCTTGCACTGACCCCAGCCACCTGCCAGCCTGTCAGGCTCATACCCCCCAAATTCACTTCCTGCTATGTAGTTAGACATCTGAAACACCAAACTTCCATGACAGAAGGCTTTTTCTGCAGCACACTGGACATTAAAAAAAGGGTCTAAAGGAAAACAGACATAAGTCTCTTGCCTGGCTTGTCCATCCAATTCCAATGATGGTATCATGTATTTATTTGCTCCCAAGGAAGCTCCCAAATTATCACATCTACATCTCTGCTTTACTGAGAAGATGGTTTGTATATGGAAAAACTTTGATGTTCTTTGAAACCACTCTAATAGTTGTAGCTGTTTCTTTCATATGGCCATCAGGCTCAGAATTACCTGAACATGGGAGCTTCCCAAGAGGAACAAATTATCTGTATTAGCAAAGGCTCCTTTCTAAGTCTGGGTGGTGCCTACACTTAACTAAATCAAATTTTACTTAAAAGCTTATTAGAGCTTTTGGCTCCATACAGACATCACATTTCTGGGAAGTTTTGATCAAAAAGCTTGGCATGACTACAATTACAATATTGTTACAAGGCACTAAATGTTATTGATATGTTTAAAACAGAAATTCTGTGTTCATTTTATATACAATTTATCTCAATTGCATAAATACAAGGGTATTTATAGATCTCTCAGAGTTTTCATCCTCTCTTTGAATCTTTCAAACATATTTCCAGCTTACAATAAAGCCTGCTAATAATGGCCAAGCAGTCCATAGAATAATCATGTAATTAAAAAAAGGAATAACAACACTGATTTCAGAATTGAACAGACACAGCAGCTCTTGACTTTTAATAGATCTATTAATTTTTTATGGTTTTCATTCTTGATTCTAACTTAAACAGAATAAACTGCAACAGCTGTCCAGGGAAAAAGATAGAGTTCTACTGGGTAGTTTTCTTACACTGCTGCCCACCTCGTGATCTATCCACATTTACATGGTTTCCAAAGTCTAAACTGAAACAAATATTCTCAGATGGGCAGTGACAGCTTTGAGTGTCGTATCTGTATTTAATGGAATAAAAAACACAAACCAACTTGTCAGACACACCACTGTGTCAAGCTCAATTACCTAAATAAACAGAGGCAATGGTTAATTTTACTTGCTGCTCACTTTTTTGAAATTGCTTCAGTGTTGATTTTTGCAGTCTCTTCCTGGGAGGATTACATCTGCCTGGTTTAAAGTTTCACTTCTAAACATCATGTCCAAAACCTGAAAGCTTGCTACAGAAAAACTATAAATCTGGGAAAAGATCCTTCATTCTCTGGGGAAAATTAGCCTTGATCCTAAGAGGAATCTTATTTAAGCAAGCCCCACCAATGAGACAAGCAGTGCTTCTATTGCCAGTGCAAACAGGTTGTGGCCTGCCATGATGGAAGCCCACCAGAAACTTCCCATGTGAGCAGTCACTGTAAATGTGTCTTTCTCCACTGCCTTGAGGCAGATGCCTATGTGCCACCCCAATGTCATGAGGAACCCTAACATCAACAAGGTCGCATTAAAAGCAGTTAAAGTACACACGGATGAGGAGAGAAACATTTTTGCACAATTTCTTTCTTTGTTAAGAATTATTTTGGCAATGCAAAAGTGCAGCAAATTTTGTCACGTTCTACAGGGCAGAGAGCTACTGGACCTCTGCTGACTCACACAAGCTGAAAAGGTGGCTCGTCCTCCCTCCAGCCATCCCTTTGACCTTGTATAAAGAGCCTCCCATCTGGAACTGTTTTCCTGAAGTGATTCATCCCACACTGTTTCACAGGACGCACAAAAAGACCCAGTGACTGTGAGACCCAAACTGCAGTCGCCAGGTCACCATAACAGATCTTTCCATACACTCGCAGGTCATTCAGCATGGATCACATCCAACCTCAGCCATTCTTTGTCAAGCACCCACAAAGGATTTGAGCAGACTCACCACAAGGCAAAGGCTTACATGCTGACCTTTAGGTGTGCACTGGTCACTCAGTGCACTGAAGCCAATAATGTGCAAAACCTACAGAGCCAGGATCACTCCAGCAAGCTGATCCATCTGTACCCTCACCTCTACACCAGTCCCAAAGCAAAAACAGATCTTCTGCAAGATTCCAGCTGTGGAGATGCTAAGGAGAGAAAGTAAAGCAGAGGACAGGACTGTCCTTAGTAGGAGCAAGATCCTGCAGGGAGACTCACAGCAATGTGCAGCCCTAGTGGCAGCTGAGCAAAGCTTAGGTGCTGTGCTGGGTCTCTGAGCACACGGACCTGAGCACCAACTCCGCAGGCTCTGGGCTGAGCCAGGCCAGGCTTATTTTGCACTTTTCACCATGACTATTCAGCTCTGGGATGCTGAGTGCACATGAATGGCATGTTCTTTGCAACTTGCCAGTGGAAACCCTACTGTGGCACTGGGTTGAACAGGCCCGTGTGCTTCTCTCCAGCCTTATTTCCTGCCTGATAAGCATTGAAAGGATTGCACAGCTTTGTACAGGGGATTTCCTCACCACAGGGCAAAATATATTCACTTATGAAGTGCACTGATAAACATTTTCCATTTCACATCCAGCAGCTGAAAAACAACTTTACCAGGTGACTTTGGTGCGGTTGATTTCTCTTTTTTCTCTGGGGTTTTTTTTGGTCTTTCTGGTTGGTTGGTTGTTGTTGTTTTGGTGGGGGTTTTTTGTTTGGTTGGGTTTGTTTTCGGTTTTGTTGTTTGTGGGGGTTTTTTTCTGTTTATTTTTAAAAGGCAGGTAGATTAATGACCCAGTTATTCCTGGTAACTAGTCTCTGGGTAGACTCAACTAGTCTGTTGACCTACTGTAGACAGTAGTACAGTAGACTACCTGCCGTAGTTAAGTAATAGCCCTAAAATTCTATTCATACACTGAACAATGCAAGTACTACGCAATATTTTGAGAAATACTAAGCCGTGTTAATTTTCTAGACAAAACCACAGTCAAAAACTGTATTAATGCTCTTCTAATCTGACACCAACTTGAAGGAGGGTGGGAGTAGTCCTTTGCTGCATATGGGGATATGTACACATCACACAGCACTGTTTCACTGGGATCTCTATGGTTTAGATTATAATAGAGTTTTGGGTTTAAAGCTGAATATATATAAACTCTTAAATTACAAGAATTATTATTGCAAACCTGACTGTAGCTACAGTTGGTGTTCTTGGAAGATGAAAGTGCAAGTAACAAGAAGCTAACAAATTCATGCCAGTAAGTCAAGTTTAATTTGCTTTCCTTTTCCCCTCCCTTCTAAAGCTGGCTGAAATACAAGTTCCACTGTAAATGCAGTGACTAGCAAACATGGATGCCATTACAAATACAGCCCTGCCAAGAGGAAGTCCTCCGTTGACTAATAACAGAGTTTCCAATAGCAACTGCAAGATATTCTGGGCACTGAACTGAAGAGATTTAGGGATATATTCTAAACAAGATGTGCTTTTTGCAGCTACGAATTGTATAACATTTGGACAAAAGGTTTTGAAGAAGTCAGTAACTTGTATCACAAAGGCAGAACTGGAGGTTTTGGTGGCTCTTCAATAACCTTTACCTCACTGGGTAACACTGAGATCTCCTTGTCAAGCCTGTTACCAAAGTATGGTTGAGAAAATAAAGACACGCTCATCACTACATAGCCTGGCATTGCAAAGGTCCCAAGCTTTCGCTGTCAACTGAAAACAGTATGAAAACATGGCCTTTTATTTTGTAAAGAGGAGACTGAATGCTTGCTAATATTTCTGTGTAGCATTTGTCACTGTCAGAGCACAATACAGAACATAATGAAGTTCATTTGTTAATTAAGTAACCCATTCTCTGAAAACCTATTCTTTAATGAAACATACCATCTGTAACATTACAAAATCATTTACTAGAACTGGAAAATTCTGTTACAAAGATCATATTATATGACAGCTACTCTTCTCAGCAAGCCCTTCCTTGCTGAGAGCTCAGGGCATTTCATGCAGTTGCTTCTCCTGCAGACAGAGGATTTTTAAACTTTATTTTTAAGTTTGAATATGGAAAATACTCTCAGTTTCCATCGCTGCAATTCAGTAGCTCTGTCAGAGACCACCCATGCATTTTCATAGGAGTAATTTATTTAACCTTTGAAGTAAACACAAATTTGTCAGAAATATTTGCAAGGTTAACTTGTAAGCTCTACTATGTGGAATTTTTGTCAAAATACAAGCACAAATCGGAGTGCTAAATAGTAATTTCAAAGAGATGCTAAGCAGTAATGAAAATGAGAAGCTGCTAAGCAACCAAATGACACAAAAATTGTCATCAAATAAGTGAAAACAAGAACAAATTTCCTTATAGAGAAACTGATATACTAAATACCCAAGTCTGACATAGTTATATTGAACGCTGCCTCTGAACAAAACTTTATCTACAACACATTTCAGCAGCAGATGCCTGCTACACAAAAATACTGCACTACTGGTTTTTAATACCTTGGAGGTAAAATGTTATGTACCAAGTAATTTTAACCTTCAGTACAACTTCCCATGATTTTTCATTTTAAAATGCAACCAAATTATAGGAGACGCAGGTACAACAGAAAAAAAACATTAATGAGGGCTTAAAACTCTAGATGGCACACTCATACAATCAAAGACTACAACAGAAATACACAGGTTCAACTATGATACTTTCCTGGTTTTCCACCCAAAGCATATATAATCTACCCACAAGTACTGTTCTGAGGCCAGTTTGTGAATTATTACTATGAAAGGATGTGCACTATTTCCCCAAGTTAGAATTAGATGATTGAATATAATACTAGGCAGTATTTGCAGTTTTGTAACACAACAGCAGTGAATTAAGCTATTTTATTATTCCACATACAATTAATTCTCATGGCAGGGCACCCATTCTATCACACTACTGGACTCCAACCTACTTCATGGATAAGAGTCAGATCCTACATGTTTCTTAAAGGCCCAGTCTCATGCAAAAAACAGCTCAGTTATACAAATTTTCAAGCTCTGAAGGAAGTTTTTGTTGCTGCTTTGTTTTTAAGGAACTCAGCTGTGTTTTATTACATGAAGTCTATGATCATAACAAGGACATTTTAATACACAGCCTTTAACCTACCCATCTATATAGATTAGGCAGTATAAAATCTGAAAGTCTAATAATCTTGGATGGTTGTAACAGCCATGAAAACAACACTACAATGCTGTTATTAGAATTTGCCAAGGCTATGTTACTGCTGTTATGCAATCTTACTGAAGCTGTAGTAAATGAAATGACATCTGTGCAACTCAATTGCCACAGTACACATGTGAACAACATCCAGAATGATCAGAAGTGCAAAATGCTTTAATTAGGGTGTTTGACTAATTATCTGAGTAAATAAACAAGTGCCTAAAGACAAATAGAATACAGTTTTGCAGTGTGACAGATGCTTCATGCTGATGGTGTAACAAACACTATCCCCCAGTAAGTACAAGGCAGCTGAACAAGCTGTCTCGTGTCACCCTTTCAGTGCAGTACCTCTTGCTCAGTGTGGAGAAGCCAAAGCATCACAGCAAAGGGGTGCCCACACCAGGGGCACAGAACCAGTAGAGACCAGCACAGAGCCTCAGCTGAAATTCACCATGTGAAACACAAGTACAGCAAAGGACACAGAGAAGGAATAAAAAAGAGGGAATATCCATATACTGATTGAAGAATTATGTGGACACAGAAGCATTTGCCCACAAAGCCATGGAGAAGAATGTCTTTAGCCATAAGCCAGTATCACAGCACCTCTGAAGCAAAGTCCATGAGCAAATTTTCTCCATTTCTACAGTACTAGATATCAATTCATTAAAAAAAACCCGTAACAAACCTTCTCTAATAAAGTGTACTCATAATCACTCCTTGATGTATTTTCCAGAGTGTACCTCTGTAGCATGCTTTAACTCTTAAATATGCAAGTAAGAAAAATATTTAGCATACGTTATTAATCTACATATGTAAATTTGTGATTTCCATTTGCAAGTTCAATAAGTCTCCGTATTTTTTTAATCATTTAACAAGTTTATTTCTACAAATTATGGCTTAGAAGCAGGTACTGTACATACAAAAATCTGAGGAGACTGATGTGCAGCACGTCGTTTCTTTATATTATTTATGTGGATAAGTTATTCATTTCAGTGGGTAATAATCGCATTTCTTTATAGCAGCAATAAATAGGCATTTTACTTTTCATAAAATGTTATTTTATATAGCATGTTAATCAATACAAAATTAACTTTTAACAGCACTAGAGTAACATAACCCACAGGTTGAGTTGGAAAATTTCATATTAGATCTCTGTGCCAAACTAAGACTGAGTGATTTGCAGGGTCTCCAACATGTCTTCCACTGCCTTCAAAGAGTATTTAGTTTCTTTCTTACTGCGACCTGCAAACTAAACAGGAAAGAAAGGATGGTTATTTGTCATATTTCTGAAATTCTATGTCTAAAACCTGTGAAAATAACAGTTCTAAACATCAAATACGGGTAATTAACTGTATTTACTACAAACTTAAAAGCACAAAACTAAAACTCAGAATTTTTACCAATACAAACTATATCACCCTCCTTCTATGAAGCAAAGACAAATTACTTTTTGTTAAAACAAGACAGAAAAAGCTCTACTTATCAAGATTTACTATGAAATAATCCAGACAACATATATTTTATGGTTCAAAGTAACCATGAGTGATGACATTGTACTTGACTGTAGCCTACTATTAAAATGGCAATTTCAGAGAACATTTGAAATAAGTCTGTCTTGATAAGAAAGCAAGATACAGCTTAATAAATACTACTAATGACTTTAGAAAGGAAGGGGCAGAAGGACAGGAAATGCTGACCACTCCATGTTGAGCTCAAGGGTTTTTCTAATGATACTGACAATTCCCATCGCTCATCAGCCATAACTAACACAGGGGATTCATTGACCAGGTTGGTCTTTAGTCAAAGGAAACTCCTAACCATTTTTAATACACCTGCACTAAAACGTTTTGCATTTCAGGTTGGAAGGGGTGGTAAAGAAATTACAGAAATGGTAACTAAAACTTGCTTCTAGTAAAACAGTCTATTCTCTACTTAAATGTTATTCTCTACTTAAATTCTCTACTTAAATCTAAACACTCAATAAATTTTCAATTTGAAGTTTTTTATTTCAAATACCACTGGTGTCTCGCATAGTTAGTCCTTGATTTATAATGTGTCCCTTCTCTCTTGTAATTAACTTAATTTAGCAAACTCTTCATGACCTGTTAAGAAAGATTAAGTCATCAAACTCAGGTAATATCACACCAGCAACAAGCTGCAGGACCTGTTAACCTGCTTTTGACCCCGGGGCTACAATCTAGCATTGCGATTCCCAATCAGCACCGAGTTTTTTAAAAACATAGTTTTGGCACAGCAAATGATAAGCTATTTCAAATTAAATAGTTAGGAGAAATGTTGTTACTGTGACAACACTTTACAGCTTAGAGATGTACTGAAAACACTGTATTTTCACGTTTTTTATTTCCAGGTGATTAACTGATGTGCCAGGTTTTGATTCTAGTAGTATATATAAACCCATTGCTCAGGTTGTGCAGTTTCCAGAGTGCCATGCAATAGTCAGCTTCAGAGGAAAATCCAAGATTTCTTAACACTCCAAGGTGAAAGCAGCAACTTTTGCTTATACCTGATTGAATAAAATATCCTCTCTTTGTTCACATTAAACAGACACTTGGGAATTCCAAATCCTTTCACAAAAACAAGCAAGTTAAAAACAGAAGTCAAAAGTTTCAAGTGAAAACCTGCTTCAAACTCAAAGCATTCAGAAATTTCAATAAAAAGCACAGAAGCCTAAATATACTGTGGTCAAAAAGCACACTTTGCAAGCCACACAGAAAGCATGCAGAGAAAAGCTTCAAAATAGAAAATTTTTTCTTATTCTCGCCATGGACACTGGAAGCAAAATTGACATATGACATTAGTTTAAAAAAATGCTACTTGAAAAAAAAAGCGGTTGGCTTCATGATACTGACATGTAGTTTAAGCTGAACAAATAAAACCACTCTGCGTCATAACAACCAGAAGTACACTTGGAAATGTAATCACTTCAAATTTGCCCTGACAAACAATTATTTTGTCTATTCAGCCATTACACAGCAATTTGACTGATTGAGCTGGAATCCATTTCTTAAGTCATGATTTGATTTTCTGTTTCCCAAATGGTTAGTAACAAAATCACCTCTCCAGCCATAAATAATATGTAGATTGCTAACACAGAAGAATTTATGCAATGTACCCAAGAAGCATGTATCTGGAAAATTACTACAAGTAGGGTCACATTGAAGATTTTTGTGAGCATTAATCAAACTCGCCTGCCTCTGCTGAAATGCTTCTACCAGAGGACATGCTAAACCAATTACCTAATTGAAGAGCACCAGGTAGCCTTATTTTGTTTTGGTGGTAAGGTAACTATGACTCATGTCCTCAGTTAGAACAGACAGAAGTTCTTCTCGGGGTCTGCACAGATGGAATGATCCAGTTTCCCAGTCATAAGGCAAAAGTAAGCTTATAATAATAATAAACTTAAAACTAATTCTTTGAATAGTGACTACTTCACTAACTTCTGAAATACAAGATTAAAATTAAATTTTATTTGGGTATTTTTCCACCCAGTCAATTAAATTTAAGAAGCCTGGAGAATAATGACCTCTTTTTTTTTTTCAGAGGATGTGTTAGCAGCCAGGAATTCCAGCTCCATACAGCAGCCCTAGCTACAAAACCTTTCTGTCTTCCTGAAGAAGTTTACATTTCTCCTAGATTAGACACAGATGAGAAGTACTAATCAGCAACGATGGTTACATATTTAACATCAAAATAAGTATATTAACTAGATGGAGTGTCAAATATCTGTGCTTTTCAGAAATTTTTTAAATTATTCTTTATCACCATGTTTTCCTGTAAAGACAGTGCTGCACAGTCTAACTGACATTGGTGAAATAAGGTTTTCTATTTATACTCAAACATTGCTTTTTTTAAATGACAATAAACTAAGAAGTTTCTCTGATTTCATAGAAGAATGCACAGAAAAAGCAAAAATCAAGTGCCAAAGCACACTGCTTGAATGACAGAATAAATTGAAAGAAGGGGACTAGTAAAAATATTTCAAGTGAATTGCATATAAAAACAAAAAAACCCCCTAAATAATAAAAAAGCAACTATAGCCAGTTATTTGAAAAAATAAAGGCAGTTTTCCAAAATTACTGAGAAAACTGCTGATAATTCAAGTTCAAATCCAAACTGAAAACGGGGAATGATCTCACTGCAAGACAATTGCTCAAAAGTAACTTTTTGCATTAATAACTTGGAATTTGAAGTCACAATTTCACATAATTTGTCTAGATGTCCAAATCAGGATTCCAAATGCATTTTGCTGTCTTGAACATGACCACCAGAAAAATTTCATTTAGCAGTATGAGAATGTCCAACCAATAAAATAAGTCAATGTTAAACCCAACAAGCTTTTAAGGCTCTTACTGCACTTTACAGGTGGATAATGCATGGAAAGTGGGGAGGACTTACAGAGATAATATAAATATCCAGCTTAAAACCAAACCTGTCTAGACATACCCTCCCTCCACTAAGGCAGGAACACTGTAAGGGCTGCTTGCCTGGCACAAGTGGCCAAGACTTCATCCTCAGGTCCAAATGGTGACAATTTCCAACTGCTCAGCTCACCGAGGAAGCAACAAATCAACACTGACTCATAGGGGAACTGCTACTTACAGCATCACCCAACACCACAGGCTGTAGCTGCTGGATGTTCTGAGTCTCTGACACAGAGACTGGAGTAGCCAAATGCTTCTGCAGCCATGTAACAAGGTCAGGAAGGTTGGGCTGGGGCTACCCTGCCCAGCTGTACTCTCTAGAGCTTCTTGTGGTTCTTCTGGGCAGAGGAAGGGGGTGTTCACCCCATTTACTTGCCAGATCCTGGCTTGAGCTTGAGCACTTTCATTTTCTCAAGAGCTGAATTTTCCCTAAGATTCTAATCATACACAGTGTTCTTCACTTTATACCCCAAACAGCTAA
>NW_008246058.1:10061616-10093529 GCF_000691975.1 Corvus brachyrhynchos
CATGCATGTTAATTGTGTTAACATGGCCTGTTCTGGTAAGCATCAACCAAAAATGCTTAATGTAGTATCCAAAAGAACTCCACAGAAAGGGTAATTAAAAAAAATTCAAACTAAAAGAAAAAAAACCCAACAATCACCCCCCCCAAAAACCCCACACACTCAAAAATGCCCCCAGCACCACACCAATCCCAATAAAAGTCATGTTTTGTTAGAGACATTACAATCTTAACAGTAAGCCATGTGGAGAGAAAAAAAGGAAAAGAAAAAAAACCAGGTATGCTTATCTGGATATGCATCAATTAACTAGAAACTGTCTTAATTAAACATCCATTATATTTAGAACCAGGAGTTGCCTATTTCCAGGTCTTCTAGGCCAGTCCACAACCACTACTGGTTTTAAATTTCCACCCTGATGCAACCTTAAAAGGGGCTGTTTCCCAGAAGTGCTTGCAAGTCTCTACCGGTACTTTGAACTCCAATCACAATATTTACTTAAAACATGTGCAAATCCACTCTAATCTAAGCAGTTCATTTACTAAGATGTAAAACATGGAATACTGGTTTTCACAAAAAATTCACACATCTTTTAAAACCTGTTTTGTTCTATCAACTATGAATCCATAGTGTATTCCATTCTTTGACAGTTTTTTATAAGTTTTTGGTTGTTTTGGTTGGGTTTCTGTTGGGTTTTTTTCTTTTCCTTTTTTTTTGGAAGTTTTGTTTTGTTTTGAATTCTGCAATACTTGAGTCTTCTGTCAGTGCTGTGCTTACAGGAATGTCAGGCATAGTTCAAGTCAAAAGAAGCCCTGGTTATTTATGAAACATCAGACAAAGTAGTTAATTCATACACACCTTACCATTGTGAGCAGGTAAATGGTTTATTAATGAAAAGCAGAGTGATTTAAACAGCAGAAGAGAAATAAAATTTAGGCACATAGGTATAAAATTCTTCATTTTGTCCCCAGGGATACAATACTCTTCACTGTACAGTCAGAAGCTACAGGGCCAATTAGGAGAAATGGAAAATACCTCTAAGTTGGAATATATCAAAAACACATCAGCCACAAGAAGCTGCACTCTTGGCAAGGAACTGACATGCAGTATGTATTAGGAAGACTGCACTAGTTGTAAAAGGAAAATCTAATTTAATTTCATAATAGATGGTACTTTTAAAAAGGCCATTTGGTAGTACTAACTGTAAAACAGTAGCAACAAGAAAAAAAATTAAGTATTGGGTTCCGATACTGAAATATTGCAGAGAGAAAGAAGTGTTACATGTATACAAAGTCTTTGCATTTAGTATCAATACTTTTGCTCAAAGAAAAAACTGTGGGGAGAACTGGACAGTATGATTTTGATGTTCAGGATTACTTATATATAAACTTTGATTAGCAGATCATTAAAAATAGCTGTAAGGGAGTCAAATCAGCATACTATATTTGGGATGCACAGACAGCAGAGCCTCTGAGCTAAAACATGTGTTCATTCATAGTTAGAGAAAGAAATAGATGCTTATAATACAACAGGAAATATAAAAGTTTACACCTAATTTTTCAAAAAGTTGAAAAGACTCCTAATGACTTCAGCAAGCTTTGATCATGGCCTACAAAGTCTATGTTTTCACAACTCAACAAGCATTTTTCTACAAAACTACACAAAACCAACTTCAGTCACAAATACTAAGGCAATTAAATACGATTTTGAAAGGTCAGAGTAAACTCAAGGAAAATAAAAATTCTAGAATTTTCATTTGTTTTCTAGTAAAACAGAAGTGGGTAACAAAGTCACTCTAAAGAGACACCAAGTTCTACCAAAATAGCTGTAGAACCAAGTCTTGGAGGTCAGTATTACACTAGTGTACATTCAGTTAATATTAGTAGGAAAAATCTGTTTAAAGTTATTAAGTACATGATAGTAATTAATAAATGTAAAATATCAACCTTATATTAATTAAGGTTTCCTGGAAATCAAACTGAAGCAGAACATAAAACATCCAAGCAGATTATGCTGATTTACATGTCCTATTTAACCTCTTGATCAGCAGTTGATAAAAGTGCAGGAAAGAACTATAGAGCATGTCAAAAGTATCATAAAGCGGTGAAGTACTAACCTGGTATGCTCTGTTTATTTGGTTTGCTGCCCAGCTGGCATATTTCATATTATCTTTTTTCATTTTTGCACTTGCTTTTGGATTGGAAGCAATATGACTGGCAGACTAGGAATACAATAAAATAAAAACAAAACCCAGTGTAACTATAAAACTTATGTGCATGAAATAAGAGAACATTCAGCATCCTTACAGTCCAAGTCCCATGCACAGTGACAGTGGAAAAAGACAAAAAAAATTTTTAAAGTTACTGGCAAACAGCATCCAGGTAAGAATTAGCTGAACTTTTTAAGCTATTGTTTGTTCTATTTAAAGCTACATTAAACTTCAGTTCAGTTGTGTATTGAGTTAAGAACTAGACCTGGACATGATCATCTAATCTAATTTGCTTTTCCTAAACTGAGAGTTATGAATTAGTTTTCCGCATTCAATTTGTTACCATAGACAATATAAAATACATCACTTGTATGTCCAAATTGCCATTAAAAACATGACATTTTTCCCTGTAGCATCAGAAAACACATTTTAAAAGCAGGTAAGACTCTACATAAAGTATGTCCACTTTTACCTGAAAGAATAAAAAATATTACTTTAAGAACCAAAGAGAGTTTTTTACTTATATAAATAAATGCACTGTGCAAGGAATCAATGCTACTGTGCTGGTATTCTTCAGCAGTTCATCATCCTCTAGACAGGAGCATGTCTTTAAATCCTTTTTCAAGAAATTACCTTCCTGTGCCAATAATTATAATTCTTTCGAAAATACAGGCAAGACTTAAAGGTTAAGAGCACTTCAAGTAAGGAGTACTTACTGGCACAAAATTGTCCATACTCCAAATGTACATAAAATACTTCGTATTTTAAAACAGTGTTAATAATCTGAGCTATTAAGTTAAAACAACAGGGGGAAAAAACAAAACAGCAAATGGCAAAGGATAATTCAAAATGATAACATGGAAAATATATAATCATGCTTACCATATAAAGTCCAAATAGAGCTCTCATATTTCTGTTGTTAAGCTTCAGTGCTTGTGCAAAATACTTTCTTGATAGCTCAAGGTTTTCAAGCCCCCCCTGAGTGTATTTAACCTGTAAAAAATTATAAGCTCCTGAAACTTGCATGTCATTCATACCTCAGGAATTCACTCTGAAGCAATGATATTACAAAAATTCACTCCAAGTTTGTTTCACATGACATTTCAAATCAGGTTGAGTCCTATCAAAGGCCAAATACTGGCCTGGGAGAAATTCAAGTTCTTCGCAATATATACATTTTAAAATATTTAACTATAGGAGAAAAAACCCCAGCATTAAGTTAATTAATGTATTGCTACAAGATTAAAGAGTGATTACTTTTCACCTATAAATACTTGAAACCTTGGGATAGTCTCTTATGAAAAGCAGCACAAATTTAAATCTAAATTCTGACTACCAGAAATCCATACTGACAGTATGTTTCCACAGCACGCATGAAACCAGTACACAAAACAACACAATGCCTTTCATTATGTATTCAAAATAGCACACAAAGTTTAGAGTATTACTCCACTGTTTTTCCATTCATTTTTCCAGATATTAGATCAACAAAAAGAGGGATAAATACTACAAGATATGCCTCGAAGTCTTTCTATGAGAAAGCTACTAAGGCTTTCAAGTTTTAATGTCAACCCAATTTTATCCACGTTAACTAAACAAATTAAACCCATTCTAAGCAGTTAACAGTACAATTTAGGAAAAAAAAATATAATCTGGAAAAAAAAGATAAATTCAAATGGCTAAAGCCTTGAGCTAAAACTTCTAAATTTACCTCTAGTTTTTACCTCTCTTCCCCCAGTGCTCCTTTCAGGCAGAATTTGGAATGTGGATTTCAAGATCTGAGTCCACAGTAACAGGCAATATATCATAACCACCTAGGAAGCACTGCTGTAGAAAAATTTAACTTCTCATGCACTTAATTTGAAAAGCGCATAAAAACTTCAACAAGAAGAGTTCAATTAAAATTAGCTTTTATCTTCAATAATTCCTGCCCTAACTCTTATATTTAGCTTAGTCACACTGAGTAAGAAAACACAGTTTTCAAAACACATTCAGGTCTATGAGATGTTAACATTCTCCGTGTACTCTTTTAAATCTCTTAGGGAAAAATTAAAGAAACCATTTTCACCACTTCTGTAACATAAAAACAGAAAATGTAATAAAACATAATCGATTTTTCTGAAATACCTACTTCAGCATATTGCTGACAATATAAGTGGTTGTGTGGATTAGTCATCATAAGCTCCTCTAAGCAGAAGGCTGCCTTTGCATAGCTGAGGAATACAAAAAACAGTGATAAAATGAAACAAGAGTACACAGCTCTTCGCTTCCGTTTTTTTACAGCACAATAAAAGTCTTACTTTTCCCCCCATAAAATCACAATTCACAATTAATAAAAATGTTTCATTTTAAAATGATGTTTAGAACCAAGACAAAATACACAAAATCTAATAGTCTAGGTATATAAGGAACAGCTCACGAAGAGTATTTAATATACTTCTCTCTTATTAGTAAGTGCCATTTCTTATCAGCGTGATGAGCAGAAACAGGTATTAGGTACTGTAAGATACTGAGCTGAGACTACAAAATAATTCATTTTTTTCCTAAGAAAATTCAGCTACCTGAGGATTCATAAACCCAACTACAGACCATAGCATTTACACTGTCAATTAACTTTACCTGACAACAGTCAGCCACAGAACTGAGATCAAAAAAATCATACTAAGAACAGTTCTAAAACTCAAACAGATCAAATCTATGTAGGAAAATGGCATCAGACCTGTCCAAATGGGCAAATCCTTATCATTTGAAAAGAAAAGGCTAGTCCTTGAGGCTTTTTTTCTGAAAGCTTTCAGAAAGAATTAAGAAGTCAAGCTCAAAATGCAGGTTTATTGAGAAGAATCTCGGCTTCATGATCTTTCAAATAATAGAATTTTCTGCACAATTTGCATCGTCTAGAGATACACGATACCACTAGTTTACGTGATAGGATTCCAAAATTCAGAGACACAAGGTTTATAAGGACAGTGTGGGTAGATACCTAATATCGCAGTAAAAGCAATTTAGCAATTATGAGACCATATTAAACCATATTATCTGTAAAATCTTGTATCCTAAAATAATACGCTGTGGTTTTCTCTAATGCATATTATGACAGTTGTGTATCTATAACAATTATCAATTTGGAGATAAAACGGCAGCCACCTCATTCTCCAAAAGCAGAAGCCAGAATCCTCATTGCAGAACAGGGTAGAACTGAGGACTGCGTAAACCTTGTACATCTAAGTGTGTTTATGAACAATGAGAGCATGGTGATTTCACAAGCCCAATTTTTCCCTGTTATCAATAATAATGATGCTCATAGAAATACAGTGAGCACTGTGAATTCCTTCCATGAACTGAATTTCTACATACTGCTTTTTATTGGAATTATAGACCAAGACAAATACAAGGAAAAGTAATTCCTTTCTTGGAGTTTACTGCACAATTTCATAATAAAGATTATAGCAAAAAAACCCCAACCCAATAATGGAATACATATGTCTGCACCACTCTCTCATTCACTTTCGTACTGACAGATCTGACAAGCTTAAGTATCTTTCTAGCTAATTTTTTTTTAGTAGCTGTTTTCTTGGAAAAGCGGCTGGTAGATTTCCCCGAACAAATGGAAATCCAGGTATCAAAATTCTAGATTATTTCTGAAGTCATCATTTAAAGGAATTTAATAACTATTTTCTTTGAGAATGGGGTGCAAAGAGAGGTGACTGGGTAACAACTTTTCCCTCACAGTGAGAACAGCTATTTCTTCATTGACAATTTGATTCTTCTACTACCCTCTGAAAAGGAAAGAAGGAAACAATGTGATATAATTCAGGCTGGGCTGAAGAACTAAAGAAAGAGGGGAAAAAAAAGATATGCCTTTGGGTGGAGGTTTGAATTAATGCTGTGATATTAGAAAACTTGCACTAAGGCTTGGAGCTAATCCTCTCACACTGGGATTTCCTCCTGTCACTACAGCAATAAAAAAAGCTAACAAAAACATTAAATTCCAATAAGCAAGTTACTACAACATTCAGCATTCTTGATCGCACTGGGTTTTGTACCCAGGCGACCAGATGCCTCCAACTCTGGATCCATGTTTTGCTTTGTGGAGTTTTTTTTAAAGGTTACTAAAAGTTCTGGGAGACGTAGGCTAAAAGAAAATTGGAATATCAGTTGCTGTGATCAATTGATTTTAGAAGTAAAGAATTTACCATCTCTAACAAGTAAAATACATCACTTGAACAAAAAAAAAGATGGGAAGTAAGTGCTGTTCCCTGCTGCACTCAAACCACTTTTTTAAACATCAGATTTTAAAACTTACTGAAACACACAGGTAATTAAGTAAACTCTTTCTGTTTGAAAATCAAATGCCTTCTTAAAGTATTTGGTAGCCACGTAAGCTTGGTAATTATTTCCAGTTGAGGCCTGTCATGTTGGAAATGAGACAGCATACTTTGTATCACTAGTCCTTAAAAAAAAAAAAATCACTGAGGTTTTTGACTTACACAGAGTGGGTTTCAAATTAACAGTTTTTATGTGGACTTAGCAAACAACTTACTCATGTTCATTGATGTAAAGTTCTGCAAGTTCATGCCAAGCTTCTTGGTCACCAACAAATCTGTACAGAGACGACAAGAGAGGAAAAAAGAAAAAAAAGAAAGAATGTGCAAGGGATTCTGCAAATGACTAGCACTGAAGCAAAAGCGTAAATTAAATGCAAATTCCATTTTAATTAAAAAGATTTATCAGAATGGCAAAAACACATTCCATATTCTTGCAAGACACTCACTGTTCCAGATACTCATTCAGCTCTCGGATGGCCTCGAGATTTTTCCCCTGGGCTTTTCGAATGGCAATCTTACGCTTTCTTGCTGCCTATGGGTTGACATTAATAAAGGATTAGGCCTCATAATTCCCTGGGTTTTTGTAAGGAAAGCAATTTGACTGTGCAAATTATTATCTCAATACCAGTGGAATTCCACTGCAGAGACACTGCTAGGTTGAAGTTTATAAACATACCCTATGACATCCCACTGAGAGATTGAAAACCTCTTCTTACAATCGCATTATGTATGCTTTTCTTTGGAGGCACAAACTGTATGCATTATTTCATTCAAATAAATGACTGTCCAGATTCTGATAATTACAAAACAGCAGGGGATGCTAATCTTCAGCCGTTCCAATGACCCCACCTTGTCATTCACAAGATCCATGACTAGAGAGGAGAAATGGTGACTGAGTCCTAGAAAATCTCACAGATGCATCTTAGTTGTACTCTGTTTAAGTATGGCTTTCAGCCATTAAAAAATATTCTTGTTGGAGTGCTGAATGCCATCTTTAACTAATGCTAAATACACAACAATTTCCTAAACAAGTCTCTCATCATTCTTGGAGCACAAAGTAGGCTCTGCAATGTAAAGGGAATACAAAATAGTCAATTCAATGGCAAAATCTGAGCAGTACTTTGATATGTGGGTAGAAAAGTATTTCAATTTAAACAATATAAAAATGAGTTGTAAGAATTATAATGTATTTAAATTTTGAAGTACACAGAAGTTGTTAGAGACCAGAAGCAGATAAGATATACAGGATTGTAATAGTTGATTATTCTGTACTTCAATCCAATATTCCAGCTTCTGAATGATGCTGGTTACAGTTTTCAGGCCTGTAGGTGTCGTCAATCCTACAGATTATTCTGAGCTGGAAGGGACCAACAAGGATCTCATCGAGTCCAACTCTTACTAGAATGGTCTACACAGGTGTCGAACCTGTGACCTTGATGTTATCAGCACCATGCTCAAACCAACTGAGTATCAACATACACTTGAGGTGTGATTCAGAACAAAGGAATCTTCCCAGCTGGCAGCAAACAGCACACCTCAGCCACCCTGAAAGTCATCAGATTAGAAATCTGAGAGAACAAAAGAAAAATACAATTCCAGCATAACATAACTTAAAGAAGGAACGCCATCAGCCTCCTTCCTCACCTCTAATCCCTGTGCTCTTGGGTGATCACAACCACTGTGATCAGAAATGACACAACAGATGGTCTAGTGTACATGATGTCTGCCTGTACACACACTCTTGTATGCCATTTCTCCATGAGATAATAATGACCAAAAGTATAAAGCACACTTTTCTGGTAATTAAGTCCCACTGCTTACTCCCTTCATAGCTCTCATCCTATTTCATATCTTATAAAGAGTTTATACAGTTGGGTATCACCTTTCAGAAGCCTTGACAGCACATGAACAGACAACTTTTCAACAAAATCTTAAACAATTTTAATCTTTGAATTTCAGATAGCTCTGAAATTAATTTATTCATGATGTACCCAAGTTCACAGTCACATATGCTCTGCAAGAGTTCTTGTATATTTACATCATTTTAAACATAAATACTCTCCTAAATAATTTTTTAGACTTTAATCACCAATTGAACTAATCAATTGCTTCCCAAAGAAGAGAGGGATAAACTAGCTCAAGCATCAAAACAGAAAAGGTAGAAATGCTTTTGACATGAAGTTCATTCTTTCCTTTTAATTAATCTCCTTTATCTCCCTCACAAACACGTATTCAATGAAAATTCAGTGAAAATAACTCAAGTGAGGAAAAAAGTATTTGACTTTTCTGATTAAACGTAAGACACAGGCAGAAAGAACATTCATCAGGGGCCAAATTAGAACACAAGCAGTGTGGCTTCCACTGCTTCTTTGTCAAACTGCAACCTGTGAAGTTACATACACCATTCTACTTTTACTGGGCGACATCTGGCTAAAAGCCATAACTGGAAATTTTAACTGCTGACACATTTATCACTGTAACAGTAACACTCTATTTTATTTTTGCTTTTTAAAAAAATAAAGGTAACAGCATAATTAAACTTATTTTCTTTAAATTCAAAAAGAATAATCCCACATGCTTATCATGCTGCTATTACAAACAAAACCATAGAGTAACAACCAAAAAAACCCTAACCAAAACCCCGGTGATTGTTCGCTGTGACGTTTTATGGAGCTCTCAAAGCGTTTGTAAAGCAGGTCACCCCCTTGCTATGGTGGGAACACCAGGGCAGAGTTAACCCACTACCCAAAGCTGTCATTATACACAGCCCAGTGACCTGCCCACTGAGCCTGAAACATGAAAAAAGGGAAAGTGGGGATAACAGCATGCACAGCCAAAGGAATGCATCAAGCATTCGTACAGCCAACCAAGACAGAAGGGTTTTTGCAGGTAACAGACTACTGACTTTATAAATGTAGCTTTTTAAACGTAGCTGTTGGATTAACAACTCAGTTATTTTCAAAATTTAAAGAAATCAAGAGCCTGATTAAAGTAAACCCTTGAGAACTAAAATAATCTATTAAACGTATAAAATCAATCAATGCATATGACAACTTAATTTGCAATGGCAAACAGGAACAGTCTACATAAGTCACTCTCCTCTTTGTTTCTAATGCAACTCCTTCAATTGCATCCAAGTCAGTCCTCCAAAAGAGTCTGGAAACACATTTTCCATGGCTGCTTTATTTCTTAACCACAGCACTTCCAAGTAACATAAATCAAAGAAGCCTCAAGACATTCATTTATGAAAAGCTACAACTATTTCTAGTCCCAAATAGAAGCTGATGTTTACCTACAGCAAACATGTAATCTAATGCAATCTAATAACAAGGACAAAAGCATTAGACATAATTAACATATTCTGGTGGTAGTACTTAGGAATTAAATGAATTACATATACATTTGACAGAAGCTCCCTTCTGCACCAAATCCCATGAAATTTCTTCAAAATTACACTTTTACATAGGAAAAACGGTATTTAAAACTTCCCTTTTTTATCACCAAAAATATAGCAGCACCTGGGTTTGGAATCTGCACTCTCTTCACCCTCAGAAATGCTGGGAGCTAAGTTTATTTACAGAAAACCCTGAGTTTACAAAAGAGAGGCTCAGCCACTCAAAGCAGTGGTGACATCCTGAGGAAGAACAAAACATTGTTTAGTAGCACAGAATTTCTGAAAGTCTTTTTAAAATCACTGCAAAGAATTCAGTGAGGATGTAGTGTTTTTTTAAAGCAAATTCTAACTTTTTCCATCACCTGAATAAAATCATAAAGCCAAGAGATATGCACAGAGTGTTCAGTAGATCTGAAGTATTCAGATCTGTGATTCACAGTCATGATATGACAGGTGAAAAAATATAGACATGAAAACATACTACTACTGCTTTTAATTTTAATGGTATTCACAAACTACTTTCCCACCTGACTTCCTAGTTTTTCTTTGAATCATAAAGTCTATCAGGTTTTGTAAATAAAAGTAAAATTCAGTAATTCCAGTAGTCGGTACGTTAAGAAAAATATATACAAAAAGGTCTGCATTACAACCAAAACATGGGCCTGTTTGTGTGCTGCAAACTTCTAATTCTTGTTCTCATTTATACTGCCCATGAGCTCACTGTGTGAGTCAACTTAAGTGCTGCTCTGTGAGCTGGGGCTCACACAGTTTCCCGAGCATCCGGAGGACAGCAGTATAATTAATGACAATTTACACTCATAGGATCAATTTTTCTTTATTTCCATACGAATTAAACAAAATGCCTTACTGCACAGAACCACAACGAACACTAATAACCACTTTAGCATACAAAAATAGTTACTTGTTAAGTAAAGCCAGACTCACACCAATTCTACAGAAGCTTTACCTAGCATTTATATCATACTTCCAATTTATTACCTGCCTTACAACCAGCTGATAAAAGAAAACCAGGCAATTTCATGTTTTATTATGTTAAAGGTCCTTTTTACCAAAAACCTCACATATCAAAATACAAACTCACTTTTAAGGGACCTACTGCAAGATACTAAAAAACTGCAAAATGCAGAGTACAAATCTGTTGAATTATTAATTTCAAGGCAACCAAGAATATTCTTGAGAAATTTATTTTTAACTACAGGGACTTAAAATTATTTTGAAGTCTAAGAAGCCCACTAAAATAGGCACAAACAATTACCTTGATAAAGATTTAAAAAATAGCATTTAGAGAGTACATTTCAGTTCTTCACATCACAACAGTAAGGCTTTCTAGAACAAGCCTCATACAAAAACTAACTCAATCTTCTTTCTCCTTCCACCTTAAGTAAAAATGAAAAGGCAAAACCTCCAGTGCTGTAACAAGATCTGCAGTGTTTGACCGCGCAGATACTATGACATGGATTTCCCCCATCAATTTTCCAGAGTTTAAAGCAAAACTCTAGAATGGTTATTGGCTAATTCTATAAATCCACAATTCTTAATTGAAACATACAAGCATCTTAAAGTAATACTTTACAGAAACAGTATCATCTGGACAAAAGTACTTCAGTATGTACAAATTTGTTAAGGAGTGAACCTTTCTAAGGTATTTCTTTGAAAGACTAAAAATTCCTAATCTGGCATAAGAACTAATCGTCCATTTGTCATGATTCTTTTTAATTAGCATTAAGTAGACTCAAAATGAAGCGAAGACTTGAACATTTATCAACTTCTGCATTTCATTAGTAGAACATACCAAAAGAGAGTCTAACATTGTTCTAAATTTCATGGTTGCAAAGAAAGTACTAGTAAGAGAATTTTCAGGGATTAACACCCCTAGGAAAGGAACAACTTCTTATCTTTATAACTACTACAGCATTAAACAAATGATACTTTTCATTTTAAAAAGAAATTTTTCTCTCTTTTTAATATTTTAGAAAATGTGCATTTGGTCTAAGAGTTTGATACATTGAAACATTTTTCTTGAAATTGCAATATGCAAATCAAAACAAGTGTAAACAACTACAACAAAGATGCACGGAAAAAATTACACAGATGTCAAAAAATAGCACGTAATCAAAAACAACCACAATAAAGAACGTATTCTTACCAGAATTCAGACTTTTTTTCAAAGTCAGTTACGAAAGACAGTTAAGTCTTGCAAACCTATGCAGGCACAGAGCCACTGGGTTGAAGCTGCTCCTTTAGGGATAATGTCAAAGCAAAACATGACTTGTTACAGAATTCTGGGGGAACCCAATAAACAACCTATAAAGACTAACACCAGCATGGAGCAAATTGGTAGAAGCTGTAAAGGCTGAAAAGCTAAAGCCTGGAACTGGCAAACAGGAAAAATGCTATATACCAACAAAAAGTAAGAACAGTTTACACAGAGGAAAGTAAGGCTTCCCTAATCTACTGGAGTTCTTCAAGGAGTCACTAAGTGTAGATGAATAAAGATCCATGTAAAAGTCATCTTTGACTTAAAAAATAATTTCAACAAGATGTCTCACCCTGAAGCTGAAAGCTCTGAAGGAAACTAGAGTTACCACAGTCTAATAGGGGATGGATAAATAAGTAAAAAAGGAAAGGGCTCTCTGCACTGAGAATCCCAGAATCACCTGTACTAAAAACTACTAATCAGCACTCCTGGTAAGTGATCTAACAAGGGAATTAATAGTGATGTAAAGTTAAATGTTGATAAGGAGTTTTTTAAGTATAAAGAACAAAAGACAACAGCAAAAAATAGCATTCAAAATAATGAATCATAATAAATACTTTTATCAGCACAATAAAACAAACCCTGAAACTTAATCTACATAACTGGCTGCATATAGGGTCAAACAATACTAACTTAATGTACACAAAAAAGCTGAGTTTATCCAGTTAAGAGGGAGATACTGGACTTGCAATAAACAGTTCTATAAAACATCAGTTCAGTGTTCAGAAGCCATCTTAAAAAAATCTAAAAACCCTGCTCCAAAACCCAAAACTGAAAATACGGTGATACTGGAATTATCAGAAAAGAATACAGAAATGAATACAGAAAAGAATACAGAAAAGACACATCTGTGGCATCATTTTGTTGGTTTTAAGTTCATAATGCTCTTGCATTACTGACTGCTGTTCTGTCCTCTCATTTCTCACCCAAATAAAGGAAAAAACACACAACTGACACTCAGAACAGCAGCAGAGTTAAAGGCACAGAATGGCAACAAGAATTGCTGCACATTAGGACTTGTTAGTTAAGAGGGGAAAAAAGTGCAAAAGATCCCTAAAGTCATGAGTATTAATAAGGTGAAAACAACTGCTGACAGTAACAGACAAATTCAGAGGCATTAAATAAAATTGTTAGATTGAAGGTGTGGGAATGAAAAAAACCCAGGAGATTTGCCCAATCCATTAATCAATTACAAAATTTAATTTCTCAATTATGTTGTAGATGTAGGCATGGCAAACTTAAACAAATTTAAAATAAATCTATGCAGAAATTTCATGAAGAGCCATTAAAAACAGAGTTATCACTTCTGGCACAGGAAATCCGCAACATGAAGATGAAAAGAAAGTGGCAGAACAGACCACAGCAAACTGTCATTGCCCTGGTCTTACACACCTCTGGATCTGCAATAAGTCAAAGTCAGACACAGGACAAGTAAAACGGACTTTTGCCACAACTGCAGTACAGCTGTTCTTATGTCTCAAATACTTAATTTCAAGATACAAAATCTCCATCAACATTTGGAAGTGCTACACTCACAAAACATGGGAAAAATGGAATGCACTCTGCTCTCTTCACTGATCACAACTGAACAAGAAGCAAAAAAACCCTGCAATGGTAAATGACGCTCCGTCAAAAGCAAAAAACCCGTACTTTTAGGACCACATAGTGCATTTCCAGCTTACCCATCAGTTTTCGTTGGGAACTAACCAAAGTAGCAGCTGCAGTTTTTCACACCTCTCACGAGCTCCATCCTGCGTCAGACAGTGCCAAGCTATCTTTCTCGATTCCCTTAAAAACTACTACTGTACACACCTAAGTTTAGGTCTAGCTCTGTCTTTCCTGGCAGTGCTGCCAATATATTTAATGAAACATCCATGTCACCTCAGAAAATTCTCCCCACTAGATGTTTCATTTGGTGAGCAGTTTTCCTTTTTGCAACTCAGAGCATCCTGTAGATGAATGTACAAAGCTGCAAGATCTTCACAGGTCTCTGTTAAAAATGAATTCACAGCTGCTGCAGCAGTTTTAAGGAAATATCACAGTTCAGATGATAAACAGATAAGCAATGCTCCAATTCAGCACTCGTTATTGTCATCTTATTTAGTGTAGACAAGGAGGTGGGGAAAGAAGGGTTACCTATACTGTCCAGATGGTAGTAATGCACAATCACAGAAAGAGATGAACTCAGATATTCATGGTATATAATTGCTGCCTATTTACATGATACTAAGTACTATGATTTTGCTCTGAATCTTTCTAGTATTCTGGGTTCCCAGAGGTCTTGAACCTCCTGTGTCTCTTCTGAAGTACGTCCAGCTCATCTACAAAAAGCATCTCAAAACAGTAAGAGAAAGGGCAACTTCATGTGACCATATGCTAACTTCACGTGACCATACACATACACTTGTCCCTGCCCACTCCCATAACAGTAAAGTTGATCAGAACACTGTCTTACGACGAAAATTTTAATTATTCATTCACACAATTATATTACAAAACCCAAGAAGTTAATGAGACTATCCACATGTCCTAAGCTAAGGAAGCATACAGAGTGTCTTGCATGAAAAGCTTGGTTGAAAAAGTGGCAAGAAAAACGGCTGACAAATTATCCTAATAAAGACACCAGATTTTCTGTGGATTAGAATTAAGGCAGAACTTTGTGCCTTATCTCACTTTTCCCTGGTGTTGACCAAGTGCTCTGCAATCTTCTTGATGGTTGAGCTGAATAATCAGGAGAAACTGCTGGTGCACTAGGATGACAGTGGAGTGGGTTAGACACCAATCTAAGTCTTGATCACATGAACTCAGTTTCCTTTCTCATCAACAATCTTCTCTGCACTGCTGGGCAGACCACCTCAAGAAGTGCCCAACTGAAGAAAAATTGTCTACCTAGAAGGCTTTCCTCCAAAGCAGAGCATGATAAGGATTTATCAACAAAATACATAAAGAGCAAAAACAAACAAAAAAGTCCTTTCTACCAACACCACTAAAAAACCAATGAATCTCTTTTATTTTGTTCAGAGAAACAGAACAAGCATTTTATCTGAAAACCTACAAACAAATCAGTAACTGTTCAGCATCACTATCAACATTTTTAACTGGACACTACATGAAATTTTAATTAATAAAAAGAGCCCTGTGATAGAAAATACTACGCAGCCTCAATAAAAGTAATCTGTCAGCTTGACCTCTAACATGCCATGACTTCAATCAAAATAGACCAGAACGGAAAAGATTCCAATTCTTACCCTATTGAAATGTATGCAAGTTATGCATTTCACGAGCCACATTTTAATCATTAAAGTCTTTAGAAAGTGACTATTACTCAACATCTACATGCTTTGAAAAATGACACAAAATTTCTGAGGTGACATTAACATTGTTCCATTGTCAAATGAGTTATCTTTTTCAGCAAGTAAGAGCAGAGTGAGATAAAACTTAGAGATGATCATATTTTAAAAATAAAGACTATTTTGAATTCTATCATAAGAAATCAAATAAAATAATTACTGTTACCTTAATTTCAGTGCTTTGCATGCAACAAAACCTCAGATGAAAGTGGAAATGTCCATTACATAATGTGAGTTCAAATTTTACTTTTTAGAATGGAAAATTCTGCTATGTGTCTAAAGGAAGTAATTTTTTGGAAAAATCTTTTTCCATGCTACTTTTTGATCAGTCAGTGCAAGGCATGATTTTTACATTATTTGTGTGAACAAATGTCTATGTTTCACTTAAAGCACTTGCCAAAACATTCAATGTATATAAGCAACTCCATGTGTCAGCAGACAGAAGAAATTTCTATAAAGCAAGGTGAGTGCCAAGACAAACTCAGCAACAGTTGCTTTTCTAAAATCTTGAAATATTTTCCTACAGCAGCCACATGTGTGCATGGAAATAATTAACAGGTAAATGACACGTAGAAATCTGCACATGACAATTTATCAAAACTTTTTACTTAACTTTCACTCTTGACATGCAAGCCTTACTCAACCAATTCTACAGCTATATAGCAAGGAGCTTTTCCTTTGCATTTAACATTCTCCAATTCTATTATCAGATCTTAAAAAATCCAACCACACAACTGTTCTAATATTTACAGCTTATGCTTCTAACTATTACAACTTTATGGATAATCTTTATGATTTGGTTACGGAAGAAATCCAAATAAAGAAATAATCACGCATTTCACTTATTTAAATATATCGTTTTATAAAGTCATCCAACAAACCACTCAGATGCTGTTAGCTATGCTGAGATAGCTGAAGAGTAGAACTGCCAAAAATGCACGCTTCGAAGATCTGTGGTCCATAAAAGTCACTGTAATACGGTGCTCCATTTTTCACTTTTCAGAAAAAGGTCATAAAACACGCACCAAGGTGACCCGTTCTGTGACTTCACTGCAAATGGGTTCCATATTGGTTCTACATGATTCTGAAGACTTAGTGTCTCTGAAACTCTTTGGGCCATGCACAGATAAAATCCACCATTTACTGGGGACACCTATGCTTGTGCTCAAAACTTCTTGAGCTCAAGCTTCTACTTCTTCAGGGAGAGTGAAAAAGAAGAGTGAAGAACTGCAATAGTTCTTTTTACCCTTGCAAAAGATCTGTTGAGTTCTATCGCTGCTAACAGACAGACTTTAACCTACCACTGTGTCCAAGTGCTCAACTTGGTATTGTTTCCAGATGTGTTGCCTCGAAAATAACTTTCTAGTGGTTTGGGGTGTTTTTTATTGTTACTGCTTGCTTTTTAATTTGTTTTGTGGGGTTTTTTAATGGTTTACTTAGTTTAAGGGATGGCACTTGATCTATATCCAGCTCTGGCATAGCCTAGTTAATCCCAGTTATCTGTGTTTCTGTGGGTTTTCCCCCCCTGAATAGCAGACCTCATCAAATAAGCTGACCAAAGAAAGGTAGAGGTTCAACACACACCTAGGAAGATTTACCTGAGATTGCCAAAACATCTGCAATAGCCGATTAGTATTACATTTACACAGTTTACCCAATAGACAGCTCCTCAAAACCAAGTAACACTTATACCCACAATGATTAATAATAATTTATTAACTGTCCAATAAATATGTATGTCATACAAGAATCTGAAACTCCACAGTTTCTTCATATTTCAAGTTTTATCCTTGTGGGAAAAAAAAAAATCCATGAAAATATATTGCTACAAGTTTCTCTGGACTTTTATTTTGGCAGCTAATAGCTCACAGTGGCTTTCACAAACAGTATTCCAAAAATGCTTAGAAGAACAGTACAGTCTGTCTCAGATTTTGTTTTATACAACTGGCATGCTTTACGCATTTTGATTCAAGAGCTAGTAAAGTGTCCCAGACATACATCAAAATAACTGCTATTGAAGCACTACCTGAGTGTATTAATAGTTAATCCTTAAGCAAGACTATGCATTAGGAACATAGAAGACACATGGCAAACTATATTACTCTTTTAAATACTGAATACTCTGGGAAATGAAAGAGTGCAAAGGCCCAACTCTAAACACTACTAAGACTTCTGGAAAGATTGCTAGTTATAATCTGTCTCCTAAAATCCTTGTTTAAGCAGGTATTATATCACATCTTCCCACCAGGAAATGAAGGTAACATTGGTTATTTTAACAGAAAACTAAAGGAAAAAAACACAGTAATATAGACACACATTTTTCCACAGTGAAACACAGAAAATATAGTCACAGTTTCAAACAACACATCACTGCAGTTTAGAATTATCTTTTAAACTTACTGTGTTAGTTGAATCTTCTTGTAAAATTCTATCATATAACTGGATAGCATCTTCATACCTGTTCAAAGAAATCAGTCATATTTATTTCTGTTAAGACAGAACTTCTGACTTTTTGACTCTTCTTGCAATAGTTAATAACCCTCCTGCATTTTTTTAAACTGAAATATAATATACATATAATAAGCAAACTATATTTACACAAAATTCTTTTGAGTGAGTGCTAAGTATCAACAGCAGTATTGTATGTCACCAATTAAGAAAAACATATGGGAATTGCTTCATGGAATACCGTTTCAGCAACAACTTAGGTATTTTACACCCAGTATCTTACTCTCCTGTCTGTTCTCTCTTTATCTATACCTGATAGGTCCAACCATCACATCTCTTACTCCCCCTTTCACATCTCGCAAGAAACAGAAACTCCAAAATTTGAAAAGCCATCCAAAATAATGACATTTCACTTCATTGTTTTAACTTAGAACTTCATGTAAAGTTTCTTCTGTTGTGACTTTATATGAACAGCTGCATACAGCAAACTGGAAAGATTCCTATAGGATTCTACCCCAGATTGTAACATAAATCTTGAAAGAAAATGTTTTCCACCATTTCCCACTTTTTATTATTTATTTATCAATTAACTCTGCGATCTGAACTATGCTTGAAACAGGTTACTTCAGGTGCTGTGGGCACTTCAAACCTTCTGGGAAACAGATCTGTGCATTCAGTCAGCTGTGTACATGGCCCAAACAAAGGAAGTAATTCAAACCATATTTCACTACACAGCCGTTGTGCTATCACCACAGAACTAGGGCATACACTGTGTCTTCATGTGGAGTTTGACATGTAGCTTTTCAGAGATACTGCTGATTGATTTTTGATGCTCCGCATTCCTTAGACATCACCTTAGACACACATTTACATCCTCTCACTGTTCCCTAAGCACTGCTGACATTATCATAGCTCAGCTGTCCAGACCAGCTGCCACAAGGTATAGGAACTAGTGCGAAAGGAAGCACAAAACCAGAAACGAGTAGAAGGTGGCTGCTATAGACTTGAGCAGATGTACTGTAAAACGCTGTATTTTTGTTCTCTGTTACTTGCTGCTTTGTCAAATGCATTTTAAAAAACTGACTGATGGCCATAATCCCAGCTTCACAGGGTGAACTTCCAGAACATTATTCTTTTTACTAGCAAGTGTGTACAGGGCTGTCTCATTCTATGGGGATGTTCTTCACTGTTTCCTCTTCCTGTTGGGGAAAGCAGAATCCTCCCTAGATCCTACAAGTCCTAAAATTTAAGAAGTTCACTTCAATTAAAAACATGATGCCTCCAGCCTAAATCTTCCTAGACTTCCTTTATAGTCAGTGGAGAGACAGGCTCCTCCATGGCATGGCTTAGAGCACCTGCACAGGGGCTCCTGTTTAAAACAACCCCAAGCTGAAGCTTCTTTCTTCTCTGACTTCTAGAGAAAACCTATGGACATGAAACCAGCTTTTATTAATTTCTCTGCTCCCTGATACTCTAATCTCAAGGATCTGACCTGACAGAGACGTTTTGTCAAGAATTTTCATGAGCACTTTCAGAAAACTATGGCTCAATAGTGCTTCATTGCTGAAACCACACATAATGTTTGTGCAGCAGTCATCTCCCACAAAGATCAGTTCCCATGCAATAACATCTTTAATGTAGTCACATAAGCCTGAACTGAATTATGATCTATTGTACTTCTGAATAGGTTTCAGGAAGGGGGAAGAACTGCTGCCATTCTCTCACTGTCTTCCTACCCTATATAAAATGAAGACAAGAGAGCTAGGTTTAATGGAAATTCTTCAAGAATGTGTATTTTATATAAAGTGAGTGCGAAACACAGAGCATCTGGTTGCCCTGAGACAGCTCCTGTGAATGGAGTCCATTTATTCATTCTCGATCCAAGCAACAGACATTTATCAGTGTTTCCTATTAAATACCACTTTCAAAGCTAATTTTGCAAGAATGTAATGGATGAAGAACATATGCTAAGTAAGTAGCTTTTCAAAACCCATTTAGGGTGTACTTCCAATTCCTTTTTATCAATATGGCCCAAAGGCTCCAAACTCACCAACTTTGTATGCAAAATGTGGCACGGAACAGATTTTCTATCATTCAAAGTCCCTGGAAGTCATTCTCAACACCCAAGTGCTATCAAACAGAATGTTGACAATACAGATGTATCCAAGGAGAAACGTGTACAATAAAGTTCATTCTCAAGCCCTGAGGTCATTCATTTGGAAAGCTGCAAAGTTTTAATCTGTTCATTATTTTAGTAATTTCTGTTAAACTTAGTACCCTATAACCCTTCTATAGGATATTTCAAGAAAGTCAGTCTGATTTTTATGTTCTGCCATTCTATTCCATATGTTTTTTGATTTTTTTTTTCTATAACAAACTCTGTAGATTTAATCCTTTTTAAGTTCATTTCCCCATGCTCAGAAAACAAGAGTAAAGAGCTGCACCCTGCAGTAATCAGGAGTATAGAACAATTACGGCAAAAAAAATGCTGGCACTGATTTTCGTATGCTCCCCTGCTTCTGTGAGATGAAACTTACACCTCACAGAATCTGCCAAAAAACTGTGCGGTGTTCTACTGTATAATGACTTCTGCTGTCAAGTAAGAGATCCTTCTGATCTTTGATCTCTGATGGGAAGATTGCAAAAATGAAACACTGCATAGTACCCGCAAAAACGCAACACAAGTGTCTAAAAATCTTAATATGATCATGCACACTGTTACTTCCTATAAAGAAACTGCCCAGCATTATTTCGCCATTCTGTAATGGCTGAAATCTTTTTTAAGAAAGAGCAAACATTTTTCCAGACAGAAAGTATGTTTTTTTCAAATTCAGGTTTTACCTTTCCATAGCTTCAAATCGCATTCCAGTTAACCGTTTAACTCTGTGGCTCCCAGGAAACTGCCGCCTGAGCTCCTGAAGACAAAACTACACAAAGAACCACAAAACCTATTGTGAATATAATTATCTACACAGAAACTAGAAGAAGACAAAATAGAAAAAAAAAAAAAAAATAAGGCCTTGGCTGATAATTCAATAACCTGGCATGCCAGTTCTGAATAAAAGTAAATACCAATTTCTGAAATAAGCAATAAAATGAATTGATAAAAACAAGGTCAGAAACTGAAATTCTGTCTGTTAGAAGACTAATTTTAAGTATCTTCCATACAGGGCACTAGACTGTCAAGTCCCCTTGGGAATAGTTATTTGCCCTGAAAATTACACTCATGTACTAAAACAGCTCTGATACCATTAAAACTTGAATTCTATTTAGTTGCCACATAGTAACACAAGACAGTAAAAAAAAACAAAATAAAGACAGTAAGAGCTTAAGTGATACTTTTTTAATAAATGGATATTTCACAATGGAACAAACTATGCTAATACAATGCTCTGCATTTATTTTTAAAATAAAACTCTGAAATCCAAAGAAAATGTTTGCCACTGGCTTGGGTACAGCCTGCTGGCAGAACAGGCATAGTTTTTAACTCCTGAAATCAATGAGGCACCTGGGCTGGATAAAAAGAATTCATCACAGGCAGATTTCTCCAGATTAGCAGAGGATGTTTCGAAAAGGGACTGAGTCACAACTTCCCCAGAGCAAACTAACTCGTAACCATATCTTGAATGTGCCTAAACAGCATTTCAGAGTTTGTAGCTGACTCATAACAGTGGGAGGCAGGATAGTCCACAGGCTCTCAAACAGACCAGTGGAGTGCATCACGTTAAAAGCTTCACACTGAATCCTCCTCTTCTAGGCACTTATTTATGCAACTCAACTTAGAAACTTGTTCTTCAGACATAAGGTTCTAGTAGAGGCCCATCTACATAATCTATTCCATCTCATCACATCCACAGGTCAAAGGAAAAAGTACAAATCAGTAACAATTAGTAGGATCCCTCTTTGTTTCTGTAGATAAACAGGTTGCTAAAGCACATTCAAGGGGAATATTTACATCTCTCATAGATGCTAAAAAATAGAAAAGGAAGAGAGAAAAGCAACAGTAACCAAAGTTGTAATGCTTAGCCTCAAGCAAGAACAGACTATTTTCATCACAACCAACTTAATTTGCAATGAACCAAGATCCTTACATTGCAATTTCAGATAGAAAGACTCAGGTTTAGTACAGAAATAGTTTACTGGCACTCTTGAGTGATGTCTAGGTGAACTGCTGTTCCTCTAGTCACAAAAAACTACATGTACTTAGCAGCATGTTACATGACATCTGAATTAATCTGACCATTCTTAAGAGGCAGGAAAATTTACATAAAACTCAAGAAAAGTAGATTCACTCCAGCTTTTAAAACCCAGACAACCTTGTAGACTTTAAAAAAAAATACAATAAATCCATCCTGTGGTCCAGTGATCAGTGGATCCCGAAGGATAGTGATTTTTATAAATACATGTACTATTCTTCTCCACAAACAACAAAAATTGTAACACTTATAATAAAAAAATTACATATTCTGCAGGAGGACTTTGACATCTGAAAAATCCTCATTGACAATATGAAAGTAGTGCTCAAGTGCAGGAGTAATACAAGACCAGAACTGTTCACATTAGATCTCACTACACAATCATTACTCAATCAAACACTGCCAGAGGGCCAAAATAAGCTCATGTAGATTAAGCTATTGGACACAACAAAGTGACAGGAAAAGTTGTAAGAAAGTCACAAACAACTCACTGTAACACTGATAAAACCAAAAGCACAAGAATAAATTACAGCAGCTGTATCTTCAAAATGTTCTGGACTCAGCAGCATTGAATGTCCTCTTTAAATGGAACTTGTAATCCCCATAATCATTTATTTTATTGAGAACTGGTTTTGCACCACGTCAATACTCTACTTGCGACATTCTCTCAGAATTCTCTCAGTTACAACGGCAAACATAATTTGCATGTGAAACTTCAGCTTGCACTTAATTTGCTTTCTGACTTTTTAAATATCAGACAAAGGCAGAGAAATATAAACCTGGACTTCAGCAGGTAAAACACTGGTAATTCAAATGCTGCCAACAACAGGTGACTGCACTAAACCACCTGTGTGAACCAACTGGCTGGTTGCAGCAGGGGCATGGACTACACATGGGCTTTTTGTGCAGGATGGAAAGGACAAAGTAATAAACAGAGGAAAGAAAAAGAAAAAAACAAAAGACAGAGAAATGCTTCTGAAAACTACCTCAGCTTCTCATTTGGAGTAGATGAGACCTCTCCCCCTAAGAAAAATGCATCACAGCTGTCAAAAGCTCACTGCTAAAATACCAGAAGTTCTAAAGCTGTTTGTCTACTTTGGAGCTACAGCTGTGGTAAAATGCCACAAATGATGTCGACCTGTTTGAATTAATGACTTATGATAAATCAATCAAATTAAAAAATAAAAAATAACTCTAAGTTTCCTCCTATGATTTTAATCTTGTTTCTGAGCTGCATATAAAATGTTGCATTCCCCCACACTATTCCTTAAAGGGCACAGACACTGAAATTTAAACTCCCTGCCAGGGTTAGTACAAACAAATAGTGTTTCACAACTTATCTTTCAACACTGGCTCCGTCAACAATTTTGTGAAAGTCTTCTTTAAAAGACCCTGAAAATAAAGACTAAATCTGTTTTACATATAAATCAGTATTTATTTAATCATGTATTTATTTAAACAGTAAGTCTATTTGGTTTTGTTTAAACAAACAGCTATACTACAAGAGTATTTTCTTCTGAGGGACAAAAGAGAAGGAAGTTCAGTGGGGTCACAGGTTCAAAGTCTTGTACTGTATTTTCCAGCATATTCCACTTTATCATATATATCATATATATGGGATGCCAGATAACCCTGTCTAGTTCTGCCTGCTTTCAAACTGCCCTTCTCCCAACCACATCCTCTAGTCTGTCCCGTTGCATTACGTTTTACCCAAATGACATCACATGAAGCTCAAAGATGTTATGAGGTATTTTGTCATCTGACAGAGAACAAGGCACTGGAGAAGTAATTGCTGTGAAAGACCTGGGGCCTTGAAAATGGCTTTTTACGTAGAATAAGCTCAAGCTTGATGGCTTTCAGGGTGCAAGACAAGCCTCTGTTTTCTTCTGTTTTCTGAAGGAGGGGTGAAAAGATTATTAAAATTTTCCTGCAAGACACACTTTTGCCTTTTCCTGTTGTTGTCTTTAAAGAAGTAGCTAAGCTGACTGGGTTGTTTTGTTTCAGTGGCTTTTTTTGTTTTTAATCTAACGAACAAGTTACAGTTCAAAATAAGCTAATTCTATCTCAATTGTTATTTGTATCATTCAAATAAATTTACATCCAAATTAATAAAACTCAAATATCCATTAACAATATTTTTATCAACAATCACCAAATAACTTGGATTGCAACGGACCCTTGGAGTTCACCTGCTCCAAATCCCCACTCAAAACAGAGCCAGTTTCCAAGGGAGTGCAGGGCCATATCCCAATCTATTTTTAAGCATTTCCAAAGGAGATTCCACAGCTTCAATGTGCCAGTTGTCACAAAGCATTCACAAAGTTTGTCCTAATACATAAATGGAATTTCCTTTGTTGCAGCTTACACCCCACACTTGTCTTTTGCTGCACATCTATGAAAATGTGCCCACCTTCTTTCTACTTTCCTTCCCATCAGTACATATTCAAAAATCCCTTCTTGACTTTTCCAAGACTTAACACAGATCTCCCAGCCTTTCCTTATACATTATGCAGTCCAGCTTCTTATTCATGTTGAAGATCTGCTCCAATATGTCAATGACTTTCTTTGATGGTAGCCAACACGACATATAATATGATATGTAAGATGGGTCATTTTACCTCAAAACATTCAGAAAACCAATATAATTTGGGAGTTTTTCAATAAACAAACATTCTCTGTACAATATGGCAACTTTAATATTATTCTTGACCTTTAGCCCATACCAGAGTAGCTGTAAATATTTTCATGGCTATTGGAAGAGATGTGATCTGTATAAACAGAAGTTATGCCTTAGAGGAGGTAGATGGCGGCAGTTCCTTCACAGCTGTGTATTTCTTGACAGATACTCTTTCTACCAGTCCAAGCTATGGAGTTCAGAATATCCTGTAACTGTCCAAAAACCTATTTGGAAGAGACACCCAGGATGAAAACATACAGTGTGAAAGAAAAGTCAACTTGAAAACTTACCAATGCCAAATCATCTCGACTGCAGTCCAGGGCAGCAATCATCACCTGTTCATAAATTATCCAAACTGGACACAAAGAGACAATAAATGCAGATAATTGGTTTGGAGTTTGTTTAAGACAATAGGAAGCACCTATCATGTAAACAGGATTAATTAATTCTGTCTGTAGATTTTTCCCCATCTACTCTCATGAATCACATCTGAAACAGGGACAAATTAAGAAACTGCTGGAATTAATTAAAAACATATTTAAGCAATTTAGTGCTTTTAGTGCCGAAGTATTTTCTGACATCTTGAAAGACAAAAAAGCTCTAATTCTGTTTTTCCCAACAAAACTGCCATATTCTAGCCAGATCCCCATGAAGACTTGCTTCAATTTCTGTCACAGTGTTGAAGAACAGAAAATCAGGCAAGTAACATCTAAGTAACAGCTGCACATGAAGTTTTTGCATTGCAATCTAAATACTAGTACAGCAAGTTAACAGTTCTAACAGGTAATTTTTACAGCTGTTTTCACTGCAGCCCACTTTTGGGAAAGAAATAAACTCTTGGAATTCTGGAAGCCTATTAGACTAAGAAAGTAATATATATTTCATCAACATCAGCACATACTCAAAGACAACACAAAGGCTGTTAAATAAAATAGAGACTGAAGAAAGAAAACCAAATCAGACAATGAAACTTTTAAAATAATGGTTGTTTACTTACTGTCATCTCCAAGTTTAGATGCATATTCATTAATTAACTCTTCTCCAACATCCACTATCTGTTCACTGTTTCGGTAGTTTTCTTCCCTCCATTTCCTCATTTTGTCACGCATATCTGTGGGCAAAGGGGAGTAAAAAAATTGAAATTTCCAGATAGTAATGGAATTTGAATGTGCATATGATAGATAAGATACACATATGAAGAATGGTTTTAAAGAGCAACAGAGCTAAGAAAGTTACTTCTAATACTAAAAAACTACAGAGAACAGATCTCTGAAGCCTCATTACCCAAACTGCACTCATACTCTAAAATAATCAGTTCAACTTCTAAGTTTGCAATCCCTCAGGACAGTAACACATGCAGTAAAAAAATGTATACCTAGTTATCCAATAAATAATAAAATTTATCCATTGTTAGGTAGAATAGGCTACAAGAGATTTCTCCCAAGTAGTTTCACACATTCACAAACAACACTAAAACTGCATTTCCGCTACAGGTGGATAAATTTTCGCTTGAAATTTTAGAAAAAACATTAAAACTTCCACTCTGAAAGGAAGTGACACACTCCTAGAGAAAGGAGCTTCAAGAAAGGTAGACATGAATGTGAAGGCTTTCTATACCAGGGAAGTGTCCAAAAAAATATCACTGTTTACCTAGGCAAGATAGAAAAGACTGTTATTTTAGCATTAGGATTTTTGTTTCAAGAGTACATTTAAGAGGAGAGCAGGCATTTTCTTCAAGTCAACTAGAAGCTACCTTGCCTGAGCTTTATTTATCTTCTAGATCAGGAAATTGCTAAGAATGCAATTTTATATATATAAACATTTATATATGTGTAGATGTTCTATACACAAGAACAAATGTGGAGAAAACTGAAGGAAAATAGTTTTCATTACTAGATAGTGGCTTTACTAATAAGAAGGTACCAGGATAACTGTTGCTAATATTTTTTTAAAACTTTACAACAGCTGGAAAAACAAATACAGCGATAGATCTAAACACTGTCAGTTTTTCTTGCACTTCAAAACACAGAGTTAACATAAATGACAGTTAAAAATTAAGCACTGAAAGTTGTTCCATCTACCTGAAGTGATCTCAGATTGCTCATAGGACTGTTATTGTGCTACATTTTGTGTTTTGAAATTCAACCAAAACCACCACAGGGTTACATTTCATATGCATGGACAAAGTTAAATGGTTCTAGACATATGATGGTCCCTGGAAATTCAACGTTAGACGTCAAGAATGTGAGCGTGCACAAACATTCACAAAAGCTGACAAGCTAAATGCCTGAAAATAAATAAGCTGTCTGATTTCCACCCACTCATTTACTTGGAAATTATCAATGCCTTCATTTCAGTGTGATTCCAAATGGAATAGTGTTTGAATTATTTATTAACAGAAGGTACATCTACCATTCATCACACAAGCTCAACATTCACAGCAATGGAAAAAAACCTGTAGGACAAAGAATAGAATGTCAGCTGATGAATGAAAGATTTATTAATTTTAGAAATACTGATTTTATGTAGAAGGTAGAAGAAAGAAAACACTAAGAAGTGCAGTAAAATTACATAAGGTTTTTAAAAACTGTCAAACATAAACAAAACATTACATTTTCTTAGTCAAATCAATTTTTTACTAAGAAATCTATCAAAAGAGTCAGATAATAATAACTTAAAAGTCTTGGAGATGTAATACAAGGCTGGGCAGGAGCAATTAGCAATTTTAGAAGAAAAAAACAAGGTAAAGAAATGTCTAAGTTTAATTACAATTTCTCCTGTCACATATAGGCTGGTGCTGAGCAACTGATACATTCGTTTTAGACTTGGGTTCTTCTAAATTGGCAGGCTTGGCACATGTAGATCAAAAGCATTACAAGTTCAAAGGAACAGAGGCAGCTGGGACAATGTCTGCTGTTTCCTAAAACCATGCAAGAAGTCTACTGCAAGCCAAGAGACACAACCTGTGTTTTATTTTTGTGTCCGGTAAAGTGTCAGCTCATTTGGCCTGAGCAACCAGATATGAAGTAATCCTCCTATAATTACCTACACTTGCACTGATGAATTGGATCATAGTTTTCAAGTCCTTGGTATCTAAAAGCCCCTGATGAAATGAAGGAAATTACCACTTTGGGGCAGACAGACATTTCAGACTCCAAAATGTGACCTTGGCATATAGCTGCTACCACGGCAGTCAGTCAGGGACCCCGCAGCCATTATATTTCCAGAGCTCATTTGTATATTGATTCTCTGTTACAGACACGAAATCTTCATGCACAGCCCACCTCTGTGCACTCTCATCTGGCAGGTGCAGGCAGAGGCACAGGTGTCATAGCTGAGTGCTGCAGATGCTGCCTCTAACCCTGGCAACTCTGCTGTCAAAAGGGCCTCAATTTAAAAAAACCCCCAGCATCTCACCTTTGCCTGCTGTAATCCCATAAATCCATATATGAAACCCAGAGTAAACTGATCTGACCCTTTGATTACAACTGAAAATTAGGAATAGCTAAAAGAAAGCAAAGACAGAACAGAACACAACAAAACCACATCAAAAATCAGTTAACTGCACACAGATTATCATGGAGATAAAATCTTAAGACTGTTTTCTATTTCCTACAGTCTTTCCATGCAAACTAAATATGAATTCAGTTTCTTAGTCACAGAAAGGGAGTTTGTCACCTAAAGTGGACTTTAATGACTAGAGACATTAAAGATGGAAGTGCTCGGTTTTTAAATTCAATAGGAATTTTCTCTCTTTTTGTATACAACACGTTCCCAGATACACACATTTGCAAGAAAATGGCCTTACATATACACAGTTAAAACTTCATCTTATAAAGCATTTTATGATATTTTCAAAAATGACACAGAGTTCCTTGAGAAAAGTCTCACATGAACACGGTAACAAAAACTTTTAAATGCCACTATTGGAACAGTACAATTTTTAATACAGTAGCATTACTAATTTAATGTTACAAAGAACTTAAGCAAGAGGCATTCAGAGCTTATAAAAATCTTAGAAAATACTTTTTTCACTTTTTCAATTTATATCAAAAGAAAGCTAATTTTAGAGAATATGCCATATTTCTCTTTTTCATTTTTTCATGATATCTACTGAAGAGAATTATTGACTGAAACAAGAGTTGCTGTGACAGCACTCAAAGATCCCCAAAATCTTGGGGAATGACAGCCTGAAGTCACTGCTTCACTTTAGCAGGGTGTGATGTGTTAATGCCATTAAGCTGCTGTGCAAGGGTAAGAAAAGAAAACCTGGTTTTTCTGTCCAATTCTGACAATGTCAGATGCATTTTCTGTGAAAGTCAATTGTTATTTTAAGAGGTCTTGAACTGCTGCCTGTTTGCAGATCATGCTAATTTTGCACATAGAGGTTAACTCCAAAACTTGCTCCTAAAATGAAGTTACAGAGGTGTTTGCTTTTTTTAATATTTCCACTCATGGCACAAAATCATCTTTAATGTATCACTGAAAATATAAATATTTATTCTATGAAGTTCTACATAGCTTAAGAACCACCTAGTAAGAGGCTGCACATATCCTGGTACCAAGTGATGTCCAAACCTAATACATTATGATCCTTTGTTACACCTGCAGTTCTTGGCTTCCTGTCACTCCACATAGTTTCCAATTCTTTTACATATGAAGGAATCAGGAAATATGCCATTTTCTATAGGATAATTAGTAACAGTATCAAAAAAAAAAAAAAAGGAGCAACATATTATCTTTGTCTCAAGTAAATAAGCTTTACTGCAAAATATGTTACATAAGAACATATAAGCTTGTCTTTCAATACCACAGCACCCTGTGGTATTGGATCATCTGAGCCCATTGATCAAGACCATGAAGTTAAATGGGATGTTTTCCTGCTACACAGATTTCCAAGTACACTTTAAAGCCTGAGACACAGCAACAAAGTAAAGAAAGAAAAAATAAAAACAACAGCTCCCACGCTGGAAAACACAGCTATTTTCAGTTATCTTTCCTAACCACCTGTACCACGCAAGTACCTAACAACATTTAACTATGGTTAAACTCCTACCTCTGTCTCAAAGAACCTGAGTTAAAAGCAAAGCAAGGTACAAACTATTTCATTTGTTTCATGTAGTTCTTCTTTTCTAACTTTGAACCACAGATTCGTCTTTGAGCAATATGTAAGTATAAAATGTCTTGTTTAGAAAGGCCTGGGTATATAACGGACATATCAACCATACACTCGGTTTCACAGAAATAAGGCATTTTAGAAAGATTCAAAATGAGCTACATAAAATTCCTAGAACTGTGTTCAAGTTCTTTGCTAGGAACTAGGTGACAACACTGCTGAGATCACCTCACCTATGAAAAGCTTTATTGCACCAGGACCTGTTAAAGCTCACACAGAAAAAAAGAGAAAAGTTGTCTTCTTTAAGAAGAGTCCTCGCATGGTCTGTGGCAGGACTCCATTTTCACCTTATTTTTTGTCTCTTAAAATAGAGAAAAAAAATACAGAATTTTTCGAATGTGTGCTTCTAAAGTGGAGACAATCTCTTGTACCAACATACACCAGACTTTCATTTGGATGTACACAACTGAGAAGTTGAACTGATAAAACTCACCAGCTGGTCCTCCAAAGTTTCTCATTCAACCCCACCCACTCTACACCTAGCACAATGCCACAAATGTCAATCAGAACTCTTGGAAACAGAATATGGAGGTTATTTCTAAGAGCAGGAAGCTCACCTCAGTATGAATTAGCCACATCCAGAAGCAGTAAGCTTGAGTATCCTACACCTGGCCTCTATGTTAGAGCATAAACATAAACTCTGCAATGCCCTGGGCCAAAACAATCTAGGGCTAAATGTACAGAAACATGTTCACAGTGCATGTTACCCACCCTGTGAAAAAGCTCATTTCTCTTTCCAGTCACTGATACTCAAGAACAACAGGAAAAAAAAACCCTAAATCCCAGTTTTGTAACATCTGCTCAAGAAAAATAAAAACTGGAAAATTTTTCAACACAAGGTGGTTTAAGGCAACTTCTGTGAAAATCTAGTAACACCAGTAATGATCCATATGATCTCCATCCAAGATGAGCTTCACAAGTACTACAGCTTCATTCAAAAGATATAAAAGAATGGTCAATCAAGGTTTTCCCAATCAGTCTAATGACATCATGGTGATACAACCAAATATCAAAGTAAAATTAACTGACTTCCCGACACACTGGCAAGCAAGCCCACTTCTTCATCCTTATTAATTCACTTACAGCACTATTTTCTTCAATAACAGCTAAAATTTTTCCTGAGATTAATGCAATTTGAGCCAAAAACTGAATTTTTGAAATTCCATTTTGTTTTGCTTCAATCCTACAGAAAAAGGTACAGGAAAGACAGCATGGGAGCTATTTCAATAGGCAATTTACTGGCTTCTGCTAAAATACATCCCATGCAATATTCCTCCTGTTAGCTACAAAACCAAACTAAGCAACAATTCATGACTGAGGAATTATTCTACTACTCAATTATTTCTTCACAGATTAGCAGTAACGAAATGAAAACCAAAGATCACACCACTTCTCTCTGCATTATCTTCTCTACAGTATAATGTTTGTAACGCCTGGTATATAGCTAAAGGTTCCCCCTTTATGGCCAAAATTATTATTATAAACCATTCATTTATTCTTGACAGGAGACTGAAAAGGGCTTGAATGCTGTCTTGAGCTCACATGTGAATACTGGTTATGAAAGAAGAACCACTGAGAATGTCGAGTAAAGCTCAGACAGCGTTGATGTATGAAAAATAAATCACCATTATGATCGAACAGACGCGAAAGCTATTAAGACCTGAGGGGCAGGATTTTCAAAAACTTTTGTCACTTCAGAAGTTCTTGGAGTTTCCCCACAAACGCTTGTGATCGAGTTTTACGAAAATATCACGTAATTTTCAGTCCACCAAAATATGAACTATGGCACAAACTGCTGCCCCTGCCAAGAGACCATTATTCCTGGTAAGCGCTGTACCATGGGGGGAAGGCCGGGAAACGGCAGCG
>NW_008246058.1:10094200-10120566 GCF_000691975.1 Corvus brachyrhynchos
TGGAGGAGTCCCGAAGGGCCGGAGCGTCAGGCAGCCGGCGCCTGTCCCGCCAGGCCTTTGGGCTCTGCTCGTCCTTGCTCGCGTCGGGAGTGCAGCGACGGGGACACGCGTGATCGCCAGTCCGCGGTGCTCCGTGCCTGTGCCGCCCGCGGGCAGCTGGGTTCAAACCTCAGAGTGCAGGTGCCACTAAGGGCTGCAGGTTAATCTCCTGTGTTACATCCGCATAAACTGTCCGGGACCAGTTCGCATGGCGTGAGGTTGTACACCTTCAACACACGCCGGGCGAAGAGGTGCCTGGTGTGGTTTGGGTTCAGTGTAAGCCCCCGGGAACCTGGAGGGGGGCATGAACCGTCAAGGGTTATCTGCCTGTGCCTCAGACGCCCCATGGGCAGTGAACCACCACAGCGATAAATTTCTGACCGTGAGTCGGAGAAGCCCTGAGGGGCTGGACAGAGAGGAGTGAGCCAGCTGTACTCACCTCTTTGTCCTCTCCACTTCTGGCATCACAGCTTCTGCTCTGCAGATGAAGTCTTTCTTAGTAAATAAGGCTCTAGATTTCAATACTGTATAGTTGTTAAGAAATAGATGTAGCTCTGCTGAAGATACTTAAAAAAAAAAAAAAGTTACGGATTTTTAACTTAATATATGCTAAAGAAACTGGGTTTTGGAAAATATCACCAGAAACTTAATTGTCTGATGTTTAATTCTGACAAGATCTTTTATGGGAAATCCCTCAGACTTCATACTCAAAATTAATCCCCTAGCTCCATCAACAAATGAACCTTAGTATCAAGAAAGCTTTCTGTATTTATGTTTCTCCTCTGACTAGAATAAACTACTAATTCTTAATACTATCTGCAGTGTAATTACATATCGCAATTTTGACAGCTAAGACGCCTCAACTGGAATTCAAATGGTGGTCTAGAAAGACAGGAGGTGCCTGATTTTTCTTCCCTCTAAAGTGGTTTTTGGTCTTCTAAGTGACTATATTGTTTAGACCTTGTATAGCATAGCTGTACTTCCATCTAATTTTAAATTGCCAGTGCCTGTATTATCTGAACACTTCCAAAAACATTTATATATTTATTCTCATAGTATGTGAGTAGGGAACTGATATTCTTGTTCTACGAGTAAAGGAATGAATACGGAATGATTATGATCCACATGCATAAAGAATTTAGTACACACCTGCTCTGCACATTATGGGTAACACTGATATGGCTGAAGTAAAAAGAAAAATTAACTTGGAGAGTTCAGTGCTGCTGGAACTCCTAATGTGGGACAGACAGAACTTTTAAGCGTATAAATCCAAAATTTTGATCCTTTTAAAAGCCCCACCAGCTGTTATCTAATGCTGAAGGATCTGAAAATTCAGAAATGTGTATTTGAAGCATTTGGGAGGGGTTTGGACTTTCTGTTCCCTGCACATCTAGCTCTGTGCTTGTTCACCTGCCCACAACTTTGTCTTGGCAAGAGGCAGGAGATGGTCCACCACAGGCACTCAGTCCAGTTACTGTTCTCAGTGATAACTCTGATCCCTCTCCTAGCTAGATTTAGACAGTTCCCCAGTTATGCTGGATTCCTTCCAGGACGTGCAGTCCTTCACCTGAACTGTAAGAGGAGACCAGGTCCTGAAGTTACACACTGTAAGTGTTGCCTGCTGCCTTTCTTGGACGTGGTTTCGAACGACTTGCCTAAAATCACATATGCTGTGTTCTGCCAAGCTCAAAGCTGACCCTTCCACTGCATACCTCTGCTCTTACTGTGGAGCAGAAAGCCATCCACACTCACCAAGAGACAGGAATTACTGTTACAATATCATATTATGCCAGATACTGTTATAGTTGGAAACAGAAATGTTTTTGGTATTAAGCTTTTGCTTCTTGGAAACTAAAACAGTGGTTTTGAAAGCTGTTTTCTAATGCCAAGGAGCTTCATCACTTAATTCAAAGTTTAAAGTGTTTTGTTAATAAAGCTTAAAATGCTCTAAAAAGGGAATAGTCATGTGAAATCTCTTTTCTGGATCTGTCATTTTCTGCTCTTCTGTTATTTCCTGCCACTTCTGCAGGAACTAAGTGGGAAGGTAGTGATCCCAATCTCACATAATAAGCTGTAAATGCACAGGTTGGTTGAGGGCATTATTTAAAAGTGCAGAAAACTTACCACCTACTTTTTGTAGGTACCACAGCTAATTCTACATTTAACAAAATGAAAATGAAAAAAATTTTTTTTGTTTTTGCTCTGTGTGCTATTAAAAAATCCTCTCTCTTTTATTATGAAACAAATCAGTCAGTTTAGTAATAATCCAGTCAGAATTGCTGCTCAGACAAGCGATACCTGGTAAGGAAGAAAAACATAGTAATTTAATTTGCAGTTTACCAATATAGCAAAGTATGGAAGTCTGTGTCCTCTGCATGAGATATGGGACATATAGAGACATTTGGTCTTTTCACCTAATAAATAGGATCTAGGACCTATTTTAGTTCAGTAATGTTGGGGGGTTAGTTTAGCAGTGTAACAACGGTGGCATCCTTCAAGTAAGTATGACATAGGAGAAAATAACTCCAGGACAGCCATGACACAAAGAAGAATGTACACATGCAGGATCCATGTATGTTGTGAATGAATAAAGTGAGAATTTGTCCTCTGTGTGAATCAATGATTCATTTGCTTGTTAAGATGCACTTTTCCACTGTGCAAGGTATGGACAAACTTCATTTTATGTGAGGAGCATTTAAAGATATTCCTTTCTTGCTTAGTGATGCTAAAGATCAGTCCCAGAAGTTAAATAATTGGATGAAAAATATAGGGAATTCAAAAAATTTGAATTATGCAATTTACGGACTTTGTGCTTTAATGTAGGTGTCTTTGAGTCTGATCCTATTCGACATTCATTTATTAATGTTAGAGCTTCAGATATTTTCTTACATCAAATTTAAAACTTACCAAAGTGAAAAAAATCAGTTAAGAAAATAAATTAATACATTTGCTTTACTATGATGGGTAATATATACAGGAGAATATTTTAACATACTTTTAGGTTTTATCACAGCATCACCACAGTAAGAAAAGGCATATAAATTTTTTTTCAGTAATCTTGAAAAATTTGAGGCTTTTTCATATCATTTTGACCAGCACAAAATATTATATATTGGAACATACATAGCAAAGTAGTATCATTCTTAATTTTTAAATGCAGCATTAGTATTTACAGTCAATTTAAAATTTCTGACTCCTAAGCTAAAGAACAAGAGGAGACCACAGCCAGAGGATGTTTTTTAACCTTAGGCTATACATTTTCCTGGCTATTGACAATCACAAATGTAAAACATGCCAGAATCACATCACTCAGCATGTCATGAAAAAAGGCAAAGAGGGGACACTTTTGGAAAGCTGGGGAAAAGAAATATAAATCATCTTGATGAACTGACAAATTTAACAATCCTTAAGAAGTCAAACAACAATTCCTCTATGGCTTGATACTCTAAACCGTACCCTGAGAGCCTTCTGAGACTGAGTCTAAAATGGCAGTGAGGTGAACAAACATTACAGATCCAAGTTTCTGATTCCACAGAGTAAAGTAGTGTATGTTTCAAAGTTCGTGTTTACAGCTGAGTGTACACAAGCTTGAAACTGGTCTCCTACATACACCTGTCTGCGTATTTAATGAATACTTTTGCAGAGTCTTAACTGTGCCTGTGGGCATTAAGTAAGTGTAAGAATTCATTAATTGTAATATGTTGCCGAGGCTGAAATTTGTTCCTAGAAGCTGTTTCCTATAGCTAAAGTGAGCCAATTTGCAGTAAGAAGAAGCCTTTGACGGGGTCAGGCGGGAGGTGAGGAGGGACATCAGGCCGGGGCAGCTCCTTTCCCTCCCGGTGGATGCCAGGAACCGGGCCAGCCCCGCCGGGAGGCGGCCGGAGCGTGGCCGTGCCCGCGCAGCGCTGCCCGGTGCGGGAGGGAGCGGTCTGGGCTCAGCACACGGCCCGGCTGCCGCAGCCCTCGGCCGAGTTCTGTCCCACTGCCCCGGCCGTGCCCCGCTCTCCTCAGCAGGGCTCGGGAAGCCGTGCTTGCAAGCGGCAATGCCCCTCCGAGGGCAGAGCAGAAGAAAGAAATGCCTTGCCTGTGTGGCGGCGGGGACGGGTGCTTCTCTCCTGCACAAGAAAAGAGGACGAGCAGCGGCGGGACCTGAGAAATCCCCTCTCCTGGGCCAGCAGGCGTGCCAGCTCCCGACCCGCCAGCTGGGGAGAGACAGAGGGGGGGGCTGGGGGCTGGGGGTCTGCAGCTGTGCACGTCCCATGGATTTCCTTCAAGGATGGTGGGGACAGTGCAGGCAGCTGTCAAAGAGGGTCAGATGTTCCGTCCTGCATTCACCTCCCGTCCTGCATTCACCTCCCATCTCCCAGTTACTCATCTCCTCATAGCTGCAGTAGTGTGTCATATACATTTGGGGTCTTTTTTGACTGACTTGAAATAAATTGTACTGAAGTTAAGGGAGTTAGAGTACTCTCCCTGGGCTGAAGTCTGCTCTCGGAATGTTTCTTTAACGCCCTCCTGACATCCTGACCGTTTAAAAATCTTCTCATTTCTGAACCGCATGTCTGTCTCACAAGGAATTCTCCTGTGCTTTCCCCCATCCTTATTTATTAACTTTGTTCCCTTTCTCAATTTCTCTCCTTGTGTTCAGCTACATCTCATTATTTTTGTGGTGTTTCTGAGATGATTTTGTCTGGACAACCACCGGATTTGGAGAGGAAGTTATCTCTTTGTAGGGCAGCATGTTTTATTCATGGCTAAAGTGATTTGTGTTTTTATCCTTAAAAAGAAAGATAGAGGAACCAGTTATTCTACCTGCCAAGGCAAAATGATGGTGACAGTTTGTCACTGGTACATAATACATTCTTGCTTCAGCAGAGGCAGAAATTACTTCCATGCTGTTCCTTGAGCAAGGCATCACCTCATACTGAGGAAAATAACCAGATTTTGTATACATGTTTCTCATCTCAAAATTAGAGATGAGGAAATCAAAATACAGGGAGCTCATGTAACTTATCTAAACTCCTAAAGCAAAACAAAGGACTTACTCCCCATTTATGCATAATCTAACTGTCCAAATTGAAAGTCCTTATTCCTGATTTCAACCATATTGCTATTTAGTATTCATACACATTTCTTTTACATGCTGCTCTCAACATGCACTGTCAGGTCCTGCTGCAGTTCGCGTAGGTTTGTGAGGTGTCAAATTTCAACATTGGTTTTTCTAGGTATTCCAGCCCTTTTCCTGCCTTGACTTTGTAGAAACTTAGTGGCAATATATACCTCCTTATTCGTCATTTAATCCCTCATTTTCCTACAAATTGTTTGAGGCTGCTTGGCCAACTTTTATGAGCTTCCACACTACCAGCTAGCTGCTGTTTTACCAATCCAACCAATTGATCACACTCAAGTCACAGGTTAGAAAAGTAGAGTTTGTGTACAAAGAATGGGGCATGTCTGGAGGAGCTACAGTGAACTCAACCATTGCAGTACTAAAGCACATCAGTATTAATAACAGCCACCTAAGTTGTGTTTTTATTTTACCAGAGCCATCAGCACAACAAACATATGAAACAGCTCAGCCGGGAATCAAATGAAGTTCATTAAAGGGCCAAGAATGTCTTGACTATGTACCCCTGCTACAAAATCCTGAACTTAGACACTTGCTGGTTCTCTCAATGCTAATCTACTCTTTGCTTCATTCAGTTCTTCAGCTTGAGGCTTCTTTGTGGAGGCAGAAACAGACTAGAAGAGCAGTAGTAGAACATGGACACTGCAATAGCAGGTAGTATCCCTCAGCAAGTGCAAACCTCTGTGCTCTGAGCCTGCTCCATGAGATGGCCTGGGGAGTTTCTCCACAGATGCTTTTGGTAGCACAGCCTCAGTTGCACCCTGAGCTACCAGGAAGTCTCAAATTTGCCCTCTTTGCTTGGTCTAGGAAGAAAAATTTCCGAGGGGAGGAAGTTTTCTCATGCATTGATAATGAAAATGGAGGATTCTGACTTTCATGGGGTGTCACTAGCTTTGATTTGGGATAGAAACTTTAGTAAATAGTTTACACATCTCCCCCACATTGCCACATTCTTGGCAGTGTAGCTGCCAAATGACAGAAATTACATTTTAGAAGCACAAGACAAGCAGAAAATGCCTCATAATACTCAAAACTGTGATTCTAATTACCATGACATTGTTACACACTAGAGCTGTTATATAAGATTTAAAAAGAATATACAATACATCATTACAATCTGCATGAGTGAGTGTTAATGGACTGCAGCTCCAGAAAAAAGTTAATCAAAACAAGGCTGTGATTTTGCCTGCAAAGAATATTACTTCATCCATGGAAATTGTTCCTGTTAAAAGTCAGCAGCAGATGGGTTTCTCTCACTTCACTTTAAGTGCATATGGTCTACATGTCTATATACAAGCTATTTATCTCAGGTTCAATTTCTACTCAGTGGAGCAAATTATGCATTTGTGGGGTACGTCCCATCCTGTAGAAGGTATCCAAGGCATAAGTGGAATCACAACCAAATGCAACTCTTTCTTTCCACTAACTGTAAAGGGAATTGAGAAGAGTAACTCAGCTGCAGATGTCTTCATTAACAATCTCTGTGTTTACTTAGATGAGCTATCCATAGAGGGGTATATCCTGTCCTTCCTTAAGCCTTGCTACAGCCACTGAAAATGAGATAGAAGAAACTGCCTTTAGGAAATCTCTTTCTGTTAGGGAATAGGCTATTAAAGTTCTCAATACAAAGCTCCTGAGCATCTTCTTGGTTCACCCTGGTGATGTTCTTATTTTCTCTCACTATTATAAAGAAGTGACATTTGCAAGTTTTTGTACATTTATTAAATGGTGAGTTAAAGAAATGATCATACCCCTTAGTTTATGTGTATATTCTGCAGTCACCAGACTTGTAAAAAGGTGTCTTAGAAGAAAGTTCTTCACTGGCATGAAGAGCCACCATGCTTTTCCTGTCAGGAACCTCTGAAATAGACATGTCCTGAACAAGATGATCAGCTTAAAAGAAAGCTATGGAGCCCTGAATAGTGAAAGAGATCTTTTGTATCAGTCATAACCATGTTCCATTTGCAGAAAAATTGCAACCCACCTAGTTAAAAAAGGACAGTGAAGGTAATTAAGTGTTATAAGAGACTGCTTGGGCAAATTATGGAGTCTTTGTGAGTGAAGGGTATTAAGAACAGACAAAAGAGGACTGATTGCACCAGAGGATGGATTTCATGTTTCTATGACTGCCTATATTACTTGATTGAAAGAGAATAACTTACCTGTGGTGGCCGGTGAACATACATTACAAGGGACAGAGAGTTCTCAGTAAGACAAGTCCCTAGTACCACAAAGTACTTCTTTAGGTTACGGTGACCAGAAAGACTTCTCCCAGGATGCTTGTTCTGTTACATTAATCTATCCCAGTTTGGGTTCCCTGGTTGACTGTTAACCTCTATCCCCTCGTCACTCCCCCAGAGCTTCCCCATTGGTCCCTGTTCCCTAGTCCCTCCTTTTCCCCGCCCCCAGGTAAAACTGTGAGTTTCAGGATCATGTTCATATTTGCCTCTGCAACCTTTGACAGTGTGGCAGCAATAAATGCTCCTGCTGGAACGCACACAAATGCCCTTCTCAACTCTTTGCTACCGACTGTAACACTGAACCCACCCGTGCTTCTGTGGGTGCACGTGGGACCCCACAGAGCCGGGCAGGGACAATATTAAATGGCGCCTGAACATGGACGGCCTCGGACCATCCCTGACAGCATCTCCAGTAGTTCCTGGATTTAAGTCACATTTGAGCAACCACAGCCCCAAAGAAACCTCTGAGTTCTATCAGGGGCTTGGCAGGGGAGACCAACAACCTTCTGGGGAAAGAGAAGACTGGTCTAAAGTTCGTGGGCCAACCTCAAGGTCGGCGTTTTTGGAGAGCAAACGGGATGGGGAGCCCAGGCAGACGTTCCAGGAGCCTTTTTATTATTTTATTCTGGCATCAATCTCATATACAGAGTTGAGACTCAAGAGATGATACAAGGCTGACATCGTCATGGGCAGCCAAAGATTTCCCTGTTACAGAGCATTCTTAAAGGCTTTTTAGCCAATAGCATGCTTCTAAAGTTTACAGACAACTGTTTCAACCAATCTTCAATAGCGCACGTACATCTATTGCACACAATACTTGCTTGTTATGCCTTATAAAATAATGCACAATATTCCATTATTAAGCTTGAACTTACCTATCTTGCTAAGCATATTTTCTACAACTTCAAGATCTATCTCAGCCAAACCTAAAAACTCTAACCATTGTTTTAATGTCCTTGCTTGCTATATAATTGTATCTTCTTCTATCTTCAAGTTTTCGCAGCCAGAGCTGATTCCTAAATTCTTTTGCTTTATTTCTGAAACTTGCTTTTGTTTCTCACACCTAAGAGCCTTTCCACCTTTTGTGTTTCCCACAATTCCCCCTCCCGGTACAACCATAAAGAATCCCTTTAACTTAGTCGCTTATCGACTACCTTGCGTTTCATAGCTCCTCTACGTAAAGGCACTTCTTCTGCTTGCTCTAAGCGGTGCTATTTTACACCACAGCAATTTTAATGCTGTGAAAGGTTGGGTCTATTTCAGGAACTTAGGTCAAATCCAGCGTTAGTTGTTTTGTATTGTTCGAATAGGTCTTGTCCATTCCAAGGCCTTAATTCAAAGCCTTCATCCATAACTGCCTGAGTAAGATTCTGAGAACTTTCTATGATCCCTTTTCCTACATCATTCCCTTGTATGACAAAAACTTCTTTAACAGTTTTGTCTATCATTCATCACACACACTGAAGTATACAAGGCACAACTACCAATATCACCACTACAATCATAACACATGTAAACCTGCCTTGCAAAGCTCTTTCAACCAAGGTGCAGAGCTCCATTTCTCAAACAAACCGTCTAGCCATGATCAACTGTCTTTTTGAATTTGAGACATTAGATCTTTCAGCTTTTGTATACTTTTGTGGATGGATTCAGAGTGATCAGACAAATTCATACAACACAATCCTTCAAATTATTCACAACCATGTCCATGTGCCAGTAAAAGGAAATCAATTGCTGCTCTATTTTGAAGGGTAGCATGTCTAACACTGTTGATGTCAGTCAGCATATCACTGATTGCAATGGATGTGGCATTGGTTTGTTTACTCAGCCAACATCCTACTTGATCTAATTGCTTCAATGCCATAGCTGAGGCAAGTTGGGGTACTAACAAACCTGCTGAAACTCTTCCCGCAGTTTTCTAGGGTCTGAACTCACTGTTACAATTCTCATCATATGGATGAGCAGATCTTTTCCCTCTATGTTTTTTCCTGACGATGGTTTTAGCACGGGTGCTAGCGCAGTAAGAGTAAGTTGTCCAATGTGGCATGGACACCTTTTGTGTTTCCCACACCTCGAGACTTTTATTTGACCCTCTAAGGTAATATGGGTCACTTTTGTATCCTTTTTTGTTAATTTCCTTTTATCTAGAGGGTTGGGAAGAGAGGGAGATGGGAGCAGAGTTCTCTCGTCTCCTGCGAGGAGTTTTTCTCCCAGTTCTAAGAATCCTTGTTCGCGAAAATTATCGTTATACCAGGGAAGGTTTAAAACATTTTGTTCAGTGGTTATTTAAGCAGTGGTTAGTTGAGTATTTAAAGTGCTTTTTGCGATGGTTGTTTATGTTGGGAAAAAGTTATCTGCTTTACAAGCTAGCAAAAGCTGTTGATAGTCTTGTGAAAAGGTTGGGAAATGTTAACCCCAGTTTAAAAAACGCTTTCCGGTTTCCCTCTCCTTGCATCCCTGTTCCCTCTGCCCTGCTTCAAGAGAAACTGAGAGGTGGATTCTGCCAGAGTGCACAGGTCTGCTACCGTTTGCCTGCCTCCTCCTGATTTCTTTTGTTCCCTGGCCAGGGTGGCAATAGCCTGGCTACCCTGAGTTCCTCCCCAGACCCTGAAGTAAGAGAAGGGGGGAAGGGAAAGGCCCCTCCCTTTGAAATTACAAATTGCAAAATTTTAACTTTAAAACCCCAACAGAAGCAACTGTCAGAGCCTGTGCCCACCTTCACCACCATGATGCCCAGCACCCAACACCTATCACCCTGCCACCCTCTGGATGCTCCTGGTACCACTGGCAACAGATGCGTGGACTGTGCCACAGCCCAAAGAGAACTGTGTTTCTTCAACCTCAACTCCGCCCGTGGGAGCATTCATTCCAGCATCCAGAGAGAAAATTCTCTAAAAGATTTGAGGCCTTGTTGGAACATTGGGTTGTGGGTACTTCTGATCATTTTTGTCGTTTTGTGTATGTTTGGTTGTTTGAGACGTTGTGTTTCGGGATCCCTGGGGGAGGCCTTTTTGTTTAATACAGAAAGGAGGAGTTGTGGTGGCCGGAGAACATACATTACAAGGGACAGAGTGTTCTAAGTAAGACAAGTCCCTAATATCACAAAGTACCTCTTTAGGTTACGGTGACCAGAAAGGCTTCTCCCAGGATGCTTGTTCTGTTATGTTAATCTATCCCAGTTTGGGTTCCCTGGTTGGCTGCTAACCTCTATCCCCTCGTCACTCCCCCAGAGCTTCCCCATTGGTCCCTGTTCCCTAATCCTGCCTTTTCCCCGCCCCCAGGTAAAACTGTGAGTCTCAGGATCATGTTTGTGTTTGCCTCTGCAACCTTTGACGCTGTAGAAGCAATAAATGCTCCCGCCGCAGCACACTCAAATGCCCTTCTTGACTCTTTGCTACCGACTATATTACTGAACCCACCCATGCTTCTGTGGGGGAACGCAGGACTCCACAGAGCCGAGCAGGGACAGTATTACTTACCTTCTAATATGACAACAGTTGCTTTCCCTGTTCACCTCTGCATTACCCATCTTGGATATCTGTAGTCATGATAAAACCATAAAACGCAAACTGTAGCTTTATAGTACTCAAGACAAGATAACAAGAGGAAATGACAAGAAACTATATCTAGTCCATTGAAAACAAAACACTGAATGAACTATTGTTATTTCACACTGAAAAGCACATAGGGCTTGTGGGGTGAGTTGCCTGCTGCTCAGTATGAATATGGCAGTGCTGCTGCAGATGGCTGGAGGATGAACCCTGAGGGTCATTCCATGGGTGCTGAAGAAGCTCAGCAGCTGCAAGGCCATGGCTGTCTCCTCCTCTTACACACTGGTTCATGGGAGAAAAAATGGGAAGGGAACGTAGAAAGCAAAGGGAAGAGATTGTAGAGGGCATGATTTCTAGGGAGACATACTTAGGCCACAGGTAAGATTTGGCAGCAAGGCTGGTGTAAAGAGTTGCCTATGTTGTCCAGCTGTCATCCTGAGAACACAGCATATCCTCAGTTGTGCTGGTGCAACTGTTCTCTGTCAATACAGACAGGTGAAAATTAACCTAAAAAAGTTTTTAAAAAGGAGGATCATTTGCTCCAGCTCAGGGATGGTGCTTCAGTCTCTCAGTTAGGTTGAAGGAGCAATACACTGTTGCCATGGATAGGAGAAAATGGCTAAGGATTTCCTTACACATGGAATGATGAATCCCTGCTGTAGTGGAACTGCAGCTGGATAGTGTATTCTCTTGAACTTTAATTTTATACACACTTCAGTTTTGGAATTATTCTGCATTTTAGTTTTGTTGAGCCTCGTTTGTACATTATTTTAGCATTTAAAAGAAAGCATTTGGGTTTTTTTGGCACAGCTGACTGTGGGCTTGTTTAGCTTTCTTTATCACATATTTTGCCAGTTTAATAAAATTCAGTGTTTGTTGAACAGTTTATTGCTGTAAATGCAATTGCAATGAAACAGAAAGCCTCAAGGCATTACTGAAATATTGCAAACCACCAAGCAATATGTACAAGTCTTAGAAATAGTGTTCCATGATCTCAAAATTGGAGGCAGAAAAAGCTCCAATTAAATCAATACTTAATTCAGCAGAAAAATCAATGTTTTATACACTACCAGATTTTTTCAGGGATAACATCTGTCCTACAGATCAGCATCTTCTTCGGTGCAGTATTGCAGCAGTAGGAGCACTTCCAGTTTGCAGAATAGCACAAGTTAGCAGGTGACTTCTTGAAAGGATAACTATGTGTGGCATGAATGTGAGCACATACATACTCAGAGTGCCATATGGGCTATATTTATTTGGTGTATATATGCAGAGGAGAATGAAGTATATGTGTTGCATTTCATGTAATAAAACAGGTGGTGTTGCTTTTTGTAAAACACTTTTTGTCCTTCTCATGCTTTTCTGTGAAGGCAGAAAAAGTAAGCAGGAAAAAAATGTGAAGAATTTCAATAACAAAAGGTGCTATAAAAATGCTATTGAACATAAGGTGCTCCAAAAAAAATTTTAATTATTTTACACTAAAGTTCCAGTGTGACTTTCCTAATTTCCCTAGTCTCTTGAACTGGGACCTCCACTGCCTTTGGGAGCCCTTTCCAGATTTTCAGATCAGCTAATGAGTTCATCAGTATTCATATATTATTCTAATAATAAACAAAATTACCTCCAGTTTCCCATATGTTGTAAATAGGTAAAGCAGATCGTCATCATATGTATAGTATTTATAATATTGGCATTTAAGTGACTCTGGAAACCATGCCTTCTTTCCTCCAGCTTTCCTAGTGAATTATACGCCCCCATTCTGCAACTGTTACAAGCTGTAATAGTGTGCGCTGGGTGGATGCGCTTTGTGCATATTTGGTTTCTTAAGTCTGGCGGTAGAAGCTAGATGGAATTCCTCAAAATAACAGGAGGCACCTGCACCCTATTGAGAATGTTATTAGTGGGAGAGAATAAAGATCTCAGCTTGTCCAAGGGTCTGTGTGTCTTATCTGCTCCAAACACAGATGTTGCATATCTTGCCGATGCCTCCCAGGCTGATGCTCATAAGCTTTCTCCATGGTCCTCAGGGCTCTTATGGAACCTCTTATGGCTCACTTACACACTGACTTCTTTGGTGAAAGGACAAATAATGAGTACCTTTGTGCCATCTATTGCCTTACTTCAGTTTGTAAGCCCCATTCTCTAAAAGCCAGACTCCAGTACTTATCACTCAGAGGTTGAAAACTTAAACAAGAATCACAAATCTGTACTAAAACATGCAAGGGGATTTCAAGAACACGATAGCCTTGATTGGCTTTCAGATCATGATCTTTTGTTGGCATAAGCGCTCTAATTTGTGTGCTTCAATAAGAGTGATGGGTAGACTTTTCAGGTTGACTGAGGGATAGGAGATCATCTTGGACAATGGATTTTCCAAATGTCTCCCATTTTGTCATTGTGTTGCAGATCTTCCGGCCTGAACATCTTGGAAAATTCACCAAAGTCATCCAGCTCTCTGATCATCTGTCTGCCTAACAAACATTTGGTCCACATTCTAAGAAGTTATTCTGATGGATCTGTGGTGGTTGCTTCATACCACACGACTACTTTTTGTCCTTTTATTTACAGCACTTCTATGAATAGTTTCTTTAAGTTTATACAATCATTTCACATCTATTGTAACAGGAATATTGTCATGGAACTGCCAAAGTGATGAATGGGTTGGGAACTTTTTGTGGTACCTCAAGGATCCTTTTGCCTGCTGGCTGACTTATCTGTGACTTGAAACTCACACTGTACTCATCTTTCAGTTCTATCCTTCTGCCATTTGCCGTTGTGTGGATGCTAAAAAGCTGGTAGAGAGCTTCTTGCAGCTTTTCAGAAGCTTCTCACAGTTTTCCTGTGAGAAGCTTTCGTTCTCACGCAGTCTCTCATGAGAAAGCAGTTAGAGAAAAGTAAACTCTTGGCAGCTGCATAATTGTTATGAGAACTGCATGTTGTTTTGGATACATGGAAAAATAATATTTACGGATGGGTGTTATGCGGCTCAACCTATCACCTTGAGAGGTGGTGGGTGAATAGGCCAATCATGTAATTTCTTTATTGTGAACCACATTGTAAAAGATGAGCTTTCCATTAAATGTGGTCTTAGCTCTGCTTCGGCCATATCATCTGACCTGACTCATGTCGTGATTTTCGCCGTCTCTCTGGGGATAACAGCGACACCGTTGCACATCCATTAATCTTTGGCAAGGACTCCTCTGTAGGGCACACCTGCCTTCTCTTAGCCAGGATCTGAAGTTCCACTTTTTCCTCTTCTCCCAACTTTCTGAGTATCACTGTGCCTTTTGTTCTTTCTGATGAGCTCCTAAATATCCTGATGATTTCTACTCAAGATGTGACCATTGACTATCCTCACCATATTTCTTCTCTACTTCTTGATACAGAATCTCCTTTTTCTTCTACCTTTTGTTTCATTTGGTCATGTGATGGCTTACTGTTACCAGTCACAGATCAGTCTTTTGGGTCTTCTCATCAGCTCATGTCTGCAAACCTTATTTTTCCTCTCCTCTTCCATTGCATGCCTCTCTCAACTTCATTATGGGCTCTGGACATATTGCTGGATATTCTCTTCCTTGGGGCCTATCAGATGACTGGATATGGCACAGACTTCTGTTGAATGCTCAGTGGTTACATTCAGCCCACAACTGTTTTGTGCAGATAATCCTTTTTTCTCTGCAATTTTTCAGATGTCTTCCATTTCTCGAGCAGCTATTTCTTCTCTTCCGTGTCTTACCAGTAAAAAACCCACCACAGCAACCACAAAAACCAGACCTACTGCAACCTTTCCCTCTTTCTGTTGTCTGCCTGCTGTTGTCCTTAATTAAAGGACTCAGGTATTGAAAATTTTGAAGTTTCCTTGCTTCAAAATAAATGTTTCACTACGTAAATAAAATATTTGACAATGCAAATCTAAAGTTACAGAGCTTTGTTTCTGCAGAAACATTAACAGTGATAACCATACTGGTTGAGAATGAAATTGGACTACTGGTGACCTGAATTTCATGCCTGTTCTATGATGAGACCCTGTTATTAAAAGGAAAAGACTTCCGTCTATCTAGGTCCAATGCCTAGTGTCCAACAGAGAGTTTTCCTGCATTAGATCCTGAGGCCAGTTAATGAATCCCCTATGCCCCTATGGAGGTGATCTTATAAGCATCCCAAATATGGCCTGATTAGCTTCTTCATTGCTTACCATGTGTGCCCAGCCAGAAATCAAATCTGCATTCTTTATGCTTCTCACTACGCTTTAAGTAACCCCACTTTATAACAGCCAAGTTACGAGGTGCTGATATAATGAATTTTCCTATATACTTCTTTGGAAGCTACTTTTAAGAGGATGTATATTATTTCATTTTCTGTAGAAACTGGCAAGAATGAGAAAGTTTTTCCTAAATTCTGTAACAAGCTACTTTCTATGATGAAATATATCTGCAAGCATTTCTTTGGTCTTTTTTCACATCTCACTAGCTTTTGGTAAAGGCCAGTAGCACACTGTTAAAGTGAATATTATGCCTTTCCAAAACTGTGTAAGCATACATTCAACTTCCTTAGAAATACAAGGGCATAGTCTAACCAGATATTTTCACACACCCACTACTTTTGCGTCCTAAGTAGTAAAAAAGTTAATTACATAATATCTTTGTGAGACAATCGAGCAAGTACATGACCAAGACCTAACTAGGTTTTAATGAGATTGTGCTGGGAGTATGAGTTAAAAATGCATCATTTTTCCTTTAAAGCCAAGGATTAATTCTATTATCTATTTTTCACTGAGTATTTCCTCTGCACTTCTGTTTTTATTACTCATTTGCGATTCTGTGGAACCTCTATTTTTGGAAAAGGCAGCAGTAAATGTAAAAATGCATAATGTGTCTTTAAAGGTCAGTAAATAGAACACTGGTGTAGGATCTGTAAAAGTTAACATCTTTGAAGGCCACAAAAAGAAATGTATATGGTCATTTTTTAAATTTCTGCTTCATTCATCTCTAGGTCATAAATTTTAATCTCTTCAGATGATTGTGAGTGGTTATGCATACAGAATTACCAGGGAACCCAAAAACTTCTCTAAAATAATCAACTGCCTTTTGTCTAACAGCAACTTTTCTAAAAAGGACCAAAGAATAAGGGAAGTTATAATCTCAAGATGCACTCCAGACCTCCCTCAAACGCAGCTTGACGTCAGCAGGCCTTTCTTGCAGGAACTGTTTGTCTTACAGCTTCTGAAAGCAAGTCACAGATGGAAGCTTTGACTGGGAAGGAAGACAGTTTATGTGCTGAAATTGCTTTCTGTGGAAACTCAAAGAACCTGTGCATATGTCTTTAGGCTAGTTCTGCAGGCAAGAGGGAAAAAATGGTGAATATATACATTTTAACAGCCCCTCTCTAGTGTAAGAAATCATCCTGTGTCATTTACACTCATAACATCTCTTGAAGAACTAGCATCATAGAAACGGAAGGGAGAGCTGGTGGCTAGATCACCTCTAACTGTAATAACAACCATCTGGGTGTTATGAGATAAATCTCCATGATACTCCTATAGTGGAGCTGCCTCTAGTGAATGAATCTCAGGACCTGAACTCAAACCCAGATGCCAGAGTGTGAGAGCTTTCTGGTGAAAACCCCTGGTAGTGAGAATTAAGGGGGTTATTGAAACTTCATGTACTTCTCTAGTAATGCAAAAAAGCCCATGGCTGTGGGTGATGCTATTCAGACTGTCATATGCTGTATCCTGAAACTCGTAGTGAGTGAAAGAACTGCATTTACCCTAGGTCAGGTCTCAGAAGCTGTGGTCTGATGGGGTCAGACATGGTGGCCACATCCAAAGAGCAGTGGTCTCTGGCCTATGCCTCTTCCTGAATTACATCCAGGAATTACTTGGAGATTGCTAGCTAGCTTTGGCACAGCCATCACAGGGACTCTCCTGACAATTTAACAGTGGAGGCAGTTAAATTCCTGGGAAATGTTTGATTTACTAACCTAGATGTAGTCACTGAATATCCTTTAGAAGAGTGAATGAGACTACCAGCAAATGTGAATTGAGGGATTTGGCAGAGATCAAAGGAATGGAACTCAGATACTGGCCTGTGAATGGCATCCTTGCTTTTAGATTATAATGTGGATTCTCACTGCATTGTTTTTTTGAGTATTCATTTTTATTATTTTTTTCTGCCTGCGCAAGCCTATTATAAATCCAAAGGAAAATTTTTCACTTTCATTAAATGTTTTTTCACTATGTGATTGATCCTACAAGTATTATGTCCAGGGTATGCTCATGCTCAGTGGGAAGAAAAGCAGAAAAATGTGTCCTTCAATGTTTAAGGCAGTGAATTGGCTATGCTTGCACTCTTAGTTCTCCTAGACACATCAAAGAGAGCTTTGATTGCAAAAGCCAAGCAGAATCTGGACCAGTGCATGTGTAACAAATTGTTTATTCATCAGCACTTTTCTTGGCAAATAGACGGCTGCTAAAAAATAGTATTTGTTACTGTCTTCCCCTCAGCTGCACAGTAGTTCTACAGTGAGTACCAGAGATGCATTAGTAGAGCAATCAAAATTTCTGGCCACAACATTCTTCTCAAAAGTATCACTGCTTGAAACCCCAGGGACATTAAGTGGAAAGGAGTCAGAACTTATTCCCCTACATGAACTACAAGCTATTTCTGAACTAAAAATGAGCAAATTTTGACAAAAAAATAGCTACTGTGAATCTGACCATATATTAAATGCTGTCAGTGGATCACTTCTGAGACAAGAAGTTCAGGTTATTGCTCAAAACATATTTTACTTCTGAAAAATCAGAGTGAGATAGAAAGTCTTAATAAAAAAGAATTTATCATTAGATTCAGTATCATTTTTCTTTCTTTTCAGTGTTTACCTAGGTTTACATTTACTGACAGTTTAGGTAAAATGTTTTGCAATCTCATGACAAACTAGTATGTAAGATCTCAAAAGTAATTGATGTTCACCAGTGTATTGAAGAGATCCAAAGGTAATGTATGAGATTTATTTGGTCCTGCATTTACTGGACTTGATCCTACTCAATATATTTAATTTGTATTTCTATAAATTGCAAGAGCTTGCAACACTGCAGTATGTTTTTCCTCCAAATCAGAAGCAAGAGTCAATATGCTAATACTGCCCAAGTGTTATATTAAGTCATCTGGGTCTATACAGTGTGCATGTTTTATGTCTCAGACAATTTGCATTCCATAATTTTGTTATGAGGAGGGAACAGGATCTATTACTAACACAAATAATTTTCTAGGTGATCCTATGGGTCACACCATGTTCTGCTGTGATTCTTATGCATAGAGCACAGTTTATGTACTAATAAAATGATGGAATGTAATATTTAGGCATTTACAGAAAGTTCAAATGAAATGGTCCAACCTATATTAAAGTGGGCAGTGTTTAGATAGAATGTGTGTTTTAATGTCTTTTATTCTTCCTGCTACTAAGCAAGACAATTAACATTTCATAATTGTAAAAATGAAGGAATGTCTGAGTTCCTTAGAAATTACAGCTTAGTGTACTAGAGGTGATTTGTAACTCTTGGTTTGTAACTTTTGTGGATTTACTACTTGTAGTGTTACATCTAGGTAATGATATGAGCTCTTAGCAAACATAACTGAAATTTATAATCTAGGTCAAACCTAATATGCATGGATATTCTACCAGTGCCTTCTTACTGTTCTCATTTTCCATCTTTATTCAATAACACAAATGCCTTTTGTTTCTGCAGGAAAGGATCTGCCCCAAATCCTGATATCCCATGGATGCCAAAAGAAGTTGTATCTACACCTCTGTAATAACTCTAAGCAAAGTTCTTAGCATTTGTGCCATACATACTTTCATTTTACTTTCCTCTCTTCAGGCTATCAAAATGTCCTCATTTTTTTCCTTCCCTGCTTGAGAGGCATCACGTTTTACTTTTCTGAAGGTGAAAAAATATTGTGTTGAAGTAATTTGAAGCAGAGAAAAAGAGCTCTTTTGTTCTGTTAGGAAGTTCTAACTGAACCTCTTTAGTCACAGCTATGAGAAAATTTGGCTGAAGTTTGAAAACTGAGATGCCACTGCTAAATTGACTAGACGGCTATAATGGTTACATTTGACTGAAAAAACACTTCTAAAAATACTCACTGGACATCTGTCAAGAAGCAGCTCCTCACTCATGATCTCACATAGGAAATGGGAAGGACATACATTATTTATCTGCTGAGTTTGATAAAGCCAAGTGAGTTTGAAAAAGTGATTGTATAAAGAAGACTGGAAGTGCCTTGTTGCTATGTTCAGAACAAAGTTCTCCCCAAAACTGCTGCCTTATCCCGAGGGAGGCGAGGGGAAACTCCGGTATGAGCTAAGTGCAATTTGTCAGATGTTAGACTGCTCAGTGTGCATTTAAAAGGTCAGTATGCAGAAGAAGCAGTCTGGTCAGAGTATTGCCTTGGCCTCCTTCTGCCTGTGCACTCTGGGAAAGCAGTGTACACAGGACACAGGGAAACAAACACATCCCACAAAATCTGCACTGCAGAGGGCGGGGAATGGACGCGCCTTGTTTGCAGGTGAGGTTGTTCCATATGTGCAATGCACTTTTGAAGTATTTCACTTGTAGGGAACAGATTTACTTGATTTTTTTTTTTGTGCGTGTGTGTGACATCTTTTCATTTCATTTTGAACTCTACAGGCTGCTAATTTACCACAGAAATTCAGTATCACAATTACTCTGTGCAGCTAATAGTTCCAGTTCCCAAAATTAACTAGCCAGTGACGCAACCAGTAGGTCCCAGCCAAAGAAGACACTGTCACAGGTACAATACAATCAGAAGACTTTACCCAGACCCTTGAAAATCTTGAAGAGCTGTGTCAATCTATTTTATAAAGAAGAGTTTGTAAAAACCTTTGGTCCATGTAAAGCAAAGGTTTCATATGTTTTTTTCACTGTTATTTTATGTTATTTTCATTGGAAATTACTATGAACTTGTGACTGCCCTGTGCTTAATGTACGTATGCTTAGCTGAACACAGCAGCCTATCAAAGGAAAAAAAACCACTGTAGTCATAGCAACATTCACCATCTTCTAGAAGAAGGCAAAGCTCAATCGCTGGGAAACCACAAAGGTAAACCCTCCATGCGTTCCACAGCTGTTGTTCTGCAGGAAATGAGTACATCTTGTGGGTACTACGAATTATAAACTTGGACAACCACAAGAAAGCATTAATAATGAAAGGCAGCCTGACTCCTGTTTTGTTTTCCTTTTGAAGGTACACAGCTCACTGTCTGTGTCAGTGTTATGTAACCACAAATTGCCTTCTCATCTTCTGCAAGCTGCATTGCTGTCAAACGATAGTGATGACCCAGCCACACTGTCTAAAGATGTCAGGGGAAGAGAAAAACCAGACTACTACAAGTGACACAGTGAATACTCCTTTCCTGTTACAAATTCCACATTAAATCTAAGTAATTATTTGGCTGCAGTGATACTTAGTCTACAGGACAATGCATTTACAGGCGTTTAGGAACAGCAGTTTACAATAATGCTGGCATATGGGTTTGATATCTTGTGTTGTTAAAACAAATCAGCAAGTCTAGACTGTAATTTGCTGAAGCAATTTATGGTTATTTCATGGGGTTTTTTCTCTAAGTGGAGGTGAATACATTTGACTGTCTTAAGGGGAAGGATGGTAGTGCACATTCTTTTGATTTTAACTGAAAGACTGATCTGAAACAGAAGTATTAACATCCTGATTTTCATATCACATCAAAAACTGATCTAAACTATTAGTGCTTTATTCCACTATAATATTCAAATATTTTGGAAACTGCTGATTAATCATGAAAAAACACTACTGCAGCCATTTCTTCACAAATTAGTAAATTGAGACTGTCAATACAGCAAGCCAGTAGCAGAGCAGGGAGCAAGGACCCGTGTGGGAAACCCTCAGCTGCCTTGAATTTTTACTAAAATCATCAAAGTGTAACAGCTGCCAGTAGTTGATGGTTCCCCTTAGATTTTCACTCCTGGGCTCCTGCTCCACTAGCAAGGCAAAACAAATGTTTTTTGTATTTCTGGAAACATTGCAACATTGCTTTATGCCAGACTTGATGGTACTTTTCTTCTAGGCGAGCAAGTACTTGCAGGTAATTTTGTCGCGCTATTTTGGACCTTATTACAAATCTCATGTGGCTTCAAAATCTGTATAGCACGAGAAGACACTGTGCTCATTCTGCTTAGACATGATTGCACTTCTGAAAAATGTAACATAATATAGAGATAAATAAAAACCCACCAACCAACCAACAAAAAACACCAGGCTTTCGAGAGCTAATAGTTTCTCAGCGGGAGTTTGATTTCCCTGTGCCTTTGAGCCAGAGAAACAAGTCACCAGTCCCACTTGGCTGGTGCCAGGCTCTCTGCTGTGGTACACCCTGATACCAAATTTCCACACAGATGAAACTGTTCCCAGATAAAAGACTCAGAGGGGCACTGGGATTTGTAGTGAACCTTGCAGAGCTGCCTCCCACCTGTCTGTCCACAGCTGGCTGTCTTCCAAAAAAAGGGCCTCCTGAGACACTGTGGACTACAGCTTCAGGGTGCTCACCAGCAAATGAGCACACTCAGCACTGACAGAACAGAAAATGGATTTATATGGACTAGTCATTAGATGACTATTAAACAGAGAAAAATTTAGCTCATATCTTTGTTGTAATGTTTTCTAAAAAAATCCCAGGAATTTAACCAACAGAGACTTTTTTCTTTGCATGGACTGCTATGCTTTCCAAAGCTAATCCATTCTTATACTGAAGTTCTTCATGGACATGATGGAGTCTTGTATTCTCGTATTTTCTTTATTTTTTTAAATGCTTATGTACATGTGTATGAATTACGTTCTAACAGCATAATGTTTAGATAATTGTTTTGGTGTCTTGCAGTTGTCATACTGACAGACTTTGAAAAAACAAATGCATTTATTGTTTCTAGAAATCATCAGATTATGAATTCACAAGTACACCTTTTTGTTAAGGAGGTAGAACATCCATCATCCTCTATGAGTACAAAGTGGCACAACTCCAGTGAAGGAAGTGATGTGCTACACTACCCTGTTTTCATTAAAATAGCGGTATGTTATGAAAGAAATAACTGTATAATATACTCATTGCTTGTTGACCTTAACCAATACCCAAGATCCTAGAAGTCCCTCTCACCTTTTCCAGCGGCTCCTCATTTCTGTGCTCCAGACAGCATAAATACATCATTTTGTGGTAGAAGATGGAAGAGTTGGTGTTTTACAGAGCACTACATGAGGCTCTCATAGCATTGTACAAATGAAAGAGTTGCTCTTTTACAGAGCACTGCATGAGGGTCTCACAGCATTGTGCAGAGCATAACTAATTGAGCCCTTAAACTTTCCAGGACTTGGGAGAAAGAAGTTGGACTGGACTTCTGTTCCAAATAGACTGCAGTTTGTAACAAGCCACCTCATTCAAATTATTTCTCTTCTGACATTATTACACTTTGGGTTGGGCTTGGTTTTATTTTGTGTTGTCCATATGGAGTGCAGTTTCTCTGTAACTTAATCCTTAAAACATCAGTTGTAAGAAGGGATCCTCCCTTGTGCAAGAGATGTGCATGTTTATCAAGGTTATCAAGAAGCAGACTTGAGATTCTACAGGTGGACACTTAGAATTCACTAAATGGGTAAAAAAGCTTATTTGGATGATCTAAAAACACTGTAGAAAGAGGCATGAAGCTATGTGGTTGTATTGGGGCAATCTACAAGTATTAGCTGAATATCTATCCCCTCATTGTTCAGAGAGATGTGTCAGGTTATTAAATTGACAATCATAAGTGAAAAATGTTCTGGGGCTCACCCTGGTGTTTGTAGGAGGCCTCTGCCCATGTAAGATGTTTTTGAAATTTCCATGCACCAGTCCAGGATGTGTGTCATGGCCTCTTCTGAGAAGAATGAAGTCACTTGGCCTTTGGCCTCATGACTTCCAGCACACTCCAGGAAAGGAGTTTCTCACCAGGAGCTGTAGCCTGCAATGTCTTCTTTTTCAGTTACCCTCCTAGCTGTGCCAGACTATATTAACCCTGTTAAGAACAGATACTGCCATGCTCCCTAGAATGCCTACGCTAGGGAAATCTTTGGAAAGGCTTATTGCAGTATCAGTGTCAGTATCTGTTGTAACAGGGAACCTCAGCAGGAGTGATTTCAGTCTCTCCAGTAAACAGTTCATGCACAGAATCTGATTTACTCTTTTACCTTTCAACATCTTTTCTCTAACACACAAAGTTTTAAAGTGGTATAAAAATCAATGAAATAAAAAGTCCCTGCAGTCAAATCAGATGTAATCCTCTCATACTCCTTTTCTCCTATGACTTCTGTCAACAGTTTTCAGTGCAGGATGACAGTGTTGGAATGTGACTGTGACACCACAACCACTGACAATCTGATCAGACTGAAGCTGTTACTGTCACGGACAGGGTAGATCTGGGCTCAGCAGGGATATGCATTTAACCCCCTTGAGCCCTGTGCCAGATGGGAAAGTAAAATGAGTCTTTCAGATCACCCTAGTGTCCTCCCAGAAAGCACTCACATTGCTGTGTATTTGACAATCACTGTATCTGGAAAGAAGCAATGTATTTAAACAAATATTTCTAACTAGACCCTTGACTCTTACCATTATATTAAAGGGATAAAGGTATTAGATTTATAAATGTGTTCAAACATATATTCTACCCTGTTGTTTTTTCCATAATTCTAAACATTTCTGACAGCATCTTTCATGACCTCCTGTCCAAAGGTTTTTTCAAATTCTTAACATCAAGAAAATAGGAGAGGTCCCAGGTGTCACCTTTTGTCATTTTCTCTGCTAAACCACATAGAAGATGAAAGATAATTTATTTTCTAAGAATTTGAAAAAATAGCTAATACAAAACCAGAAATACTGGTTAAGGAGCATCCCTGTGTAACACAGGACTTTTTTATTACTTCACTTCTGCTTATTAGTGTGCAAAATTACCACTGTGAAACAGTGCATTTGCATCTAGTTTACATTCGGCTTTAAGTGGCACTTATGTAAATGCAGAGCAACTATATTGAATTGAATTTCCCCCTGGTTTTCACCAGTGTGAGAACATTATTGGCCTGTCCTTTTTGTTAGAGCCCTTACCTTTCATCTGGAAATCCAGCCATTTCTCCACATAAAATGACATTTGACTAATGACAGGAAACCAGTGTCAGAAAGCCAGCCTATAATGTACCCCATACAATACACATAGCAATCAGTCAAGACTAAGGGATTATGGCAGCCCTACTATTTATCACTGCTTAAAACCCATGTAAAGCTTTTGTCAGGGGAGAAAAAGGAGAAAGAATCTAAATTTTTCACAGTAGGCCTAACTGAGAAAACAATTCATTGTAAGAAGAAGTTTTAAAGCAATTTTCTGAGTGTATGCTGATTTCATCTGCTGCTGTTGTTCATCCCTGTCCTGAATTTTTGGGATAAGGAGTTTTCTGGCCATGGATCTTGGCTGAGAACAGCCTTCTCTCTCTCTTCTCACAAACCACTGCAGCACAAATATCTTAGACACTTGTCTTCTTAAAACACTTTTTTTCAGAGTAAATACAACCAGCAATCATAAAGTAACAATCCCCATTTGCAACTGTAATTGAACATTGGATCCTGGAACCAAGTATTTGGTGGGAAAGGACCAGACCTTCCTGGGCACTGCAGCCACATTAGGCTGTACTGAGCCGTAAACCAGCCTGCCCCCTCCGAAGTTCATATTAAGCAACATTGGAAACTGGTCAGTGAGTTATTCTTAACCTACTGCTGTGGCAGTCACAAGAATATTGCTGGAGAAAATAACATCTAGCAGAGCTGGGACCCATGATGTAAGACATCTTTATTCCTCCTCTGTGAATATGCTTTTTCATCTGCTCTTAGACTTAATATGAACTGCCTGATAAGTTGATGGTTGGTCTTTGTGTTGAGAGTAGCATTTTCCTTGTACCTATGAGCTTCACTAGGAAACCTTCACTCGACCCACTGCCTCCCACTAGAGCCACGGTGAGCTGCTCAGGTCCATGGGCAGCTCCTGCACCTCCAGCTTAGAGTCTGGCTCCACAAATGGTGATTCCAGAGCTTGCTTTGCCAAATCTCCATTCCTGGCCTCAGTTTCTGCCTTATGGAGCATTTGGATGAGCTCAAGTACATTAAGATGTATTGCACAGTCCTCCTGCTGTGTGGTACGCACACAGCAAAGAGACAACAGGGGAAGGCAAAGGGGGCATGGCTGTGTCATGTCTTACAGACTTTGTAGACAAAAAGTATCAACAGATCAACCTGGCATTTTTATTTCATTCTGTGGTTGTAAAACAAGATATTATTTGAATTCTTTGACAGGTCCTATAAGCCTGACTGAGAAAGGCAGCCACTGGGCCTCGCAGAGCGAGTTCTGTGTTATTCTGGTACTCACCAGAGTAACTTTGGGTTAAAGAAGGGTCAACCAGCCAGCTGGCTTCTGGTTGACACCAGAAGAGCAATGAGGGGGAGAGGAACAACTGACTGAAAGCAGACTACACACAACACATAAGAAAGATGAAGCAGGAGGATGAGAGAGAGCTGCGTGAGTGCTTGCTCTCTGGAGGACTTTAAATACTGGTATGATCACCATCAGATTTTTGGTTCGTGTTTCCATGACCTCAACCTAACAAGCAGTTTTTAATTTACATAATGCAAGATTTGCAGAATATTCAGCAAGGTGTCCTGGGATTCATCCTCCAGTATCTGTATAAAGATGACATAAGTGCAGCTCTTCAACAGTCTCCTGCTGGTGAGGTTGGATAATCAGCTCTGCATTGGAGGAGCTAGGCCATACCCAGATGCCAAATAGAAATAAACTCTTCTATGGAGATTGATTTTGCTCCTATACATGTAGGAATAACACAGAAATATATCAAACACCCTAAAAAGAAGCCTCCTGTCTCTTTGTGTTGGAAGTTACTCCTGTTCAGTAGCAAAAGCTACATTAGACCGATTCCCTTGTTTGCTTCCACTTCTGCTGAGAGGCTGTTTCAGAACTTCACATGGTTAATGATAAATGTCTTTCTCCAGATACATAACAAACAAGCTAGGCTATCACAATGTTCATGTTTTGACCAATGTGGTAAATTTCTGGGAAGGCAGGAAGAAGCTGATTTTAGTAGATGACTGAAGAAATAATCCTACCTAGGGTACAATTTTTGCAATAAAATTGAAGAAATAAACATAATCTGGTACCCGAACCAAGAGAAAAGGAGTATGCAACAATGCCAAAATTATAAAAAGGAAAGAAGATGTTTTTGAGAGAGACAGTCCTTGACATGAGTACTTTAGTTGAGTTGGTAAAGAGGAAAGAGT
>NW_008246058.1:10120640-10170960 GCF_000691975.1 Corvus brachyrhynchos
CTTATCTGGTTTACTCTTCCATCAATCCATTAGATATTTCTGCAGCACTGTTTGTTCCTTTAATTTGGTATTGCCACTTGTATGTCTTGTGAAATACCATTTGAATGCCAGGGCAGCTTAGATTTTGGCACACACTGTTGACAGCTGTTTTGAAACTACAAATATGATGTATGCTACATCTGGTGAGGTTGGAGTGGAAAAATACAGTGGAAAAGCACAATTCCTCTTTTGGAGCTGCTGGGAAGGGTTTACAATATCTAAGCCCCTTATTCAGTAAAGTGACTCTTTAATGACCTGCCCACAGACACAGTCTTTTATAATCAGAACCAAAGATTGATTTGAGTATTTCTGCAAAGCTGGTTCATTCTTTCTAACTAGGAAAATTGACACAGAACATGAAAGATGAGGGATGCTTAAATGAGTAAGTTATATCAGTGAATCAATAAATTATCTAAAAATATTTTTTTGTTAATTTTCATGACATGGCTATGACTGTGCCAAGCAAGGCATCATGTGTACTCAAGTGTAATGAAGCCTCATACCTATGATTCAGTGGCAGAAGTAGCAGTTGGCCTCTGGCACGTGCAATGAATAATCAAGAGATTTGCTGGTGTCAGGCTAAGGTTGTAGATGCTACCAAGTGTCCTCTTACGAGAGAAGTGGAGCTGACTAAGTTACTTTGATATTTTCTCAATTTTCTTTTCCTAACAGTAGCTTTCACTTTCTGCAAAATCACTCTGTGGCTGATATTCAAATCCTTTCAGTATGTAATTTTCCCAAAACTAAAGTCAAGTTTTTTTGTTATTTCCTTAATACAGATTGATTAGACTGAGTGTAGAGCTCAATTAAGACCATCTCATGATGGAGCTTTCGTGGGGGAAATGAGCACACCAACAGCAACACTAATATTTTATTTCAGAGGGAGAAAGTTTTTCTATCAAGGTTGCACATTTCTGCGTACTGCATTGATTTGGGTAGGATTTCACACCCATAATCTCAACTCCTACATTTTGTACTGCTATATGCTACAGGGCCTTCAAAATGAGTTGTAGTGCTCTCAGGCTGTCCTAGCTTCTACTGAATTTTTGAAAATATGACATGAGTGGAAGCTTATTTTATGACCACTTTTTCTTAGTTGGCTGATTCTGGCAAGGATTCCTGCATTTCTATGATACAATCCCACTGGCTTCAGATGAAAATACAGCCTTGAAACTGGAAGTGAAGCATGAGCACAATGCTATGCTTGAGCAAGAATATGCTCTGCTGCAGCCACAGAATGAAGCATTCAGTAGGAATCACCATTTTAATTACAATCATGAAACTGAGTCTGGATTTTCTGCAATAACCATCACCAAAGCTTCTCAGCTCATCCCTAGTGCATCCCTAACTGCCTTTATCAATTGTTCTGTTCTTCCTTCCAGACCCTGTGAAGCTTCACTCTCCTGGGCACTGATGTACCAATGCTGGAGAAGAAAGGGCCATCGTGATGCCTTGCCAGATCCTCTGCTGAAAAGGGGATTTGTGGAACTGGGCAGAGTTGGGGAACACTCTGGGCCTTAAATAATGTGGTACAGTGAGGTCAGACTGTTGTTGTGTGGCACAATGCAGCCTTGAAGAAGGACATAGTGTGGACATGAATGATCCTCAGCTCCACGCTGACCCCACTTCTGCTCCAGAGACATATCCAGTGTTCAAGGCTGGCACTCAGTTAATTGGAAGCACTGTGCCTCCAAAAGCCAGAAGGATGAAAACATTTTGGAAAAAACCAAGGAAATGCCAATAACCAGAGCAGTCACCTTCCCAGACAATCCTGTCACCTCCTTATGCATTCTAAAATACCCAGGATACTTTTATTTTAGGAGGAACATTCTGGATTAATAAACAGAAGCCAGAAATATTTGGAAAGTACTACTCCCAGGATTAAGTGTTGCAGGTGGAAGGTCCACATTTAAAAAAATGCACCACTCCTTGAATGCTACATGTGTAGAGAAACATGGACCCCTTTAGTTTTTAAATATGCAAGTGTATAAAGTGAATTTCTACTTTGCTCTGAAATTAAGCAATATTGATTATGGTTTTGTAATGGCATTAAAAAATGAAGATTTCCTGTAACCATAAGAATATACTGTTTTTATGTGACACAAATGTGTGAATTAAGAGGTTTTCACTGGACAGGACATGAAATCTTTCATAAAGGATCATCCTTTTCCCAGAACAAAAATGGCAACAGATCAAGTTTAGAAAAACAACTTCCAAGACCCTTACCTCCCACTCCACTTCTTTAAGACACACTGTATTTTAATTAATTAGACTTGAATTTCTTGAGGTTGATAGTATTACCATTTTAGCAGTTCTCCAGTCATCCATAAAGCTTCCTATGAAGTCTAGATTCAACTTTACAAGTAAAAGTAAACAAAAGCATATCTTAAAAATTAGAAGAAAACAAGACAGATAACCTATACCTTTTGGCTGCCATTTCAGGATAGTATAGGCAATGTCATGAGTTCTCTGACTCCATATTTAATTTGTTTTTATTTAACTTATTTTGTAGATTCACAAAATATGCCATAGAGTCTTTGGCTTTGATTTTGCAATGGCAACTGCCTGAGTAGATCCTTATGAAGTCCCCTTCCTCAATGGAGCTTAGATATTGTAAATCTATCCCAGTCATCCCTAAAGAGAAATTGGACCTTTTCACTGTCTGCAGTCAAACCTCAGCACCTCCAGATGTAGCACGCATCGCAGCCTTCACTTCAAAACAGCTGTCAAGAGCGTGTGCCAGACTTTCAGCTGTCATGCCATACAGTCAGGATCCCACACGACATACAAATGGCAAAATAGAATTAAATAATGGTACATGATACGAGAAGAAAAACGCAAGTTACAAAATGGTAGTGGTCATGCTCACTGGCTTTGCAAAATTCAAAATTTCTCTGCTGGAGTGAGTTTAATACCAGACTGTTCTAAAAATCATGAGGTCAAGATGTAGCTGCATTTGTTGAGAGAAGAGGAGTAACTCTACCTGCTTAAAGTATTTTTAAGAAAGGTGTCCTAAAATTTATCTGGACAAAATACCCCTTCCATTTAATTTATCTGTTATTTATTGTGCATATAAAGCTCTTCTGTTCAGGAGTGATGAAGTACAGTGTGTAACTTGCAACCTCCAAATTGTGGTGTAGAAAAACCCTCTGAAATTGCCTTTATATAGAATTTGGAATGATTTCATCAATTACTAGCACTCCTCCTCAGTATAAGTAGACCTTTAGTTAGTAGTGTATTTGACAAGGCAGATCAAGCTGACAACGTTCATTAGTCAGACATACAACCACTGTAAACATCTTCCAAACCAGAAGGTTAGGCTTAAGAAACAAGACTCTGCTGTTGGCAGGTTCAAAGATAGTTTTTCAACTTTATACAACAGCTCATCTGTGCCATTATAAATTACTGAGAAAGTAATACCCTGAAATACATACTCATGGCCTGACACTGAAAGAGGCCAAAGAATAAGGAAAATTTAGATGATCTTGATCAAGCAGTTTTATTTGTTGAATGCTGTGTCACCAGAAGCAAACCTGTTCAACTGCAGTTCAGGTAAATACTTCTGCATTGGATTTTGAAATAAACATCAACATAAAAATGGGTATGCAAGAAATAAATGGTGAGAATTATTTAATTGAATATCTATATGATAAAGCATTTCTTTTTGTGTAAAGGCACTGTATGTTATTAGTTATAGAGTATTAAATGAAGAAAAGCCCTCTCAGAGGTCTCTCTAGACATTACTTTTTTATAAGATCAAGTCAGGCAAGATGATGTAATAGTCCATTGTGACAAGAACATTTATAGATCTAGGAAAATTATTAAATAAAATATAGACCCAAAGATGGTCTAGTAGTTCTAAGTCTTCAAGCTTTAACATTCCCCCCCCTCCCCTTCTGTGTTTATCTCAAAGCAATCAAGGTTTTTATTTCAGATCTTCTTATATATTTAAGTACATTGGTGGCACTGGTTGTCTACTATGGCAGTGGTCTAAGTATTTAAGCTTCTCATACACTCTTTGCAAAATTAAATAGAATGTTTAAAATAAAGTATCAGAAAATCAAAGTCCTCATGTTTATATTTCAAATGAATACTGTATAGATTTTTCTCTACCCCCCTCATTATGGAACATGCATGTTATCTTAAAAACTTTTCCCTTGTCCTTTATAGCCTTATAGCACCTTCCAGTAACTGATGGGAGTGTACAAGAGAGCTGGAGAGGGACTTTTTACAAGGACATGTAGTGAAAAGACAAGGGGGGATGGCTTTAAGCAGAGAGAGAGTAGGTTTAGATTATGAAGTAGGAAGAAATTCTTTACTGTGAGGGTGGCGAGGCACTGGAACAGGTTGCCCAGAGAAGTTGTGGTTGTCTCATCCCTGGCATCATTCAAGGTCAGGCTGGATGGGGCTCTGAGCAACCAGGTCAAAGTTGTCTCTGCCTATGGAAAGGAGATGGAACTGGATGATCTTTAATATCCCTTCCAACCCAAATCACCTCCAATTCTATGATTCTATGAAATAAAACTCCAATTAACTCCTGATGGGTAATGCCCTGCCAGGTTATCTCTGAGCAATGAGATAATTTGATTATTGCAGTATTTTAGGTGTGCTAACAGTAAATTTAAACACTACCACTCGTTATATTATTTGTTCCTTGTTAATGTAGCCTGTCATTTTATTCCTGCCGAATAACACCCATCTACTTGATCCAAATGAGGATCTTACATGTCCCAATTAACTACTATTTCTTGCCACCACTTCAATAATATTTCACTCTTTCAATATTTCAATTTTTATTGAGCAGTACTCATGTTGGTCAAGGAATTATGAATAGGTCTTCCTAACAAAACAGCAACCTTTTTATTATAGGTCACCTAAAACTACCAATGTAGTTGCAGGCTAGGTTTGCCCTTTCTTCTGTTTTTGAAAGATTGTGCTGACTATGTAGAGCTAATACATCGTTTGGGCATTTGTATGTGTTTTTTAATTAATTCAGGGAATATTCTGAAGTAATAAGAAAATGTGTATGTTCAGATGCTACTAATGAATATCAGTTTAAAAATCTACATAAAAGGGTGGACCAAACTACTTTTCTTCTGCTATGTCTCCTCTTAACAGCAGCAGGAAACATTCGAAGACAACTGTATTTACTTGACTGTTGTATACCAGTTTCACAGACCCAAAGAATTATGTTTAAGTGAGCTGCCAAACCTCGTTTGGTGCCAGCGTGAGCACTCCCAGTGTATCACCAGCTGACCTGCTGCTGCAATTCTAATACCCACTTTCTTGCTCTACACTCATATTTCCTTATGAACAAGATTCCACAGTCATTTCAACATATCCCCCTTTTCCAGAGGTTAAAACATGACTGGAAAAGTCTGTAGCCTACAAAGCTACAGTTAATATTCACCTGAGTGTCTACCTGTAGTTATAATCTCCATAAGGCATTGGAATCACTACATTTTATGGGTATCTGTATCTAAACTTACAACATTCACTGTAGCCTGACACTATCCCAATTGGTTTCCAGCAGAATTCATGCCAGTGGGCACAGTCTGGATCTGATTTGGAGGACGGCGATGGAAATAGGGATCGTTAAAAACACCCCATTATCATATGGTCTGGTAGTTGGCTACAGTGCAGTTCTACAAACATGATTTAGTACAGATGTTTCATTTAAACTCTAGGTTTATAAAGGTACACATTTTTTTGGTTTACTCTGATTATAACCACAGTCTACTCCTCCCCAGTAATCAACTGCTAGAATTTGTCAAATGTTGTCATTTAATATGTGGGTCACTTCCAGTGCTGTGTTTGTTGCATGGAATGCTCCACTTCCATAGAAACAGATGTTTTAACTTAACAGCAAAAAGAGCTAAACAAGTGCATGTGAAGGCACAGTGAAAATAATGTGTTTCATTTCTGTTATTTATAGCTGTCCACAGCTATCATAATTTTTTTATTTGAAAATTATTAAATCAATTACAAGAAGTTTATTTGCAGATACTGCCAAGAATGATGCATGCTAGGGAACTGCTTCTGGGAAAAGTGTCTTCTTCTGGGCCATTACAGAGGTGTTTCAAAGAAGTCAACGCATTTCTGAAAGACTACAGTATAACAGGGTCTGCACACTAGGCCTCAAAGTATACACAGAAAAAAAAAAAACTCTCTTTGGATCTCCCAGCCCTTCTGGCAGATTATGTCATGTGTAAGGGCAGTGGAGCTGATACATACTTAACTCCTCAGCATGTCTGAAGAGGGTGTCTTGCCCTCTTTAGTACAGCTGAGATGGTGGTTAGAAGGAAGAGTCAGGGTAGGGGGCTCTCTCTGCAAAAAGGCTGAGCTGAGAAGATGGGTTTCTTCCTTCTTTCAGTTTTCTTTGACTGAAATACATCCCACCTAAACTAGGAATTACAGTTGTATGAAAAACTACTAATAGTCTTATCTAAAATGAAAGGGGGAAATATTTTTCGAAACACGGAACTATTTACACATGCCACAACGAAGTAACAAGTCAGCCACCTGTGAAATTCTTTACTCCTTTAAATCCTACCTGACTAGTTTCAGGTCACTGTAGGAGCTGCTGATTTTTATAACAAAAGTAGTGTTTGAAAGCAAGCCATGCTGCATAGTTTCCAAAGCACAAAGACAGAATAATTCGTAACAGTGCTGTAACATTCCTCATCCAGGGGCACATCACATAAAGAGAGAGCTGCGTGCACCCAAGGTAAGGGCTTATAGCTGATAACCTCTAACATAATTTCCCAAACAAACCCAATAATTTCTACACCTGAGCCATGGGAAAGCCTGAAAGTACAGCCCAGGTTAATTTGAAGGTTCCCTGTGTTAGTTTTGATGCCCACCCAAATGCCCTGGACATGTACTCCACCCCCTATGCTGGGTTTTCAGTGCAGTAGTCAGAGCCAGGCCAGATGAGAGAAATATCTATGTTTGGAAAGCCTCAGCAAATGTGGGACACAAAAGCAGTAAACAAATCAATGGGATGCCAGACCAAATGTGTTCCACATTTGTGAAAATAACAAAGTTGAGTCAGGAAGAAAGGTTTATGTGTCTTCTCCTCATACAATCCTTCCCAAGGTACTTTCTTTCAATCCCCCCAAAATTAAATCCAGCCCAGACAGCAGCAATATTTGTGAGTACGCAGCATCAACCAAATGCATTGCAAAGCCACTGACAGCTCCATGTGGCTTGGCATGAAGCACAGCTCAAAGGGGTGAGCAGGTGTTTGCTCCCACAGTCTTCCTCCACACCCAAGCACGTGGATGTGCCACCACACAGCACTGCTGGAAGGATGTGTCAGGGCCACTTACCCAAGCTCAGGAGCCAGGGTGGCAACTTCTTCCCACACAATTCTCAAATCTCTGCCCCTGCCATGAATTCCTGCAAGGGAAAATCTCTGGATCATTTCTCGAGCCATGAGAAAGACCCTGTGACACCTGCCTCTGTTTGTGCCAAGGATGGAAAGCCTTTTCAAATATCTTTTTGAGGGACTCATGAAGCCACAGGAATCAGCTCACCTCTCCTAAATAGGTTAGACAGCATCTGCTAGCTCCACAGTTTGGTGTCTGGTAGCTGTGCTGCAGCAGGCACAGAAGCAGTATGGGACAGAACAGTTGTTCAACATCTAATTTGTATTAAACTTTAAATGCAAAAAAATAAATTACTGAAAGATTTGTCCAAAGTTTCTACTAATTCATTTTTCTATTAAAATCTTGACATGCCTTAAAAATCGTTCACAGCTATTAATTAAAACAGTTCTTTGCCACATCCTTAACGAGAAATGGGAATTTTTGAAAGCTGGGTAATCTGGAAGATTTTTACAGCTCTTTTCAGTGTATTCAAACTAAGTATTTAATGTTCACATATAGTAAGTGAGCACAATCCAACCCAACCCTACAATAAAGGAAAATAATGTAAGCTGATAGCTTTAAAACCTATAGTTTAGACAAAAATAAGTAAGTCAGCATGACTGGCAGCAGATCAATATGAAGATATCTTGAATTAATGTATTTTATTTTAAGGATTATGGCTATTTTATTTATTCAGTTAACTCAGCCTTTTTCCCTGACAGCAATTTTCTACAGAGAAAGTGCTATAAAATTCTTTTGAATTAATTTTTGTCTTAGGAGTAATACGTCAATTTATGGTACAATTTACATGAACAAGGCTAGTCATTTAATTCCTTGAAATTTAGAATTTCATTGTCCACCTGAACCAGATATTGTTTTTAATCTTTTTTGCATGACATAACCTTTATAAAGTGGGTGGAAGGGCCTCACTAATTTACTGGGACTTTCATCCATTTAGACATTTAGAAGCCTGGTTAAAGAAAGAAGATGTATTACACTAGCACTGGATAAGCAGATTAAAGGAATACTAGGGCATACATATTATTGTTGCTTTCTTAACTAATAAAACCATTATCTTCCTATATATATATGTGTGATCTTCATATTTAGTATATGTTCTCCTTTTGAACAAATGAACCAAAAAACCTATTGCAATAATACTCAACTGGTTGGGTAGACCTCAAAATCCAGAATCCTTTTACGCATCAGCTATGCACAGTTGTGCCTGCACGTTACACGTTATAGTCACATTATATCTTTCTTCCCTGATACGGTTATTTGCCACAGAATGAAAGTCTGGAACAAGGATTCGAGGATCCAACTTGAAATATCAATAAGAAAAAAGTTTTACTCCGTGGTCTTAGGTGTGGCCTCTTCCTGCTTTTCTTTCTATCACACCTATTTGCTGTTTCTTTGCAAACTAATCCTCTGGACAAACCTAAAAAATACAGAAAAAGTCATAACAAAGTTACAGATTGCTTTCTGTACCTGGCACCATAGCCATGTGTCTTCCAGCAAGTATTTCCATGTTCTTCAACTCCCTTATTTGCTGCAAACATTAATGGAAGAAAATATTCTCTTGGAGAAATCCTGTACTGTTTGGGAATTTGTGTGCTGAACATCCTGGGGCTCAAGAGAACCTCTCGACATCCTGCCTTCTCCATGGGATTCCTTTAACCCCTCTGATGTGCGTGCCCATGTATATCTAAATGAAAGTAAACAAAAAAATGCAGGATGAACAGTAAAATCAGGTGAAGTCCCAGATGTCTTCAGATTCTTGAGGGTTTCTTTTTCCCAGGTGTTTTAGCTTTCTCAAAAGGTTTGTGTTCTGGGAAAACACATTTGTCCCAGCACCACAGCCCCTTCTAGTGATTCTCCTAAACGCCAAATCCTCCCTCAACATGCAGCGGTGTTAAATTTGGTAGTGCTGCAGTTGCTTTGATGGGAAGATCAAGCAGTTAATTCACAAGAGACAGTGGTAAGTTTACCTTTTGTAAAATGCCTAAAAAGACTGGGGAAAAAGCACTTTTTTCCCCCATTTTCTATTTAGAATCTAAAAAAATGAATTTGTCTATTAAAACTCTCACAAAAGTAAATGCTGTTTGCTGACACCAGCATATCTGGGAAAAACTCAATTGGACAAAAATCCATAAAACCTGTAATTACAAATCATTTGCTTTCGTGCTAGAAAGCTGTCATTTAGAGGGTTTCAAGATAGTATTTTGCAATGTATTATTCAGTATTTTATTTTACATTATTTTATTAAGCCTTATTAAAAGCAGAAGAGTTACTTTAAATTTTCAGAATCCTTAAAGATATCATCATCAAGTTCACATAAAGTTTTCACTGAAACATCTTTTATTTGCTTCTTAAGCTGAAAGACTTTGTCTTTGATAATGACAGCTGGACGTATTGATATGGCATTTGCATAATGCATATTATGATTGCTATATGTAAATAAAGCAAAAGAAAATTTTTAGAAAAATTAAAATTAATATAATACAATGCAAGAATTATGTTCATAACTTACATTAAATTTTACAATACCTTCAATAGTTTTTATCACAATGGAATTTAAAGAAAATATTTAGGTATAATCCAAAGCAACATTTTAATAAAAAAAATTTTTTGAGAAAAATTTCTACTCCTTTGCGTAGGTATTAACAAGGAAATAAGCTTATTTATAAGTCCCAGAATTAGGAGACAGAAACATCTACTTCTCCTTTATTATTTATCTGGAAATATGAATTCCTGTAAATTGAAATTATTCAGTTCTACTTCTGGCAAAATTGTATAAAATGATAAAATGCATAGAAATGAAAAATATTGTAAACATTGTAAAAAACTGAAGGAGATATTTCAACTTCATACAAATTTTTTCCTAAATTATAAAATCTGGAATTTCTGGGGCTTGTGAGAGATACAGAAACACAGGGGGTTTTGTTTTTTTTTTTTTTGTGGGGGGTTGTTGTTGGTTTTTTTTGGTTTTTTGTTTTTTTCCCCCGGGAAGCTCTTTTTACCTGTTTGGAGTACAATGACAACTCAAAATTCCATTTGGAGATTCCAAAATGCTAGTTTCCACAGCTGGAAAATTAAAGCTCTAACTTTCATTCGATGGAACTTTGGATTCCACCTCACCAAGGTACAGACCTCAGTGTCATTCACTCATCTCCATGTCTCATCTTACAGAGGTGTGATGAAACATTGATTTTTTTTTTTGTGCATGTTAGCTTAGTATACAAGTGTTCTGGTATTAATCTGATCCTTGTTTCACTTCCATGGCTGCAGAGAAATACCTTATCCTTTTAAGGAGCGGACTAAATGCTTCTCTCACCCTACTTTTTGATCTGACCACTTGTGATTACACCTGCAATCTTAGTCTCACACTAAACCTTCCAGCACAGCACATCCCAGGAGCCAGCATGTTCCCCTGGCTGGACTTGCAGCTGCAGGACACAAAGCAATTCAAAATGTTTTTGAGTCAATGCCACCTTGTGACATATCAGCAGTAAGAGGTATGAAGTTCTCTGGAGTTACACTGCGGGCAATATTTGGAAGGACATTCAGAGCTCCTTTTCACAGGCAGCTCACACCATTTCAATGAGTCTATCCTCCACACAAGCTCTGCTCAGATTTTTCCATGTAAAAAATCCATGCAAAGTGCATTGTTGCAGTCCTCCACCAACAAAATCAGAACAGCTGAATTGGTGGGGGTTTTACTCATGCATATCATCTCCTCTATGGTAAATCCGTTCTGGCCACATCCTTCTCATGATGCTGACAAGGGGGCTGGGCTGTCCAGCAACAGCAGGGATTGTCTGGGCTGCAGTCAGTCACCAACTACAAAACTCCTTCTTGCACCTGGAGTTGAACTGGGAACAAAGCCACATCCAGGAACGTGTATACTTTCCCACCTGTTTTATCTCCAGTGCAGATGTATCAACAAGCTTCTGTTTCCTATTTAAAATCAGTTTCCTGAACACACAGTTCCTATCCTATAGATCTCCTGGCACCATATGGTTAGGATTCTCCTAAACTCAGTAAGCTTTAGATAAGATCAAATTAGGTATGAGTCAGAAGTTCTTCATGCTCACCACACTGCTGATTTCTACTCTGCATTTTCCCAGGATAAAATCCCAATTGATTTATTTTTGCAGACTCACAGGACATCTACCAGAATCAAGCCTTTGGAGGGTGAGAAGACAGCAGCATCCAAGCTCACCTGCCAACAGTACAGTGGAAAGAGAGACAGGAAAATGGCTCCTGCTGGGAAAACAGAAATGCTACAGTCTCACTTTGTTCATTATGGAAATATGACCACTGTGTTTTCATTCTTTGAAAAACTGAAAGACAAACCAAAAATATTATTATTTGTCCTGACAGTTATAGTGACCTTTAAACTTGAAATTTGGCCCACTAAGGCATTCTGGCTTAACAGGGTTTTTTTTAATTCCTATATAAAAACGCTTTCTGCCTGTGCGTTTGGAGCAACTGGAAGGTTTCAGATAAAGAAAACTTCCAGCAAGTTGGTTCCAACATCTGCCTCCTGTTTTAACCTGGTTTGAGGGAGTCAGTCCATTGGCTGGTGGCCCCTGTGCAGGTCACAGGTTTTGCTTGTTTAGAGAGTTCATCACATGCAATAACCAGTTAAATTTCCTGGCAGATTCAGAACTCCTTTGGAGAGGTCAGTGGGGAAAGTCATCTTTGTGCCAGCGAGGCACTGCCTGCCCTGCACTGCCGTTAATGGACTTCTGTTAAATTCAGTAGCTGTCTCAAGAGTTCAGAAGAGAAATATGAGGCTGTGATTTAACAAAGTAATTTGATTACATAGAAATCAATCCCCTGCTAGAATTTGATAACTGCAGCAAAAATTCCTGCCTAATTTGACACAACTTCTATTTAAATCATTCCATGAGCTTGTGCTTAAACACTTTTTTAAATGAAGACTTAAGCAGAGGAAGACAGTGCCTTTGTGCTCTCTTTGGGATAACAATCTGAAATGCTTCTAATTGGGTTTGCAGCCCCTTACATATTTTATATCATTTCCTAAATCAGAACAAATTCCTAAATCTGCAGAGAAAGAGAAATGGTGGAAATTTCTCAACCTGAAAAGTGTTTCAAAGCTGAATTTTTCTTGAACATGATTCTAAAGTTGTGTATTACAACTAAATTATGTTTAGATATTTTAGGCTGTAAGGAGTCAAACTTACCAGTGTGCTTAGCACACTTCTCCTGGAATGCTTGTAGCCTCCAATTTCTTTATTGCTACTTAACATGACTATGTGGAGAAAACACTTGCATATCTTAAGTTCTACCTCTTCTTTAAGATGTCAACATTTCAGTGAGGAAGCAAGTTGTTTTAAGAGAGGGAGATAATACACAAGCACAATTTCTTTCATCAGACTTGTCTCTCTCTCTCACTCTTCTGCTCCTCACTCTGTGTCTAAACCTCCACATCTTGGAATAAATGTTTACAAGACACAATACTTGGATTTTTCTTGTGAGTGTGCAGAGTCAGCCCAGGGGCTGGGATTTAATGATGCACAGAGGTTTAATTTCACCAGAAATAAAAGGCAGGAGCAAACCTGGTTATCTGTGTATTCCTTTGCGCACCACTGCCTTGTCTCAGTTCAGTAGATGGAAGCACACATATTTAGATTAACACCTGCAATATGGCATTGGGTAAAAAACTTGTAAAATACCTTGAGTGTGTAACATTTTCTTCCTTTTTTTTCATTCAAGCTTAAAAAGTCCTCTTCTATAATGCACTGCTGATGGAAAGGTGTGTTCTGAGTGAGACATTGTGTTTCCAAGCAAGTTCCCACATTCCAACAGCATTTTTTGGTGGCTAAGCACAGAAGATTAATTTCCTTGGAGATTCACAGGTTATCACACTTGGGCCCAGCCTCCTGAGGTGCATCTCAGTGGTGCTTCCCCTCAGTCTTGCCAGGAAGAAGGGGCTTTGCATGCAAAGGTTGAGGCACCATGAGATACTGAAGCACAGCAGCTTGTCCTCAGTGGAGAGCAGATTGCAGCGGTGCTGCTGGAGAGCTGATCACACCTTCTTTTAAACATGGTCCATAATAATGTTGTTTTTCATGAAATTATGAACTATTAAATCTACGTGATGTATAGATGAGAGAGGAAATGTTCACAGGCCTGCTGCAGTTTATGAACATGTGGTGCACAGATGTTGAGATTTTTCTTCCCTTTACTTTTGAAAATTTGGATTACATTTCTCTCCTTCTCTCTAGTGCTCAAACTCTGTGTTTGATACTTTATTAGATGTCTCAGCAGGGTAAATGGATGATTAATATATGTTGATGACAGATATTTGGTTTCTATAAGCTGTGGAGTGAAAGATAAATATGATGGGAACAGTTGTACCTATGTATGATAACTAAGCCTCTTTAAGACTGTGCTAGGGTTACCCATGATTTATGGGGATGTCACCACTAACACTAGATAGGGAAAACCTCTTAAATTTCTCTTATTGTAATCATCACTTTTTCTTCAGGTATCAGGGGGAAAACATCCTCCAAAAAAAAAAAAAAAAAAAAAAAAAAAAAGACAAGACAAAGAAAGAAAGAAAAACTTAATTTTTTCAGGGTTGGGAGATATTCCAAAGAACACCCAGTTCCTGATAGTAGTAAAATGAGAGCTTTCTTCAGAGCAATACATGCTCTGTGCTGCCATCTCTCAATTAACCCTTGAGAACAAACCATCAAAACAAGACCACAGTGTGTGTGTGTGCTGGGATCCAGGGCTGCACTACTGGCTCACCCTAGACTCTAGTCCCCACTTCACTGTTAAGAAGAAAAATCAAAAAGACAGTTCTGAATCACTCCTGGGCCAAGATGAGCCATGCTGTCCTGATCTGGATCCTGGAGAGTCATATACAGAGGTAAGGTTTTGCTTCACGACCATTTCTTTTGTAATGAGAAGCATCTGGCCACAGCAACTTAAATCCAATTTCCAGTGTTTTAAATTCAAGGAAAATATTTTAATGGATTAGGTAGGTGGATTGACAGGAATAACTCAAAGCAGTTGGCAGGCTGAAAGCCTTACCTCATTTCTGTGTCTATCATATACAAAATCCTCATTTGCAGAAATACATCACTTCTGTTTCTTTGGGTTGTATTTGTTGGAGAAACAAACAATCAGACAAAAAAAAAAAACCTTAACAATTTTATTAGGAGCTCTTTCTAATTTCTTTAGGTCTTCTAAAAAAACACATAAATGTTGCCAATGTAATATTAATTTTATTTCTAGTATCAACTCCTGATAACTGCAGAACCCTGAACAGAACTGGAAATCCTATAGGCAAAAAGTATTCCAGACAGGGATGTAGATGAAGGATAAGAAAGGTTGGAACACAACCAAGTCAAGTCAGCTATTTCAGTTGAAAAAAAGGAAATTTCCCTTACAAGTATATAACTATAATAGTACTACATGTGCTAAAAAAATTTCAATCTATTACTCATTATTTTATAATAAAATTAATTTTTGACATATAACCAACTACTTATGATACTTTTTTCATGTAAAACTTTTACTCATTTTCACCTTCCCCTCCCCCCCTCCCCTCCCGCAGCCCCCTGGCCCCAAACCCCACTTTCTGGAAATTTAATTCCTTCTGAAGTTAAATAGTTTAAAGACTACTACAAATTTCTCTGACTCCTAATGTTACTGCAGAATGATGGAAACTCTGCTTTTCTGCACCTTTCTTCTCAGCTTCATTAAATTTTCATGAGTTAAATTTGCATGCAGAAAGAGTATGGCTCCTTCCCACATCTGGTAATTAGTCTGGGAAATGTATTGATATAAGAGATAATCTGATTAAGGACCACAGTTGAACTCTATTCCTCCTAATTAATCATTATGCATGTTGATAAATGCCTGATCTGAATTTTGTTTCCAGAGTACATGGCCTGACAAAGGGTTTTTCAAAAAGGTTAGGAAGTCTGCTTTCTGTTAGTGGAGAAAATAGCAATCATGTTAAGGTTTGGCCCTTCTACTGTTGCTTTGAGGCCCAAGCCCACCTACACCTGGAAACCTAAGGCAAGACTGGCAGGAAGCTAAGTTAATTTGAAGGGACAGGGAAGGACTGTGTGCTGTGAGAGTCTCAAATACTCTGCACCACATACCAGCCTCCTCCTTCTCCAAGACTTCAGAAAAAATAGCAAATTTATATTCTATCTGCCACTTTGATCTGAGCTGTTGGCAAAGTATTCCTCTAGAACAATACAAATTCACAAAATCAATAGAAAACTCCCTTTAATTGTAATTGGGTTTGGAGCAACTGATCTTAAACATTACTAAATTGGCTTTGATTTTGATCGCCACTTAATTGTGGACAAAAGGAGTGGAAAACTTAGAAATGCGGAATATGTGCCAAATGTTCCCCTGACCTGTCAGAGCTGGTTTCATTACAGAACCCCACTGTCAGGCTGAAGCAAAGCAACATCTCCCAGCTGCTGAAGCAGACAAAGGAGCCTGAGGTGCAGGCTCCACTCACACGGCAGCCACTCCGTGGCTGGCAGGTGGCACCGTGGGGACACCCAAAACTGTTGAATTTCAGTAGAAACTCTGAGAAAAACAAGCAGAAAAATATTTTAGGCTAAAAATGGGATATAAAGCTCTTTTAACCTGTTCTCACTTGCTGCTGAGGACTGGGAGAAGTCCTAATGCCCTGACACTGTGTTGCCCTTGTGCTGCAGAGGCTGCACAGAGGGTCTCTCCAGTTGGCTGCAGCAGTTCCTCTGTAGCCTTTCTTGATAATGGTAAAGTCCTTGACATCAAGGATATGCAGTAGTGATTGTTACTACACCAGTTTTGAACCAGTGCCTCCAGAGATGAGATCGCCGTTAGTTTCAGCTACACAGGCAATATTCTTCAGCTCTGCCCTCCATTTGGCACAAAGAAGGGTTGACAGGGAATTACCCAGGGGGATAGAATAAGCACTTGGAAAAAAAAAATTATTCTGTACAGGTGGGAACAAGTATGTTTTAATTCAGAGATGTTTCCGTCTGGAGCAAAACTCTCACTTGACAGTTTGAACCAGGATGTGCCTCTGTGTGTTTCCAGGCCAAAGAAGAGGAGTTACCCAACCCAACAGTCAGTCCTCCAGCTGTTTCCTAGTGCTGGATCATGCGTGTCAGGTTCAACAGCAGGGGCAGAGGTACAAGACCTTTTGAGTTTCTCCACCTTCCAAAAAATGCTTAAACTGGCACATTCTCAAACATACAGAATAATAACCTCCTGCTGTCTTAGGTTACTGAGCAGACCTTAACTTATTTTAGGATTATCAGTAGTTTTCAAACCAGCGGAAAACTGGAGAGACAGCTGCCCTTGCATTTTGATGGTTCTTAAATTTTCATGCTACCCACAAGGCATCTATCTGGACTTCTTTAGAGCCTTTGATACAGACCCCCTTGACATCCTTCTGTCTGAATTGGAGAGAGATAGATTTGATGAGTGAACTGTTAGATGAATAAGTTGTTGGACAGTCATATCTGGAGGGTAGTGGTCAATGTCTCAGAGTCCTAATGGACATCAGTGACAAATGGTGTCCTTCAGGGTTCAGTATTGGAACAAGAGTTATTTAACATCTTCATTAATGACATAAAGGATTGAGTGCACCCTCAGCAGATTTGCAGATGACACCCAGCTGAGTTGTGTGGGTGACACACTTGAAGGACAGCATCCATCCAGAGGGACCTGGACAAGATCAAGAAGTGGCCCATGGGAGTCTCATGAGGTTTATAAAGACCAAGTGGTGGAACTGCACCAGGGTTGGGGCAACCCCTGGTGTCAATCCAGGGTGGGAGATGAACAGATTGAGAGCAGTCCTGCTGAGAAGGATCTGGGGGTTCTGGTGGGTGAGAGGCTGGACACAACCCAGCAACGTGTACTTGCTGCCCAGAAAGCCAAACATCCTGGGCTGAATCAAAAGCAGCATGGGCAGCAGGGCCAGGGAGGGGGTTCTGCTCCTCTACTCTGTCCTCCCACCTGGAGAGCCCACCTGTAGGGCTGCATACAGTTCTGGTACCTCAACATAAGAAAGACATGGACCTGTCAGAGAAAGTCCAGAGGAGGCCACCAAGTTGATTAGCGGGATGGAGCACCTCTCCTATGAGGAAAGGCTGAGAGCATTGGGTTTGTTCAGCCTGGAAAAGAGAAGGCTTTGGGTGACCTACTTGCAGCCTTCCAGTACCTGAAGAGAGCCTACAAGAAGGCTGGAGAGGGAGTTTTTACAAGAGCATGTAGTGACAGGATAAGGGGAATGGCTTCAAACATTAAGACAGTATGTTTAGATTAGATATTAGGAAAAAAATCTCTACTGTGAGGGTGATGAGGCACTGGAACAGGTTCCTTAGAGAAGCTGTGGATGTCCCATCCCTGGAATCATTCACGACCAGGCTGGATGGAGCTCTCAGAAACCTGGTCTAGTGAAAGGTGTCCATGCCCACAGAAGGGGGTGGAACTAGATGATCTTTAAGATCCCTTCCAACCCAGGCAATTCCATGATTCTGTAACAGCTGAGATGGACGTTCACACTAATTCTAAGACAGTGGTGTTGAAGTTAATGAATAAATAGATTGGACAGGTTTGTAGTCTGACCATGCGTGATGGCTCCTGTGGTGGTCTGGAAATCACTTACAATCTCTGAATTACATTACCTTACAGATTACTCATAGGCGTTACTTTATAGCCAAAAGTCCTACATTCTATCTTATAGACTAGTTCTGTAGGACAAGGACAGCTGGAGAAATGTACTGGAAGGAATTCATATTATACTGGATGTCCAAGTCAGCCATTCAATGTGCAACACAGGTGTGCACAGGAATACATTTCTGCCATTCCACACATTGCTGTAAATCCCATGTCCAAGAGCTGACTGACTCTGGAAATGTGCACTTTACAATATGCCAGTAACAATATGCCAGTACTAAAAATATTGACAACTTGGCCCAAATGAAATCTTGTTTTCTTTTCCAGTTTTCTCTCTTCACTGCTCAGGCAGTGTAGTTCTCCCAAGTGGATCAAGACAATGGAGAGTGCCTTTTTTTCCATAGAGGCTGACAGATAGAAGGACAATGATTAGGATAAAGCTGTAATAGTCAAAAGAGTTAAAATACCTTGCTTTGTCTGATATGTTTCAAATATGCTGTCCTGTGCTAATGAGATGAAAAAGAGGGCAAACATTCCCCTTTCCCTAGTGGATCTGATCTGGGTGTAAAAATGAAGCTCTAAAAAAGTTTAACTGGTTCCAGCTGGATGCTACACAGCCTACAAAAGACTAGTTCCTCTTAGGCAGATTAGAGCAATGTAAATTCTTCTTATGTCATGACAGTGGCAAGCACTCAGAATCTCTACCACTGGGAAAAGTTGTGAAGGGCACTACAAGAGCATGTAACAGAGGAAAGAGGGATTCTCTTAGGAGAATTTACGGACTTACAAAGATAGCAATAACTACATGTGCATAAGAGCAGACTTCATCAGGAAAGTATAGAGGACCATATCTCATGAGTTATTAAAGAGTGGACAGGGCAAAGTAATGGAAAATGCACTGTATTGAACAATTTTTCATTAGAAGCTGGAAGGACATGGTGAACTATTAAGTAATTTTTCTTATCATGCATGTCTCCCACTGCTTTTGAAAATAGCCTAGGTTGCCAGATAGATCCTTGCTGTGGGACAGCAGCCTCACATTTATAATAGCCTCACATTTTATAATAGTTCACAAAGAAACAGTCAATGGGAACCCTTTAAAAATGCGTCTTTGACAACAATTTGTAGGTTGAAACATGCTGCTTTTATTTTATCTTTCATAAGCCAGTACGAATCCATCATGTTCATAAGCCATGTACAAATCCATCCAACTTTTAATGGCAGGCACATTGTGCGTAACTGGAGCAGTTTCATGTAAATATGTGAACATATTTAAACAAACAATCTAAGGCAGGCTTACCACAGTGAATGAAAAAAATGAAAACTAATAAAATCCCAAGTTAAACTGGTGTGTGCTCATGCAATATACACCTACTGGGACTTAGTTTAAAAGAATTTTGAAATATTTATTTCTCTGATATTTATTTTAATGGAAACTTTCCCAACTGCTGGTGGCAGATATCATAAGCTTGTGGTGATAAGAAAAACGGCAAATTTTCTGTTCTCGTGGAATGTCTTGTTTTAGCTGTATGCAAAGAAATACCATGTTGTAAAGCTGTACTGGAAGACTGTCACTGAAATGAAAATGTGGAAGAAATTTAATTGTTTCCATTACTCCTTATTTGCGTTAAACAAATCTACCCAGCTGCGTAACCTGTGAAAACCTGACAAAGCTGCAGATGTTAAGAATTTAAGCAGTTTGTGGTTCTCTTGATAGCAAACCTTATTAAATGTGAACCTATATGGTTTATGCAAACATATGAGATACAAAATAGTAGGATCTTTTAATTTAACTCTGATAGCAGCTTCCAAATATAATCTGTAAATATTTAATCAGGGACAAAAGGTACTGGTTTTTACAGCATTTCATTAAAAACAAACCCAATAACCTAGTACTCTCAATTACAGTATAGTGCTGGCAATTACTGCTGCTCCATCCAATACTTTTTCATAATGTCTGTTACTTTCTCCCATTTTGTGATTGCCCTGAATTTCTCCTCTTATTTTATCAAAACCAGGCCTGAATCAGTTTAGTTTATTTCTTTCTTCATACCAAAGAAGGAAAGGTAGTATAATTCCTACTAAATCTTGGAATACGTTTTTTGTACTAGCAAGTATTTTCTTTTTCTAAAAATACAACATTTATCCAATGTTAAAGCTTGTTGTAAAATAGAAACTGAACTGGCAACACTGACTAAAACCACATATCCAAACCAATTCCTTTGCATCTGCTTTTATTTCTTGGACTTCTTCAACCTTCCTCAGATTTCAGCTCCATGTACCAAGCAAGTAAGAATTTTGCAAAGGATGAAGCTATCAACCTGCAGGAACAGGCAGAGTTCATCAGGAAAGTTCCTAGCACAGCACCAACACGAAGTCTCTGTGTGCAGACAGCTACAGCACACAAATCACAGTTTACTTCCAGTTATTTTTTGACTGGTATTGCTAACTAGTAGCCAGCCTATTCCTCTGATACTGTCACACTATCTCAGTGAGAAGCAGCATGTTACGGACTTTGTGTCTGGATGACCTTTTCTCATGTGCCTGAGGAAAGAGCCATCTTTGGAAAGGAGGTAAAACTGAACCCATTGACGAAGCCACGAGAAGGAGGTGTACCAGCTCCAGAGCTAACCATGACTGGCCCATGTGCACGCAGCTGGCTGAGCAGAGGCAGCCTAAAAACAACTCTGCCACAAGCACAGCAGTCCCATAACATCGAGAACATTGTTCCCAAGGGAAGAGGGGTGACACACTTGGCACATTGTGGAGACTGGTCCGTGAAGCAGGGGGAAGATTTAGACTTGAGACAGAATTCCTCCTTAAGTCAGCAGTGCATGTACTCATCACTCTCAACATACCAGGACATAAATCCTTTAGCCACCTCATAGAAAACCAGAAAAAGATTTTTCCAAGTAACTGCATTTCAGATATTAACTTTAGGCTCTTGCTTTTCTGCTTTGTTCTCCTCCAGTCAGTTAAACAAAGAGATGTAGAAAATCCAGGGAGAGAAATACGAGCAACTGAAAAAGAAAAGTGCTGTCATGATTGTTCAATAGGTTGCTGGTATTTACAAAATGCTGTGTATTCAGGTTCAATATTTTCCATATGAAGATCATCACTTAGTAATAATGCTGAAGCTGTAAGGAGGATAGGGCCCCTCTTCCAATAAATAATTTGCAGATACAAGGAAAAGTACAATCCCTGCCCTGAGGAGCTTGGAAATAATATCCTGCTTGTATAAGTTGAAATAGAAATGTGTTTATTTTTACTACAGTAAGTGCTTAACACACAATAACTAAACTAAAATTATTATTTCAAAAGGATTTAGAATAATATTTTAATTATCTCAATGTTTATAGAATTGAAAAAGCAGGAACTACTAATAATTACAGTCTCAAATACTTGTATTTTTTCTTTGGAAAATCCAGAGACTGGTATAATGATATGCACTTGTAAAAAACAAAGCAGTTGGATGGATGAGCTCTTCCATTACAGGATTTGGCCTAGAGGAGTGCAAACAAACCAGCATTCTCTTCAGGGCAATTGACACCTATTGGTCTCCAGAAATTTATATTGTTGAGGAACTTTGGGAGTTTTACTATGCCAAGTCAGAAAACACTGCAAGTTATTTATGAGACCAGCAAAGAAACAGTAACCACATAAAAGAGCATATAATATTTTATTCAGGTTATGTAGGAATACAGAATATAAAAAATAACATGGAAGAAGAGTAAGTATCCAGAAAATAAGTATTGTGGGAACTCATATAGTCTTTTCAGATAATTTTTATCAATATGAATGCTGAGAAGCATCCATTCTTCATTGTCTGTCAAGATAGACTACATATGGCTCTGGAGAAATATTACCACATTGTCTGGTTCTCTTATTCACAGAATATCTGTGACATTCCCAGAATGAGGACCTACAGGTTTGTTGTTAAGTTACTGCCTCCCCCTCCCTGCCAACCTCCGTAACACAGACTAACATGAATAAAGCACATGGAGGAATAGATTCAAGACAAGTGCATGTTTGTTGAAGAAAAAAAAGAAAAAAAAGAGAAAAATGTGTTATTTCATAGAATCATTTAGACTGAAAAAGACCTTCAAGATTGTATGTACAGACTGGGGAATGAGACTGAAAAGCAGTGCCATGGAAAGGGAGCTGGGGGTCCTGGCCAATGGCAAGCTGAACAGGAGTCAGCAGTGCCCTGGCAGCCAGGAGGGCCAAGGGTGTCCTGGGGGCATCAGGCACAGCATCACCAGCCGGGCAAGGGAGGGATTGTCCTGCTCTGCTCTGCACTGGGGCGGCCTCACCTTGAGCCCTGGGGGCAGTTCTGGGTGCCACAATGAAAGACAGATATAAAACTATTAGAGAGAGCCCAAAGGAGGGTAACAAAGATGGTGAAGGGCCTTGAGGGGAAGCCGCATGAAGAGGAGCTGAGGTCACTTGGTCTGTTCGGCCTGGAGAAGAGGTAATACCTCATGGAAGTCTACAACTTCCTTGTGAGGAGGAGAGGGGGGCAGACACTGATTTCTCTCTGTGATGATCCAGGATAGGACCCAAGGGAATGGTCTGAAGTTGTGTCTGGAGAGGTTTAGGTTGGATACCAGGAAAAGGTTCTTCACCCAGAGGGTGGTTGGGCACTGGAACAGCTCCCCAGGGAAGTGGTCACAGCACCAAGCCTGACAGAGTTCAAGAAGTGTTTGGACAGTGCTCTTGGGCATAAGGTGTGACTCTTGGGGATGGTGCTGTGCAGGGAGCTGGACTTGATGATCCTTGTGGGTTCCATTCAACTCAGCATGTTCTGGGATTCTGTGATTCCAACCTTTGACCAGTCACCACTTTGTCAACTAGACCATAGCATGCAGTGCCACAACCAGTTGTTTCTTGAACACCTCCAGGGATGGTGACTCTGCCACGTCCTTGTGCAGCCTGTACCAGTGCTTGACTACCTCTTCTGTGGAAAAATTCTTCCTGCTGTCCAACCTGAATCTCCCCTGGCACTGCTTGAGGCCGTTTCCTCTTGTCTTGTTGCTAGTTGCCTGGGAGAAGAGGAAAATATTTGGAAAATGCTGCAATATGGACAGCACAGAACAGAGAGTGTGAGATGAGTACAAAGTAGAGGCAGGACCATGCCCATGAAGGGAGGTACTGGCCTCCCCAGAAGTGGTCCTTGGGCTCCCTCTTTTCATTGCTGTGCTCCTCTACTGCTGTGAGCAGTACCAGTCTTGTATGCATGGGATTTGCTCCCATGCCTGTCATCCAGGGTCTTTGCTGGATCACCCATCCCATGGAGGAGCTCCAGCACAGACACCGTAAAAGAGCTAAAAGATGAAAAGACCCAGAAGAGAAAGGAGTACAGAAATGAGAAGAAATCACTATTTTAATCTACACCATATGTACAACATGGCTGAGCTACAAGCTCTAGGGAGTCATAACTCTGAATGTCCTGACTTATGTGTGTTTAAAATCTGAATTGTTGCATTACAACATGGGGTGGGTTTTTATGCATTTAATTTCATTTTTTCTTTGGGGAAAAAGAAAGTATGCTTTACCATACAGTCAAAGAAACCACATGATGGACAGTCAAATAAATATCATCCTCACATTTATTTGCATGATTAAGCCATCAGACAGTCAAGTAACTGGAATGGAGTGCATTTATTTGAGTAACCTCCAAGGTACTTTTGGGCACATAAATAAAATAGGGACAGCAAGTCATGGCCATTAATTTTTCCATTGTTTAAAACCGTGTAGGTCTAGAATAACTCCTCTGAAGCAGAGGTAAAATCAATGTAAAAACAAACTAATACACATCTGAAAACCGGTCTGCTTTTCCCACCCTCCCCCTACACAAAGAGGCTTTCATTTAGGAGGATTTTAATTAGTTATGAAGGGCAACATACAAGTATGTGTCTAGACAAGGCTCAGTGCTGCAGTGGTTAACCAGATACTAAACACAAGATAGTATAGTGCCCATACATTCTTGCTCTGTAAGAATCAGGAAGCTGTTCTCATAACTCCAAGACATTCTCTTCTCCAAAAGTATGTAACATCTGCATTGGGTGCTGTGGTTTACACATCCACAGAAGACCAAGAGGACAGCATTGGTAGAGCAGAACAATCAGTGTGGAAGACTTGAAATCCACAGTACTCACGTTTAAAGGATTTTTTTCTTGCTTTTATCTTGGGGGTTGTTTTTGAGACTTCTAGACTAACTCTAGATTGGCCCCATAGACTAAATGCCTTATTGTGGCTGGAGTTCATTAGATGTGCTCTGGGAGTCTATACTCCAATTTAGTTTCATCCAAAGGCATCCAGCACATATGTGCCAAAACCATCCCACAACGAGAAGCAAAGCACAGTCAGTAGGGACAATCAGGGCTGTCATTTCCAAGCACACTCCTTATTTGCACTGAAATATCAACATTGGCACACACTGTCAAGGAGAGGAAAGATAACTTGAGCTCATAAACTATGCTTCCTGTATTCTTCTCAAATTAAAGAATAAGCCCTAGAAAATGCACCCAGTTCTCACGACTCCCATGGCAAGGACAGATTAATACATATACAGCTGAGAAAGCTTCAAGACATAATTTTGGAAATGCTTCCAAGGAAGTGCATATGAATTCAGACATTACTTATAGCCCTTTATGACTCAGACCCTGGTATGATGCTTAGTCATGAGTCCTGCGCTTGGAGATGATCAAAAATGTTTCAGTATCCAAAGGCATCCAAATACTAAATGAATCCTATTTTTACCATCCAAAACAATAGTTTCATTCAACAGTGGTGAGAAACATGAACTGAGTTTTATTTTAAACCAATACTGAAGTCAGTTCCATACAGTATTACAAATTACAAAATTGGAAAAAGTGTGAAAATAACCCAAAGTGATGATTATAAAGCAAAGTAATATTATTAAAAAGTTATATCAACCTAAGGAAAATGTTCTTTAGGTTTCTTGTGCTGCCCTAAGCCTTATTTTCCTTGTGGGTAGACTCATGATCAAGGCCATGAAAACAGCAAACGTCATAATTTCCAAACCTGGTGAAACGTGTTGATTTACATTGGAAGCACTTACGACTCCAGGAAACTGCTGTAGGAGCTCGGTATTCTGGTTTGTATCCTGCAATACCCCAGTATGACATCATATCTTTCAGCAGATGAACTACACCACACCAGGACCTCAGTGGACATGCCACATTGTGCTTAGCTCCTTGACAGTCTCCCAGGTAGAGGTCACATTACTACCTCACTCTCCAGTTTTCCTTTGAAGGAAATTAGCTAGCTCTGTTCACATCAAAGCACAAGGGCAGTGCTGTGGATAGTTTACTAGCAACTCTTCCCAAAAGACAGCATGGACCAACCTGCACTCTGTGGGTCCTGCTCAGTGTAGTCCTCCAGCACTATTGCAAATAAACTCACATTCCTTTCTGTCATACCTCAGAGCCTGCAGCACACACCTTAAGATTCATATAATGAAAAAATCTCCAGTCTAGAAGACTGGAACACAACCCACATGTTACACTTTGATTGGAAAAACACATAAAAATAGCAACTTGTAAGGCCATACTGTGAAGATCAGAAAACTCATACACTATGGACATGACCAGTCTGTTTCAGAGGACAGTAGCCCTGTAAAACATGGATGTTACTATCCTGCACCAGATGGTCTATGGGCCAGGCATCACAGTCTTCAGCAGACACATTTAAGAGCATGAATGTACTGGGTGAATTTAAGTTTCTTGACAGGAAACTCTTGGATACCTGAGAAGTTAACTGAGGAGAGCTTGATAGACTATGGCCTTCTTGGATCTGGGATGTGTTGGTGGTTATATCACCAAGTGCACCAGTGCAAAGAACAGACAGCGCAGTCACTTCCAGAAAAGCAAGAGAGATGATTGTCAATGGACTATTTCTGTAGCCCCTTGACCTGAGAGACTATAAAGAGGAACTCCTATAGAGGTCTCCTATGGAGTGGTGATAGGTCAAAGTCTAGCAAGCCAAGCAAGATGGCAGGGCAGTGATTCTGGTGCCAGGTGACTATAAATTTTCACCTGTGCTACCGGAGTACCAGCCTGGAAGCCTGTGAACACAGGGTGAGAAATACTGCATTCCCATGGCACACAGGAAGCTTGCACCCATCATGTTCAACTGGTGCCTTTTGGGTGACCTGTTAGATATTTCAACTTCGCCAGAATAAGTGGTTTAGTAAAGAGATTTATTCAAATATTTATGTCTGTATTTCCATTGAGAACTAATCTAAATTAAAACCATTATAATTAACAATAAAATTTTAATCCTAAATGAGTGCAACTTCAGCCTCAGTAAGGATGTACTCCAAACTACACTGCCATGCACTTTTACAGATTAAAAGCAGCAGATGCTGTGAAAATAAAAGTGTTTTTGGAAAGAAAGGAAATTATGTTGAAAATATTTAAAGCAACACATTTTATCCTAGTAACAAACCTTAATTACTCTATCACATTACCAGAAGGGATTTCATTAATCTCTCTGAAACAAATCATATCATTCATCCAAAAAAAAATTTTAATGATCAATCTAAAATGGAAGTGAACCAAGCCATAACTTCTCAGGATTCCTTGTAATGACTCACAGAATACGAGCTGCTAGTAACACGTGAATTGTGAGCTTGACATACAGGCTGCTACTTTGAAAGCATCTGAAATTCAGTAGATTATTGATTCAAGTGCAGTTTTAAAAATGTGTTTGCAGCTTCTTGCTGAAGAAGCAAAAATTCAGTTACCAAGATGAAAAGTCAAGGGAGGGACAAATGCAAAAAGCAAAAGAAAAACTTTTGTTACAAAATCTTTAAAACCCAATACTGTTTTTCACTACAAAATTAGGGCTTGATGTAGCCAGTATATGTACATTTGTCTAACTTCACCAGCATGAACTTGCAATCAGTTAAGCAGATTCCCTGTGGCAAGCTGTGAGTGAGCTTTGCTCAGTGGGGCACTGACTTGAGTCTCTCTCCTTTAGTATCAATTTTCATGAAGTGTGTAAGACCTTAATAGTTTTGGGACCTCTAATCCTCAGTCAAATTTTGGTTAAAATTGGATGCCAGTTCAGAAATTATTAGAGGAATGTTAGACAAGCACATGAATGGATGGAGGAACAAAAGAGAACTAGAATCAAGTAATTTCTTTCCTTATAGAGTTTAAAATAAAAGGGGCACATTGAAAGTAGGCTGTGAATCAAGGAAAAAGTTCATGCTGATATTCCTCTTTGATTATCAAGAATCTTCCAAGATGATCAGTCATCCTCTGAAACCTTTCAAACTTAATTTGTCAAAATGTCTGTGAATATATAATAAATTACCCTGTAGTAAAAGCATTTTTTACACTGAATAATTAAGTATTTTCAGTAGAATTGCTAAACTATATACAAAAATTGGTCTTTGTTATATCTCTCTTCAGGTGAGCAAATATATATGCATATATAGCACAGAAATTTATAAAGGTATGAAACTGTTTTTAAATTTAAATCTCCTTTACTAAGTCTTCTTAAGATATGAAAAAATATCTCTATATCAGAAGCAAAACCCATAAGGCAATAAAAATTACACTATATATGCTAGACCAAAAATCTGTCAGTTGGACTATATACTAAATCATCTTTTCAGAGAAGTACAATGAAAATTATTGGACTTACTTGGTATTTGTGTCTGAATGACTCATCCTCAAAGTCAGCCTGGGTGTCTGGTTCTATGTCCTTTGTCATTAATCACTCTGAGGAAAAACAATCTTAACTATCTCCTCAAAGCACATGGATAGCTTTATGGAAAAAAAAAAGAACCCTGGGAGTTTAGTAACAATCTCTTTACTTGTACATCTTCCTCTGTTTGTTGTATGTACATTTACAAAATAAACCTCAGGCAGTTTACTTAGTCTTCCTGTCAGTATTTAACAAACTATTTTCCTTATCCCAGTTCAAATTAGTTTCTCCTTGGCATTCGAATTGCTAAGCATCATCTTTGCAGAAATACCTTACCTAAGAATAGGAGTTTTATTTTATTTCACAGACCTAACTACAGCAGTCTTCAACTGATCTGAGCCCCACGGCACTCACGGACATATGGTGATGAGATTTGGTAATGTAAATGCAACATTCATTACAGGGTCACTGGCTGGAAGGTGGTGTTAAGATTCTGGGATCAAAAAAGCTAAAGTATGATCATGTATTTATTGCAGAAAGACTCAGAAATATGCACTGGTATGCACACCCACAAAGCCATACATACTGCTTACATTCAGCAAATATTACCTGTTATTAAAAAGAAAGGCAAAAAAAAGCTCTTGAATGTCATATTCACACATGAGTTCTGATTTTCACTGTTTTATTTTTATACTGAGCTTTTTAATCAACAGCAAGAGCAAAAAGAGAAAGCAGGGAATAATACAGCAAAATAAAGGAAATCCCAGATGACAGCTCACTGGTAAGCAAGTAAGAACATTTGCACTTTGAGCAAATTGCTAGATTGCAGTGCAAGGATATGGGGTTTCTATGTGCTCACCTTAGTAGTAGCTACAGGTAGGACAGGTACTATTGCTTTCCTTAAATTAACGGAGTAGGTAAAAGGTCAAATTGAAAGTCTAAAATTTCTCTTAAATTCTTATCAGAATTTAGCAGATAAAAAAATTTGTCTTTTGAAATGTGAACATCCTATTGAGGTCCTACAGAAAGTCAATGGTAACCACACATTTCTAGCAATTTTAAAAAGAATTGGAAACTTAATTATAAGCCAAGCACAGATCCACAAGGCAAAAGTCTAATCCTGGTCAAGTCAGTGGTAACCTCCAGCCTTCAAACCTTCCCATTGATGGGAACACATCAAGGTTTCACCAGCAGTTTAAAAGAGACTTCACAAGTTATTGGAGCCATATCTTTCTGGGTTGAGCAAGCTCTGAATGCCAAAAAGTTGGTTTGATTTTAAATCTTGACAGAGTGCTGTGTGAAAACACAGGAATTGTCATTGAGAAGACGACAGAAAGGCTCCACCCGAGCCTCATGTAGAGGCACACTTCTCCCGTGTCTGCCTGCATGGGCCAGGCACCAGGGCCAATGTGCTTTTGTACAGACAGCAAGTGATCTCCTTCTCTCCTGGCAGCCCCTCATAAGAGCTATCAACTGATGAATGGATGACAGAAGGAATCCTGCTCATGAACCATGCCAGACTTCTGACAACAATGTTTAACTATCCACGTAAAGAAAAGTTTAGGGAATACGGAGGCTTAGTTACAGTACATTGTAATGAATCTTCCCATCCATACTGCCTACAGGACCACTAAAAAGATTTCTTTTTTCAGTGCAGATGATGAAAATTCACCAAAGCTTCAAATTCTGCTATGCACATTTGGCAGACTGCATTGTGGGACTTGCAGCCTAAGACCCCAGAGTTGCTTGGTTTTGCAACTCTTCCCTTAGGAACAACTCACAGCAGCATCACAGATTTTTCTCTTTCCAGTTACAGTCCTGCATGGATGTACTGACACAAGGAACATTCAAAATAATCAAGATCTGCAGTACCAAGCCACAGGGGACAGGTGGATGATAGTAGAAAAACCGGAATGATTATTGATGCCTCCGTTTAACAATACAATGTAAAATGAAATCTAAATGAAAACAGAGAGAAAAATGAGTCAATTTTACTTGCAAACATTATTAAAAGCTGCCATTTCAGCCACATATCCTGCATGTCTTCAGTTACTCAGTTATGTTAAAACAATTTTTACATGCATTCTCTGTACATCACTGAATTAAATTACTCAGCCTACTAATTACTGACAGTTACCATTCTGTGACATGAATAATTCTAAAACTATGTTCCTAAGAACTACTTGCTCCAGTTTAAAGGCAAAATTCTGATTATGATGCAGAAAGATCTGACAGATTAGTCAATGGGGGCATCTGATCAGTGACTTGACTTTTTGTCCTACTGAAAAAATAACCTAAGCTACAGCGAAACTTGCTGTAGTGAACATCTGCAGTGAAATTTTTCTCCTCCTTGCTCAATGGTATTATCAGAAAAGGCATGTCTAAAAATCTCTCTTTTTTGAAAGAAGTTAGGCTTATGGTGTCAAACTCAGAATGCTGTGACACATTAAACAGGGTTTCAGAGATGGCCACTACTTCCCAAGCTTAGGTCCCGAGGCTTCATTGAAATTCAGTCATTTGGTGTTCTCTTGTTGCTAAAACCCACCACGATGATGGTGCCAACAACCTTACTAATGGCCAAGGTGATTAGAACACTTAAAACATGGAAGGAATGGGCAAGATGAAACCTGATCTGACTGCTCTCCCATATTTCCACGGGTAAGTTGTACCTACATTGTACTTCAAGCACGTAAGAGATATTTTGCAATTTGCCCTAAATTCAAAGTCACTTTCCTACAACCACTGAGGAGAGGGCAGGTTTGAATTCAGCTTTGGAAAAGATTAGTCTATTCCAGGATATATATTAGCCTGAAAAGAAGAAATATACCACCTCCGAACACGTGTGACAAGTAAAGACAAAGGGCTTTCAAAACTAGAGGAAAAATAAATCTGCAAGATGCTTCTTTCTACTATTATGCTTCAGGTTAGGTCTGTAAGATACCTGCTCTAAGCCTAATGCTAAACGGCTGGAATTCTCTAGGAGACAAGATGCTCATCTCCCTAATGCTCATCAATCTAGATCTACTGCACTGCCTCTGAACCGTGGAAGGGTTTCTGCAACACTGGCAAGTACTTCCTATACAAAATATTTTTGTTGTTCTACAAGAACAGTGAATTTCTAAATCAACAGTTTGGATTGTTATAATCAATCCGTATTTGTCACATTGCATTTGTATTTAATGTTTGCTTTCAGTGGCAAAATCAAATCTAAGGAACATTAAAGGAAAAGTTGATCAATCAATCAAATGATGAAAAAAATATGGTCACAGAATTATACTTCCAGCATGATCAGGGCAAAAAAAAATATTTCCTGTATTAATTTCCTTTTGCACTCCCTTCTCTCAAATTACAAGACAATTCCTTTTTTTACACGACTTGAAATACATCAGGATCGTTTTAACCCTTAATTAACATATCCTGAACTTAACTATTCCTTGTTTGCAACAAAGATCTGCACAAACAGGACTTTCCTTTGTAAAATTTCTTTGTCAATGAAAACTATTACACATGGATTTAAATGTGCATTAATCTGTCTTGTTCACACTAGTTCAGTGAGTAGCTCCATTACAATTAATGAGGCAGATAATATCTTGATCCAGATCCTACAACTCTCTTTTCATTTTAGCATAACTAATGTAAATAGGATGATATATGAGCTATGAGCAGTGAAACCAAAATACAAATACACTGAATTGTATTCCAAGCTACTTTGAGGATTAAAACCTGGAAAAGTGAATTTTATTTTAGTGAACTGAGGTGACTTGTTTATAAGGTAGCCTGTTGAATCATCCCTTACTTCTAAGCCTGCAGTTTTAGGAGTTGCCCAAACAGTATTTAATTACAGTTCTGTTCACAAGGCTTAGAAGTACACTGATTAATGAAGGGACAGAATAGCTGCTAACACGCATGCAAATGTGAAGACACCTTGTAAGACATCCTATTGGTGTTTTATAGTCTGCCAACTAAGGTGTATTGTAAACTCTGGAACCCCACTATCTGCAAAATGTTCTGATTTGGGTGGTTTCATGTGAGTTTCTGTTCTCAAGCAGGCAGCCAGGCTATTGGCTCTTCTATGAAAAACAGATATTGCTTCCATTTGTGTCGATATTTATGTCAATATTTATGTCAATATTTATGTAAATTAGCTCAAACATTTTCATGAAGGGATATCATTAAATATTGTACCTACATAAACAGTCCAACATTTCAAAATCTATAACCTTTTATCCTTAGGCAGGACATAGATGAACAACATAAATGAAAAGAAATAGAGCAACACATAGATGAAAAGAAATTTTAACTTCCAGCAAGAGCTAGAGCCAGACAGTTTTTGTCCAAGCTCAGTTTACAGCTACTGAGTACATTTTCATTTTATTTGTAGTAACAGCTGTGATTTTTACACAAATTTTGCAAATCGGAGGACAAGCATTGTCCTCTGAGTAACTAATCATGCCTCCAAGGGCTTGAGTTAGCAACACAGACATCCTTTTAAGGGAATAGAAAACACCATCTTTGCGATAGTCTTGACCTAAACCCAAAAGAGCAAGGCCCTTGAGGTCATGATTTCAAGCAGCACTTCCCATACCTTTCCCCTCAGTCATGTATTAGATAATTACTTCACCACTATGGGAAAAGAAGTATGAACAAGTTCACTTCTACTTTCATATTTCTCATGAGTTCAGCAGTTCCTAAAGTCTGATACATAGAAAGGTCTTGTTGCAGACTGATTACAGGCTGGTTTCCAGAAAGATCAAGTAAGGTATTTTAAGCTTCATCAAACATATGGATGTGTCTTGTCTTTTTAGAGGATGTATTTTTCCCAGAGGATTTTCAACATTTTAAAGTTCTACTATTTCGATTTTTTGATAATTTCAGATAAATTTAGGATGACCGAAACTCAGCACAGAAGTCCACAAAACTGACCATAATTGTCCAACAGTGCTATGTTCTTGGATGTTAAATTTCTTTACCTTGTGTGGCTATATATATTCATAGAATGGGTAAGGTTAGAAGGGAACCCAGTGGGTCATCTGGTGCAAGCTCTCTGCTCGAGCAGGGTCATCTAAGAGCACATTGCATAGGATTATGTCCAGATGGTTCTTCAGGGAGACTCCATAACCCCTCTGTAGGAGAGAGGGCAATCTCTTTCAGTGTGTGGTCACCTGCACAGTAAAGAAGTTTTTCCTCACATTCAGGTGGAACTTCCTGTGCATCAGTTTCTGCCCATTGCCTCTTGTCCTACTTCCTGGCTGCACTGAGAAGAGAGCCTGGATCTATCCTCAGACACCCTCCCTTCAGATACTTGTAGACATTTATGATGTCCCCTCTCAGTCACCTCTTCTCAAGGCTGAATAGGCTCCTGTACCTAAGCCTTTGCTCGTAAGAGCTCCCAATTCTAAATCATCTTTGTAGCCCTCAGCTGGACCAGCTCCAGGAGCTCCATGTCAATCCTGTAATGAGGAGCCCAGAACTGGACACAATACTCCAGATGCAGCCTCACTACGGCTGAGTAGAGGGGTGCATTTTCAATTGTAGATACATTTGATAGCAATTATTAATAAGTGTTTAAGGTTTGTTGCACTTGATTAGCTGCAATCAAATATTTCTTGAAAAGAAAAAGCTGATTTTGTCTTTGTGTCTCAGGGTTGAAAACCAACAGCCCCTCCTGCCCCTCATCAGTTTCTGCCCATTGCCTCTTGTCCTACTTCCTGGCTGCACTGAGAAGAGAGCCTGGATCTATCCTCAGACACCCTCCCTTCAGATACTTGTAGACATTTATGATGTCCCCTCTCAGTCACCTCTTCTCAAGGCTGAATAGGCTCCTGTACCTAAGCCTTTGCTCGTAAGAGCTCCCAATTCTAAATCATCTTTGTAGCCCTCAGCTGGACCAGCTCCAGGAGCTCCATGTCAATCCTGTAATGAGGAGCCCAGAACTGGACACAATACTCCAGATGCAGCCTCACTACGGCTGAGTAGAGGGGTGCATTTTCAATTGTAGATACATTTGATAGCAATTATTAATAAGTGTTTAAGGTTTGTTGCACTTGATTAGCTGCAATCAAATATTTCTTGAAAAGAAAAAGCTGATTTTGTCTTTGTGTCTCAGGGTTGAAAACCAACAGCCCCTCCTGCCCCTCAACACACACACATTTTGCAATCGTATCTTCAAGTCCTCCCTATCTACTTGTCTTTATTTTCTGTTGGACAAGAGACATATTGCTCTACATTTTTGCCACTAGTTACATGTCTGATGATCTGATGTAAGTGTAGCTCTACTTGGCTGCCAGGAGATTCTGCTAAAAATCAAGTCTCTCATTCTCTGGCAGATGAAAAAATAGGTTCAGGGATTGTCTTCAGTCCCTGGAATTACTGCAGAAGATTTTCCCTTCTAGTATCTCTACCCTACTTTTAAACTGATTTGACCTGCAGGTTACAAAGGGGCACCTGTGCCATGACAGCAAAAACTTTACTTCTTCAGTGAGCCAGGTTAAAAACTGACTTGCACGTGATCTCAGAAATTACTACATGTGACATAATGGCCGTTGCAGGCAAGAATAACTGTCCATCTGGGCAGTTTAACTAAGGTTTTACCAGATCATGCTCATAGGAGGCAAAAGGAGGTAGCTCTAAGTTTTAACAATCCTCCTATCTTAGTATATCACTATTTCCACTATTTTAAATTCTCTAAAGCCAGCGAAGCCCACCTCAAAAGGTTCCACAATGGGCGGTCAGTTTAAAGCTCCAGCAAGGAATAATCCTCTTTCTAGTTTCTCCTATACACACCTGAAGGAAAAATGTGATGAATTAAACAAGATGCGTATCCCTTGTACATTGCAACTGAAATTGGAAAACTGGGAATTTCTCCAAAAATAGAAAAATGTCCTGAAAACATTCTAAATTTTAGGTAGAAAAATGGAAATTTAAAATACTGTAATAAAGCATACAGCATAATTAAAAGCAGCCTTAGAACAAAGCCCCCAAATCCTCTAGAGAAAAATATATACTAAGTGCCCAATGACATTCACTAAATATATTTCTCCAAAATGTGTGACCTGAGTAAAATGTTAGGAAAAACCTGCAGTTTTTACTATTTCACAGCAACTTCAGAGCACAAAACCAGCACCGGATCAGTGCCACAGTCTGTATGTTCTTTAGCAATGACTTCGTTAACAATATCTTCAGAGCAGGTGCAGCGCATCCAACTCCATTTCAGTCCCTGAGAAGTCTCCCTATAACTTCCAAGAGAGCTGGGCATTGTTTCACATGAATTATATTTCCCTTGTAGACTGATTTGCATTTTACTGCCCAAGTTAAATAATATCAAAACTCCTAAAAGCCACAACATTTCCTACAACCTATGTCCTGCCCTGCCTTCATTCCCCAAAAGCAATCCTGAGTAGAGGCATTCAACCGTAATAAACTAGATTTTGGCAAGTATTGCCTACCAATTAAATGTTTATCTATTAAAGTAAAACAAGTCTGTTTGATCAGAATTGAAGCTTGGAAACATTGCTGGGAATCTAGTTCCTAAAAGGTCTAGTACAGAAACACCAACACAGTTTTGTAATAACTGCTAATTTATTGCACATCACAAGTTTTTCTTGGAGGAACACAGGGGACAAAAATTTGCAAGACAGTTATACTTTTACTCAAATATCAGCAAGTCTTAGGGATAACCCTTACCCGATGAGCAATACATGATGCAACACACACACTTCAGGAATGGCCATCCATGTGCACAGTCTCTCCCATTCCACCTACTGCTGCATTTGGCATCAAGACAAAACAGGGTGTTGGCAAAGGCAGAAGTTCAACAGGAAACCACAGCCTCTCTAAAGGGCAGAACAAGCAGCTGCTAGAAACAAGTGCATAGGCACTGGTCATCCACAGCAGCAAATATATGGTACAGAGCACACCTGTATTCAGCAGATGCAAAACCTCTTCCCGTGCATGAACACAAAAACCTTCCAAATCCTTCCCCTACTTGTTCTGTTTGGTTCAGGGATCTCATCCTCCTCTTAGCAGACAAAACATAAACCTAGAGCTCTATTTACATATGATCACAAAGAAGTTTACTGTTAAGACTAGTACCTTAATGCACAAGCCCCTGCTAGTTTAATTACAGAAAGAAAACAGTGAGCATCATTTGCTCTCTTATGTAACTACACGGACATAAAGTGTTTTTAACCTACATGAGGACTGCTAGAACAATTGCACTTTACTGAAAGCATATGCCATTGCTTTTAGATGGAGATGTGCTCATACCATTTGAAGTGTCATGTAGAAATATTATTGCTGTAGCTCCTGTGCTTCCTGACCAAATTTGCTTAAACTGTGACACATCACTGACAAGATTTCCCTCCACTCCTCTAGGGATATATATTCAATATCTTGGGAACACACTGCTGTAAGTAATGGTTCTTTTCAATGTCCATATATAAGAATATATCACAGAGTTTTCACTATCTGGGTTTGTTCCCAGAATAATTTCAGGAAATTTCCAGGCCTTTCTATACAGGTAAGCTTTTCTAAAATACTCATTGGGAATAAACTCTAGAAGCAGATGGATCACAAACACTGGAGCCCAGCAGGAAACAGATTATTAGCAAAGTCAGCATTTGCACACTTGTTCTTGCTTAGGACTTTTTGTTTAAAACTGATGACTTTTTGGTACAAAAATAACATCATCCATTTTGGTCTTCTGAACAGTCTCTTAGTTATATCTGTGGTATCCAACTATGTCCAACATCTTCATTCTTACCTTCAAGATGTTTCCAGAGTTTGTGCTACTGATACAATGCTCTGCCTTATTTGATTATATAAAGAATTAAATTTCACATCACCTTCCTGTGCATGTGAGAACACCAAAATGACTCTTGAACAAAAATTTGTCTCATCCTTTTTTTTCTGGAAAAAGAAACTGCCCTCAGAGATTAAGTGAGTAGGCTATTGGAGAAAATAAGGTGGCAAAACAGAGAAGTCAATGATGTATCAAAAGGCTTATTAATTCCAGTTCCCTTGGGAACTGTACCATGTTTTGCTTGACATTAAAAAAGATTGATAGGTTTGAATATACTCTACTGGAAGTGAATATGGAAGCATATTAAAAAGCAGTACCATTTCAATTGGATTTCCCATGTCCTGCCCACTGAATCAAGTTTTCTTCCATTTCACGTGTAACATTTATCAAAACTTTTCAACACTGAAAAAAAGGATGAAAAATATTAACAGGAAACTGGACTGGCCAATATTTGGAGAATAGGTCCTTGATTCTTAAATATTTCTAAAAGACTGTGACAAGAAGTGATTTTTAAAAGTATTTCATACATTAAAATAGAATATTTATTTACTTTATTGGACTTAAACTTATTCTGTAACTACAGTAAATTCATATTTACATCTGATGTAACTATGGATCAAAATTTACATGGAAATATTTGCTTGAACATAATTGCACTTGAAAGCATTCTCTCCCACTAACAGTCAAATTTTAATCTCAATCTATTCTGACACAAGCCATTGATGTACAGCTAAACAACTTGGCAAGAAAGAAAAGCAATATTTCAACAATTCTTCAAGTTATTGTTGTCTCAGCACAAAAAAGCCCATACTTACTTAATGAAAAATATTACCAATCTCTAGGGTGTATAAAACAAATTGGTTTTAATGCAGCAGTTTTGGCTCATATTAAAAGCATGTGGAGATTAATTTCTTTCTTTTTGAAGGTAAAATGAGTTAACGCTGCCAACACTTACAGAAAAAGTTCTAATGCTCTTAAGCACTCCATAAAAACCCCCAGGCGCCAAAGCTGTCTTTTAGTGACAATAGGTAGGTATCACGTGAAACACTAAACACCTAATAATTAAAATTTATGTACTAGATTATTTTTTGCAAACTTTAAGGTATAAGTGAGGAATTTAATTTCTACTTCCATTCTAAAGAAGTCCTTTTCATAAACCGACACTACTTTTAGGACACAATCATCCAGTTTGATCTGATATTAGAAGCAAAGTGTCAATAAATACATGCATTTTTACACTGTTTTGCAAATGAATATTGAATAGAATACTGCCACCTTTTGGCTATGATCTGGCCTTAAAAATGCAACTTGTTTGTAAAATTTCTAAAAACATTAGACATATAATTATTGCTCTGAAGAAATCAGTCTGTCAACAGGCTAATGTTATGTTTATCATTAACATATTGTTGATGTGAGAATAAAACTTTTCATACTTAACTGCATAGTATTATCCTATTATTTCAGGATAATGAGCAAGCACTTTCACAAGGGCTTTGTGTTTAGCAGAAAAGACGCAGCCATAGCTTTGACAGCGAGCTAATGGAATTACTACTTTACAATCATGGCAATTCTCCTACTGCTTAGAGTTTAATAATACTTCAGTGCAATTCATACACTCAACTTCATAAATATTGAATCACAGACTGATTCTCAGAAAATTCTTGCTGATTAATTGAATCTAATCATAACCTATAAACATTTAAAAATGCTTATATGGTGTCAAGTTAAAGGCATGTAAGTATTTCAGTAACCTTCAAAAGAAAATATCTTACCATGAACAAATGATGCTACTAGAACAGGCAGTGAAGAAGAACTGGGATTTGGGGTTAATCCCTAGCAAGTGTTCCAAGTCATTGCAGAGAAATCCTCCCAACTGTGGGCTAATCAGGTTTCAATTTAATTCATTTATGCTGAATAAATTAAATAAGAGGATTTGATCCATCTTTAGGGAAGAGTTTGCTGATTAAAAAAATCAGGAAAATAAGTACTCTGTTTTTGTTTCAGTATTTGTTTTATCAATTAGGGTGTCTCGTTACCAAGCTACACAGAAGGACTATCACTTCTCCAAGGGCTACTTTAAATCAGATCCTATAAGCCTACAACATGTTTATTATGAATTCAGCTATCTAAATTCTCCAGTTTTGCACTGTCAGAAAAAATAAGTAGTAACTTGATGAAAAACACAAAACCCCCACTAGACCGCTCTAACTAAAAGGAGAAAGGTTCTTACCCAACTCCCTGTAAAATGCCAATGCCATAGTTAAGTGGATAACAATTTTCATTTGTAAGCATTTTCATACCATTATGCTTTAAAGAACATGTTAAAAAGCAATAACCATGTATCATTTTGCAGCATTCTTGTATCAGCCTTTTTCCTACTATTGTAAATACTTTGTATGTTGAAACTTTGTTAAATCCTATCAGAGCTAAGTAGAGGGAATTCACTAGACTGGAAGCCTAATTTTCATCAACAAGTACAAACATTGAAACTATCCTGACAACATTTTGGAATTTCAAGATATCGTTCACACCTAGAGAAGAATGAACAGCAAGATTCCTATACTTTTAGCCACTAATGCAATAGTTTCCCCTTTTAAACCAATTCTATTTAAAATACCTGCATTTTTCCAAGTATTGGCTACTGGCACAGGGAGTTTTTACTCATAGACCAAAACTGTGCAGGGTCAGTTGAAACTTTTTATACAGAAAATTTGTTCTTCAGAATTAAGTAAGTGTATAAACAATTAGCTTTAGACACTTTCTTCCCCACCTATCCTATTCCAAACTTTTTACTGAGATAATCTGAAGAGGACAACTAGGAATATTTACAAAATTCCTGGTTTTTGGAAACAAATTTTAAAGCAGCATTTAACTTTGACAAATAGCCCTCACTAACCTTTAAAAATTTGCCTGCAGGGATAAAATGACAAATGACTCTCACAATGGGACTTATTAGACTTTTAGAATATTGCTCTAACAGGGCCCTTCAGGAAATACTGTTTCAGATTATATCAGCACTTCCATTTTTCAGGGCCTAATAACTCAGCTTGAAAAAAATAACCCACCAAAAGAAGCAAAACAAAAACCACACACACACACCTTCCCTGGGGGATGAAACTTAACACATGACGTCATGAATGAACCTTGCTTCAAAATTTAAAACATGTGAGTTTCACAATATTCTGTGCCTGTATGTAGCTCATCAGGCTGTATTTCAGAAATAAGAATATTGCAAAAGATTAGCATAGGCAATTGAAATGTTTCCAGTATTTTGGGAGGGGAAGAAAAATTTGACCTCTTTAAATGTCTTAAGGTGATTTAATATTGTGGTGAAAATGCTGTGCTGTTGCAGGCAGTATTAGCTGTTACACTTACGCTCTGGTCCAAATCCTGTATCTGTTTCTGACCCTTTAAAGACCACTGAAGTCAACAGACAAATCCCACTGCCTTCAACAAGTTTGGATCAAAATCCTTAGGATTACATCATGCCACAGAAGACCCGTCTATGTGATATACCAGACATTTAGAAATACCAGTCTTGTTAGGCAAGGAGAGAGTAATTATTGAGATCTAAGACATCATAGTCTGTTGACTGAAAGCAGTAGTACATATTGTACAGATCAACATTTGTATTAGAAGTTCAACAGTGAGAAAGGAAAGTCAGCTTTCCCTTCACCTTCCTGGCTGAGGCTGCATTCAGAATGAGGATTCTGGCAAGCTCACAGAGGCAACCACAGCACTAGGGAGTAGCTATTGCTCTCAGAGGGAAGAGAAGCCCACAACCACAGGGTGATCAGTTGACAGAAGTGCCTAAACCACTTTTTCTTCCACGTTTTCCTGAAGCAGCCATGTTTATTACGTATCTGCTAAAAATCTTAAGTGGTGGCCTCAGTAGAGGGATGTTAAGAATAAGTTAGTATCTTTACTTCAGATACTCCTTTAGTAATAACAGTTGCATCTTCCCTTTTTAATCTACTCTTGTTATAAAAATTTTCAAGGTGTTCTTAAAACTAAATTCACTGAGAGTTTAAGCTGTCAAAGCCATACAGTATGATTGATAAATAGTGAGAATAGAAGAGTTGGGAAATGTAAGAAAGCCTGTCTCTCAAAAGCCTTTACATGGAGCTGGCAACAAATTTACAAAGGGTGCCTCAAAAAAAAATTTAAAAAATAAAATTCAAACCAAACTTTGCCTGCTCTCTGCTTTCTATATCTTATACCCTTCAGGTAGGAACACCTGAATGTGTTCTGCTTTGAAAGCCCTGAGTTCACCTCACATTTTGTAAGGCAGCAATCTCTTTACTATGGCACCTTCTTGCCTCTTTGAGTATGTCCAGACTGGTCTGCAAGCTTTGAGGTGTCTCTTGGTCCCAACCTCCTAAATATCCAGAACCCTTCAGTATACCTGGATTTCCTACCAAAAGAAAGAAGTGCATTTACACCTCCTTCTGATATGGAAAAAAGATGACAGGGTGCATGGGGAATACAGAGTTCTTCATGAGCACAGAGAATTTGTTTCCTTTTCTGCCCATGAGCTACTCACACCTGTCTTTAATACTTTAACTCATGTCCCGTTAAATGACTTGTTCCAGCAAATGTTTTAATTGCTGTTTCTCTTACCCTATTTGGATCTGCTGTGCCATCTCCCACATTGTAGCCCACTAAAATTGTCCTTAGCTTATTTCTTTGAGCTGTCTTTGTGTAATTTATTATCTCCATATGATTGTCTTGTAATATTCTTACACAACTTTATCTCATGTATCAATCATCCATTCTATGTATTGTCCCACAATTATCACAATGAATGTAGGCTACTGCGGCTGTGGAAGAACAATGCCTTCAAAGACAGCTTTTGAACAAAAGGAGAGAAATGAACATCTTCACCACAACCCCCACCCCCGTGAGAAATTGTGCTTTCCACTGTCTTAGACTCATTACCGACTGGAGGCCCCTACGACAATTAAGTACTCCAAGAGACCAGAGTGAGGTCAGATCTCTTCTTCTTTTCCTGGTCCTGCCACCAAGCTATTGTGCTAGCTCTCAGTAAGTCTTTATCATCTCCCTGCTTCAATTTTCCTCCTCAACAAATGCGCCTAAAATGTTATCCCTCCTGGAGAAGTTAATTTGAGATGAGTACAGGGAACACTGTAAGATTGGAATGTTTTTCTTGTGGTTAGCATGGTGACGCAGTCCACTTCCCATGGACAAAGCCTGAGAACAGCCAGGGTTTCTTTATGTATTTTCAGGCATCTTTGGTGCATTACTGTTGCAGGGGGAAAAAATAAAAAAGCAATATGAGGCAGGTGATGAATGTCTATACCTGTGTAAATATCTGAAACTGAACTTTATACCACCAGGAAGACTGCTACCTTCCACTGGAAAGCAGTACAGTCTGGATATAAATTTTGATAACGTTGTGACTGAACAGCGGTACATCCCAACTCCTCCAATTAACACAGAGACAGAACCTCCAATTAGGAGGCTGATCATACATTGTGTTTCTACACAGACTACTTGAGAAAATGGGAACTAGGGGCCTCAAAGAAGGTTTTCCTGGAAAGAAAAAAAAAAAAAAAAAAAAAAAAAAAAAAGACATGGCTTTGGAGAAAAAAAAGAGGCCTGGAAAGAAGGCAGTGAAAAATCCCAGCTGGAGAAAAGATCTCAGGGAGAGAGTGAAAGAAAAGTTTGTTTGAAAAAAAAAAAAAAAAAAAAAAAAAAAAAAAAAAAAAAAAAAAAAGACATGGCTTTGGAGAAAAAAAAGAGGCCTGGAAAGAAGGCAGTGAAAAATCCCAGCTGGAGAAAAGATCTCAGGGGTCAAGGGATATGTGTGGAAACAACTGCCAGGGGGTGCTCAGGGACCTTGGTCTGTAATGCCTGAGGCCAGTAGCCAGGAGCAGTGGCACACAAAGATCCAACATGACTTTGGCTCCAGCATTCCTGGACCAGCCATGCCATCCCTGCTGGGAAGGGAAGCCAAGACCTACTAAATATAATGCTGGGGGTGAGCAAGTCCATGTGAGATAATCTAATAGAGTGAAACCACTAATCTTGCTGGTTCTCGAATGAACCAAAGTAACCAGATCCACTATGGGCTGTTGGTTCCTCTGCCTTGCCCACGAACATGACAGAGTAGTATCCTATAGCCTGCAGCAGTGTCCCTACCTTTCTGAACAAATGCTGTCTGTTTGACACTGATGCACAAAGGCTCTGGATGTATTAGACTAATGTGAATACAGCTTTTTTTAGGATTTGCCATGGTGACTGTGACCATTATCATGACCTCCTGAAGACAGGTACAATAAAGTACCCACATGTGAAATATTCTGCCTGCATTTATGCAGCATGCTCATCTGACGTCTCCAGATTGCTCTGTAACCCATTTTATGTACCCCAGAGGCTCCCACAGTACAATCACCCAGCACTACCTGCAAATATTCACCACCACCGCTTCCCAAGCTACTCACTTCTGTAAAGCTACGACAGGCAGGCAGGATGTGGCTTGGCAGCCCCAGTCCTGTCCCGTAAAAGAACTGGGCAGGAGAATGGACATGGGGCTGCACTCTCTGACACCCCATCCTCCATGCTACCAGGGCCAGCCTAGACTCCAATTAATTGAGAAGGCTGACAGCAAACAACAATCTTTAAAAATGACAAAGTATTCCTTCAGTAAATGCAGGTAAATATCCAGATGCCAGGAAACATAAAGACTGCCTCTGGTTTTAATTGTAAGCTCTTCCTAAGTTACCTGAAATGAATGTCCAGACCATATGCTCACAGTACCACATCTGCCCTGCCTACTTGCCCAGACAATAACCCTAAGACTGTCTTTTCTTAAAATTCAGCCCTGCTGCAAGGGAATGCTACCCCATGCAGATGAAATTACATATTTGGCAGCCTAAGCCAGGGTGCATGGTGGGCTGGTTTTTTAAAAAAAAATGTACATGGAAAAATAATAAGTAGAAGAGATACAGCACCCTTCCACCTTATTCTGATTCTGAACTGTTTTCTAATGTGAAGTTTTTGGCCAGGTCCACCATCTGATTACAGAGCTATGGATTTTGAACCCAAAAGAGATGGAACACTTATGAAGAATTATACATATGTTCCTCCCTATTTCTCCCCCCTAAGCCCTTTAGGCACCTTACTTGAGCATTAGTTTACTGTGGGATTGATCTATCTATTTGTGTTCCTGTTAGCAGGGCTTCTAAGAAGGTTGTGCTGTGCTTATGTTAAGAGCTGTGGACTTCTGGGTCAGAGCTGACCGGATCCTAATGCACCTAGAGGGCAAGCAGGGCACACAGTGTTTAAATTTGGGTATTACTTTTGCTCAAGTACTTTAGAATCCTGTACTTAGGAGTCAAATTTAGGGTTGTGAATGTTACACATTTGGAGCCCTTATTAGAGCAATATAGTATCCATAGTGCCTTTCTTACTGAAAGGAAGATGACCAGTAACACAGTAATAAAATAAAAAAACCTAATGTAGTAGTAAATAAAGCAGTAATTCAAAGTTTACAATATAACAAAAGACAAAACCACAATTAAAATTAATTCCACAGAAACTGGTAAACTTCTGCAGGTAGTACTTCACATAAATGAATGTGACAAAAAATTATTTTACCCTCCCTTAGTCAGAAAAAGCTCAGGGAAAATTTTACGTTTCAAGAAATGTATCCACTTGCTACATAATGCTTAAAGTTTATGACCCTTTTACCAAAGTCCTCATGAAAAAAATCCTCTCAATTTTCTATGAATTAAAAAGGTTCTAAAAAGATTTTAAAATATTGAAACTTGGAGGTAAATGTCTTAAGCTAAGATAGTTTCAAGCTCCATTTCCTGAACAATGAAAAGGGAAGCAAATATTTAAATCCAAAGGCAGAAAATGTATCTGAAAAAAAAGGCCATTTAAAAGAAGAGGTCATGAAACTCCTGCCTATAACCAGATTTATATCAACTTCAGATGGTTTTCAAATGATTGTTTCAAAAAGTCTAGCGATGTATGTATCACCTTCAACTCAGATTTTCATGTACCATAAATTCATTCCATAACTGCTTAATATTTCATAATTGAACCTAAACTGATCCAACAGTCAAGGATAGAAAAAGAGTATACAGTAAGAGCTGCTTGCTGTTCACTGGCATGTAGAGTTCTTTTCAGACATAAACTTATCAGGACCCAAGGCAGTGGTCTGAAGCTGTGCCAGGGGAGGTTTAGGTTGGATATTAGAAAAAGGTTCTTCACCCAGAGGGTGGCTGGGCACTGGAACAGCTCCCCAGGGAAGTGGTCACAGCACCAAGCCTGACAGAATTCAAGAAGTGTTTGGACAATGTTCTCAGATACATGGTGTGACTCTTGAGGATGGTGCTGTGCAGGGCTGGGAGTTGGACTTGACGATCCTTGAGGGTCCCTTCCAATTCAGCTTATTCTGTGATACTGTGAAAATAATATTCACTACAAGTTGTTGCACATTCATTATATTGAAGCTTTTTCATAACAGCCTATTATTTTTCCCAAATATCCTGGGGATACAACATTTAAAAATATTTACCACTGGGAAATTTCACTTTTCCCCCTCCTTTTTATTTCCCTTTTTGTCTTTTTTTTTTTTTTAATAAATCAAAAGAGTAACAATTTCCAGTTACTTATTACATGACTTATTGTATCTCTTAATGTATAAAAGCTATTTTGAAAAATAACTTTTTAACACACTTATTTTGAAAAGCCTCATTTTTTTCTCTGTTCTCCAGCTCAAGTATACTTGAACTCCAATGGTTTTTCTTCAAATCTCTCTCCTGTGAACAACTTGGGATTGGAAAGCAAAGCTGGTTTCTATCATGCTCATCCATCATCACCAATAATAAAGATCTGCAATTAAATTATGCCCTGCCTCACTGATTCCAATACTCTGGGATAAAAAGCTTTACTTACAATTTCCTTTGCCTTGTTTTGTATATTTAAAGTACACTATGTCATACTTATAGAGCCAAATTCATTTATTCCTTAGCAATCCAGCTAAGCTCACTGAAGTATTCTGTAAGTCCCAGACATAGTTCTGCCTTACAACAAGCATTTAAAGTCTCTCTTGAAAGCATAGAATTGGATAAGCTGGTAATATTTGAGATACATTTTTCATTTTCAAATAAAATTATACTTTCTTCTATCTTTTCTTGTTACCTCAATGAACATAATCAACACTGTACCATAGGGTGGAAAGGAAAGGACTATTCCTATGTAAAAGGTTCCCTTCTCCATTCCTTTCATATTACTATATTGTCTAAAAAAATCAAGGTCATAGACCAAGATCAAGCCCATATTATATTGTTTTCTTCACAACTATCATTTCAACCCTATCATGTCACAGTATATTATGATACCTGATGTAACCTTTAAGAGGATATCAGTCAGCAGAGACATCTGCTTTTGCAGGAGATAAACCTCTTAAAACTTTTATTCCAACAGGTATCTTGGAAGTGTAAACCATGAGAAAGGTAATATTTTTCCCTGCAAGTGGAATATAAACATAAACCCCCTTTCCCTGTGAAATAACTATCTCTTTGCTTTGTCTTATTCTTCTCAACCACCTTTAGGGAGGTGAGGGGGAAGTATTTTATTTACCTATTTTACGAAAACCTAAGTTTGGCTGAAACCGTGACAAAGAATACTTTAGAACTTATTGACTGACTTCACTGGATTCAAATTATCAGTGAACATTGCAACACATTAACTTCATAAATTGTTTGTGTTTTTTTATAAGAGAAATAGTTCAAAAAAGACAGCAAACACCACATTGAAAGTTGAGGATAGAGCCTAACACAGTCTAGAACCCATTGGTAAAGTACCATCAGGTAAGTATTTCTGCCTTTGGCTTTTTAATATGATCATACTTTCAGGTGAGGAAAACCTGCTTATCCTAGTTCACTAGGAAAATGCAGAGTAACACCACTAATTTAATTATAATTACATTAGACAAGTTCTTTAATATTCTTAAACCAGAAAAAGTGTGTCAAATAACTATAAAGTTACAATGTGGTACAGAATCACAGAATCAATTAGCTTTGAAAAGACCTCTGAGATCATTGAGTCCAACCTATGACTAAACACCACCACATCAACTAGACCATGGCACTGAGTGTCACATCCAGTCTTTCCTTAAACACCTCCAGGGACAGTGACTCCACCACCTCCCTGGGCAGCCCATTCCAGTGACTAATCACCCTTTCTGGGAAGAAATTCTTCCTAATGTTCAACCTAAACCTCCCTAGGCACAGGTTAAGACTGTGTCCTCTTGTCCTGTCCCTAGTTACCTGGGAGAAGAGCCCAAACCCCACCTGGCTACACCCTCCTTTCAGGGAGTTGTAGAGTGACAAGGTTCCCCCAGCTCTCTCGGCCTCTCCTCATAGCACTTGTATTCCAGACCCTGCCTCATCTCCATTGCCCTTCTCTGGACCTGCTCCAGCACCTCAATGTCCTTCCTGAATTGAGGGGCCCAGGACTGGACACAGCAGTTGAGGTGTGGCCTCACCAGTGCCGAGTACAGGAGCACAATCCCTGCCCTGGTCCTGCTGGCCACACTATTGCTGATACAGGCCAGGTGTCACTGATCTTCCTGGCCACCTGGGCACACAATGGCTCATGTTCAGTTGCACCAGCACCCCCCAGGGTCCTTTTCCACTGAACCACATTCCACTACTTGCATTTTAGACTCTTGTGTTTCCTCATTTTTTTTCCATATAGTTTAAATAGCACATCAACATAATAATGGTTTTTATGATGATTCAGCTGAATTATGAGATATCCTTACTGTAAATTTGAATGCTATCCAGAAATAGTTGACAGCAATGAATTCCTCTAGATGATACATTCGTGATTTTAGAAATACTTCTGTTTTAAGCAGTGTAAAAATATTTATGGAATGCAGGATTTAAAACTTGTTTTCAGATACTAAGTCAAAAGAAAGACAGAAATATAATTTCTGAATTACAAATACCAAAATAAAAAAAAGCCCAGAACAAGTTACATAAGGTTTGAATCATATCAAAGGATGTGGAAGAAGTTAATAGATTCAATTTCCCTTTGATCATGTGAGACAGAAAAATACTTTACTATGATTTCCTAGTGATTATTTACTTCTAACAATTCAAAGAATGTTGGATTCCACTGTCATGTTAACAATAAGATAAATGGCAACCAATTATGTAAACAGAATCCTTTAGATGAAATTTCTTCACTCTTCAGGAATTATGAAATCAAAATACTTAGCCCAAGCAAGATACATTCCTGTTGATTTTCTTAAGATAACCTTCTAGATAATTCTAGCCAAATGGCTTTTATTTCATTAACCAAACTAGCAATCTTATGTACATTGGTGCTAAGGATCTTAAGTACAGTGGACTGAATTTCCAGAAGGGAAGTAGGTTAAAGCACTTCAGCCTCAAGCCTGTTCTATGTCAAAAATGAAATTTGGCCTAGAGGTACTACGCCTTGTATAATTCTTCAGTCAGGTGTCTGTGCAAGAGTTCAAAATAAACTTAAATTTCCTGTTATTCAGTTAAGACTTGCTTAGACTGTTCCGCCATGATAACTTAAATGTATTTTAGAACAATTTGCACCAAGAGGGTGAATATCTATCTCACTAGATGATACAGCTAAAGCAGTCAGACACCCTCTTCTTAAAACAGCAATCCTCTGTGCACAGAGAATGTTTCACTTAGGGAATTTAAAACAGTTTTCCTGATACTTTGCCTTGGCACAGAATTGTTTTAATGGTCTTTCTCTAAAGGGCTCTCCCCAGCTAGTTCTTTACACCTTTTCACTCATTACTGTACCCATTTCTTGCAGACAGCCACTCATCAGCTGGAACCAAGCACTGCAAGGGGCCTTGGATGCTTTTGCATTTTGTAGTGCTGAGTGTCTTCCGCTGGCAGTTCCCCAGCCTGCCTTCCAGTGGCAGCTCTGTAACCTGACTGTCATGAGGAGAAACCAGTGGGAAGTTTGAACAGGCCTTGGTGAAACCCACACAGTTATTATGGGAGAAATAATATAGGAAGATAGTTTTCACCATTAGAGATTATGTATGTCATCAGTGATATGTAGGTATCAGAGTAAACGGTACCTACAACTACTATGAAAAATACAAGGTTGTCTTGCAGATAAAAAGGGATTCTTTCTCACAGATGATGTTCTGAGAAGAGTATTACTAACACAAAATTACACATACCGCAGACTTCTATGAAAGTGTTAACAATTCGGTGTCACGTGAAGAATTACTTAATTCATGCTGCATACTTCTTTTGCTTTTACAGGGTATCATTAAGATGCAATGATGTCTTACCTCTAAAAACCAGGCTGTCACATCCTTAATTCTATTGCCTTTACATCCTTCTGTTAAGGTGGGGAGAACATCACTGGCTACCTGAATAATGGCTTAGTAAATGTTCTTATTCCTCACCTCTCTTTACATTTAAAACAAAGCATCCAAGTCAAAATTAACCTGTACTACAACTATATTAACTTGCTATTCCACATGAATAGCTATTGCAGCTACCATAGACATAGTCTGTAGCTATATGAATCACTAAACAAATTATTATGCCTCTGCTCATGAAAGGAAAAGTTGCCTGATGACAAAGATTTTAGTCATGCTTTGTGAGAAGAGATGAGGCTTGACTTACTAAACTCAACTATGTGTCCTGACAAAAATCACTAGAAAACTTACAAAGTATAACAGGAAAAGAAACCTTTTATCCTTCTGGTGAGTTAACATTGTGAATCACAGAATCATTTAGGTTGGAAAAGACCTCTAAGATCTAGTCCAACCATTAACCCAGCACTGCCAAGTTTACCATTAAACCACGTCCCTAAGTGCCCCATCCACATATTTTCTAAATACCTCCAGGGACGGTGACTCAAACAATTCCCTGGGCAGCCAGTACCAATGCTTCCTTATCATTGTCAGGAAAATTAATCCACAAACACCAGAGGTTTATGTCCAAAAAGGAGACAGAGAAGTCCTATTACTTTATTCGAATAAAGGGAGAGGCCATGGGGCATTCCCATGGGGCCTCTCAAATTCTAAGAGGACGTAGCCTCCTTTTTATCCTAATTTCCCATCTGCATTTCCCTCTCTCTTTCCCCATTGGCCAAGGTACTTGAGAGGTGCAGACTCCCCAAATAGCCTAATAGAGATTTCTTTCAAATGTATACCCCCTCTTTTTCTTTTCCTATGGAATTTACGGTTCTTCCCATTGTTTCTTTCATCTCTCAGTATCTAGCTTTTACCTATCTGCAGACCCACAGTTTGTCTGCAAAGACAAATCCATCTCATTCTTTTCACCATGGTTACAAGTAACATGGAAGTTAATAATATTACCGATTCTTCCATTTCTGTTGCTAAACTCAGCAATACACTTCTGCACTTGCTTGGATTTCCCTGCGTAAGCCATTGTCCAGCACCTCCCCAGCCTCCTTTTTCCATCTCATCTGGCATGGCCTCACCATGGAGAGCTCGGAACCACGGCCAACATGGACCAACCCTTAGCAAACTTTTCACTTGGTGCCAAGGACAGCTTAGACCCCTTTTCAGATTCTCATTGCCAGATTATATCAAGTCAAGCTCCCACACGACGCACAACGCATGGGGGCTGGACTCCCACCTCAGATCTGCTTTCAGGATGTCCCTCCCTCCAGAAATCCCACCCTGTGAAGCTGGACTGCCTGAACTGTCGCCCAGCACTCGCTCCAGCGGCGCCTTCACCTC
>NW_008246058.1:10171097-10216321 GCF_000691975.1 Corvus brachyrhynchos
TCGCGCCTCTGCCTTTCCCTTCTCCCGGAGCCAAGATGGCGGAGTACGACCTGACCACCAGGATCGCGCACTTCTTGGACCGGCACTTGGTCTTCCCGCTGCTGGAATTCCTCTCCGTCAAGGAGGTACGTGTTTCTCCTAAGGGTGGGAAAGCCGGCGGTGGGAGCGGGAAAGTGTCAGGCCCTGCTGCCAACTGCCGGTGCTTCCCATGGGCCTGGGCGCGCCGCGGCCGGGGCTTCGTCCCGTGGGCCTGGGCACCAGGATCGCGCACTTCTTGGACCGGCACTTGGTCTTCCCGCTGCTGGAATTCCTCTCCGTCAAGGAGGTACGTGTTTCTCCTAAGGGTGGGAAAGCCGGCGGTGGGAGCGGGAAAGTGTCAGGCCCTGCTGCCAACTGCCGGTGCTTCCCATGGGCCTGGGCGCGCCGCGGCCGGGGCTTCGTCCCGTGGGCCTGGGCACTGCGCGGGCCGGGCGCGGCCCGTGAGGGATTCGGAGACTCCGTAGGGAGGAGCTTGGGGTTCCTGTGCCGCGTGGGTCGAGGGGCGAAGCGTGTGGGGCTGCCCAAGGAGGGACGGGAACGGAGCTGAGAGGAGGCCTGAGGGAGCCGCTCCTTGATCACGCCGCGCAGCTCCTCGGCCCCTCGCTTGCGAGGCGGCACAGAATTCCTGTACTTTCTTCTTCCTCGGATTTGGTGTAGTGTATTTCCCTCACCTATATTCGGAGAAAGGAGAAGCCGAAGTTCTCCCCTGTAGGCGTAGTTCGCAGTCCCACAGCGTGGGACCCCCTCTGTAGCCCTGCTGCTCTTAGTGCTCGGGCCGTCCCGCAGCCGGAGCTCAGGGCGGTCTGTGGGGTTACGCCACTGATACTAATTAATTTTAATTTGAAACCCGTGTTATCACGAAATTGTGTTGGGACCAAATATAAGCCCCTATGGAATTATCCCTTGTTAGTCGTCTTACAAATATTTTTAAGTTATGTTGCTACAAGAACCCACTAATGCTGAAGATACCTCAGACGAGTGCTTCAGGCACTTTAGACTCTCACCAGTCTAAACTATTCTAAAATGGGAGCAAAATGTGTAAAGTTATGTAAGTTTTGAATTTAAAATAGGTCTTATTTTAGCCTTCAGAAATGAACTGATTAACCATGCATACATTGAGACAACTTGACCTAAGCAGCTGTCATGTCTAGCATGTGGATTTTGCTTAATGTCTGTCATCTTGGGGGCATTTTTACATTAGCATTTTTATGTCAGCTGAAGTTAGTTAAAACAGTTAATTTTGTAGTGTTAATTTTGAACAGCACGATGTTCAGAGCTGAATTAGAACTTCTACAGATTCTATATCTGAGATGTCCACAAATGTGGTGTGGTGAGTTGTAATACAGCTCTTGTGCAAATGCATTGTTGAGGAATATACTGGATTTGGCCCTCACCTACATCTTCAGCACCTAGCAGTGTTTTGCAACTCACTGCTGAATTATGGATATGAACTCTAAAAAACAGTTTGAGAAGTTGAAAAGCACACTATCCAATTACATAGCCACTCTAAATTTATTCTTATGCTATAGACCTAGCAACATACATTAGATTAAACTGCACTACAATTAAATTATAAACTTAATCTTGTGCGTCTCTTCTGAGATCCACTTTAAGTAATTTAACTAGTCCATGGTGTTCAGCATTTTATTTTGTGGAAAGTATTCTGTATTTTTAAAAAAAAATTATGAAAGTTTTATTATTTTTTAAAACATATATACATATATATAATTTTGCAGTAGGAATTACTTTTCCTGTTAAGAGATTAGTGATGTTGAATTCTAATTAGTTTTTGAAGTACCTGCTTTCATATATAGCAGGCAAGATTTGATGTTTTGCCAAGACTGAAAATGCAGAGGGACTTTATAGTAAGTACTCCTAATGATAGAGCTGCGAGATTTGATATTTAAAACAATTCAATTGTACAAAAGTCCATAAACTGTGCCATAAAAGTAACTACATAATATGAACTGAAGCTGTTTAACACTATTGAAATGAATCTGTTAATAATTCCTGTTTCAGATATACAATGAAAAAGAGCTACTCCAAGGAAAACTGGATCTCCTTAGTGATACCAACATGGTGGATTTTGCTATGGATGTGTACAAAAATCTTTATTCTGATGAAATTCCTCATGGTAAGCTGCTCATTTAAATGTAAAACTCGTTTTGCAACCTTTCTATATAAAATAATGAATAACTAGTGGTAATTTGCTTGTTGCATTCAAAAACTAGAATTTTGTTTAACTTCAGCATTACCAAAAGGATGTGCAATACTGAGACAAATAGAATGCCCTAATCCTGGGAAGTTTGGATTTGTTGGTCTGTCAGGAACTTAACCTTTGAGTGACCTCTTAAGTACTTCAGTGCTGATTTGGTAATTTCAGGTACTTTAAAGGAGTTGTGCTAGCTTTTCATCTGTCAAACACTATTGCACAATGATTTGGTGTCATTTGGTGACTTTTTCTTTAAAGCATCCATTATGTTAAGACAAGAGTTGCATTGTAAGTAATTCCATTAGTCTCTCTGTCTGTGGCTGAGTTTTAGACTTTGGAGAGAGAAAGGTGTTTTTGAAAATGTGTGTTTTCCTTAGTTCTGTCAATATAAAAATTGCTGCTTCTCTAGAAGAAAATAAATTTAAGATTGTAATGAATATGATCTCTTACTATCTTATCTGTGATTTTAATAACTTTCTCGTTTATTGCTTACATTTCTATCATCTTGAGGACCATTTGGGAATGGTGATAAAATTAGATTATCTGGCTTTCTCTAATTTCTATCCTTCATGGGTGTTTTGATTTTAAGTTTTTTTTTCCAGTTCTTTTTTTTTTAATGGGTCAAGTGTTTTGTTTGTTTCTTCCTGACATAGTCTTTCAATATCCACTGTCTCCCTGTTTCTTCATCTTTTTCATGTTGGGGAATTCCTCACCTTTTTCTTAGCAATTGGGACTACAGTCTACTTTGCCTGCACCTTAGGAGGAAGAGACTTGGGTGCTGTTCCGTTCTTCCTCTGGGTCTTGCTCTTCTCAGGCTCTTGAAACTGCAGAGATGGCTACTTGCCTCTTTGGAAGAAGAGAACTGATAGACTTACGGACATTGAAATCAATATTTTGACCAAGTCTGTGCTAGCACTAGATGTTACGGGCAAATGTACCATGACACGTGGGGCTTACAACATGTAATGAGTACCAGAGGGTTTCACTTCTGTAATCTAAGAAACAGTTGTAACAATAGCTTCACCTTTAGGTTACTTAACAGGTCTACTGATTAAAAAAATTAGGCTGTCTCAGGGCTATAAAAAATCTCAAAGCTGAATAGGTATTCCTCTTTCTTTCCCTGCTTCAGCCTTTTTGAACTGTTGAATATTATTGTTATCAGTAGTAAATAAGGAGTAAAATACTAAAGTAGTAAACAACACAAGAAATAGTGATTCTAGCAGACTTCCGCAAAGTAACTACTCCAGTGTCTTTGGAATTCTGATTATAGGCAGTTACTTAAGCAGGTTGCCTAAGAGTATAACTTCATAAGGTCACAGCTGCAAGAAAATTGAATGAATTTGCTCCCTTGGAGATCTGCCTTCATTGAAGACCAGCAATTTCCACACTTGTTTGAAGAGAGTATAAGAAAAACGTTACATCTCTTAAGATTTTATATCATCAGTTTGGCAGGGTGTTGTTTTGTTATTGTCATTGGGGTATTTTTTGGTGGGTTTTTTTGTTTGATCTGTGGCTTTCATTCAGTTAACATAAGCAGAGCTAGTTCTTTCACACGGAGTCCATTGTTCAGGGTGCTTACTTGCACTGCTTCCTATGCAGAGGCCTTAACTTTTGAGATCTCTCTGGTATGTGTCATCTTGATGTATTAGTGCTTATCACAATGTGTGTATGGGCAGGTGGTTCTTACTTGTGGAATCACTGGTGTCAGTAGTAGTTTACGCTATTCCTTTTTAAGACTTCACTTTTTAAAGTACTCAAAACTAAGTTCACTTACACAGTTATAATTAGAAATGTCCCTGCACAATTTATAGTTGTTTTGTCTTGTCTTCCATGAGATCAACTTACAATTACACATCCAGGAGATGTCGCAGGAAAACATTTTCGTATTCTTAGTAAGTCAACCGAATGTTTTTTTTTTTTTTCATCTGTTTCCCCTTCTTTTATAATCTCAAGAGTCAACTGAAGTTGGAGATAATTTCTCCTTATTGGAACACTTCCTGTCAGGCAAGTTGTTCTTATATTTAGGTTGAGTCACCATTATGGTGTTAGCCACCTTGGGCATCCTGTTCAAGTACCTGTGTAGTCAAATCGTTAAAGAAATGTCAGCTGTGTTCACCGTGGCATTGAGTGTTCTGGTGTGTGGCTCGCTTTCACAGTTTCCTGGATTTATCTCCTGGGATTTAGTCTTGGCTTCTCTGATCCCATGTTTCTTGGGTCACATAGCCAATGTGAGGGTGATTTTTCCTTTTTTTTTTTTTTAATGTGTACACTTTTCTCAGTTTTGTTTAAGTCTTCATTTTATTGCATTGCTAGCACTTGGTGAGGAATTTGGGGTCTGTGTAAAATAATCACCCTAAAACTGGTAGCTCAATTTCCTTTCAATTTTTCGTAAAGGGCTTAATGCTTCCATTAAACACGGAGTGTTCAGAATCATAATTTTGCAGGTTGAGCTGCTTGAATATTTTTCCTGTCAGTTTTAGTTAAGTACTCTATAAATGTTCTTTCAGAACCTGGTCATCAGTCAGAAGAAAACCAATCTTTGTGGTATCATTAGACTGTTTACTTTTTTCCAAGTTTATTTGGAATAAGTGAACTTAGTTAAAAGTTTTTTCTCCCTTATTGAAAGCCTGAAGGTACTTTGTCTAATGCAGACTCTGCTACAGCTGTACCTGCTCTCTGGTGGCTTCCACACTGGAGGAAAAGAACCAAATGTTAGACGTTTTTACTAAGTTACAGAATTATTAGATACAGCTGGGTTTGAGACTTGACTGAGAGGACAAGTGAGGTAGGAATTGGGAAGATGTGTTTAGGTGTCAGCACCATGAAATTACAGGTTGGTTCATGTAAAAACTTAAAGCATTATATTAAAGTCTTTTTGTTTGTGTGTTCAGCTTTGCGTGAGAAAAGAACAACTGTTGTTGCGCAGCTGAAGCAGCTTCAGGCTGAAACGGAACCTATTGTCAAGATGTTTGAGGATCCAGAGACTACGAGGCAAATGCAGTCCACTAGGTAATTTCTACCATAATTTGTCAGGATGGCTTGTTGGTACCTCTCAAGTGTTGCTGCTAGAAATGCTTTCTGTTCAGTGACTGCAAGAAAGACATTTTTATTTACAGACAGTATTTAAGTAGTGCTTGTGGTCAGGTAATCGAAATTGCTGGACAGCTTGCTCTTTTCAGTGCTTTTACGTGTTGTGCAAAAGACATCTATTGTTTCTAATATTTGTGAATCAACTTGGGACAAGTGACAGTCATGATCCAGTGCAGTCCAATCACAGGGGCTTTTTTGTTTGATTGGCTTTAGGGGTTTTTGAGGGAAAATATGGGCTAAAGTAGTTCAGATTCTCTTTTCTGTCTTCCAGAATAGATTATGGAGTGTCATACTAGTCTGGGAGGCCTGGAGGATGAGCATCCTTTCAGCCTCAGAGCACATATTTCTTTAAGGTGTTCTGTCCTTTTCCTGCTTGCTTGCTCCGTGCCCAAATTGTTCCAACTTGTTGGTGTAAGGTAGTGCTCATAGTAGTCTTTTAAAGATGTGTCCAATTTCTTCTATATTTTCTTATGGGAGTAATTAAAGTAGAATGAGTTTGTCTGCACTATCGTATCTAAGGTCTATCAGAGTTTCACCATGGTTAAGCTTGAATTGGGCTCTGTAGGAGAGTTTAGCTGTAGTCACTGAGGAGTAACTGCCCCTTCAGCAGAGAGCTGGGCAGGTATTTGTTTGGCATAAATTACTCCTTGTTTCCTTTACATAGGAAACATTGTTATTGCTGTTGTAAATGTGTCTGACAAACTGGAATATTACTTGGGTACCTTCTTCAGCCTTACCTGCTCTAAAATTTTAAGTAGAGCGTACTGTATCAGACAGAGAACCTATGGCTCAACTTGAATTTCAAGGTGATGCCTGTACTTGGGTGTATTGTTGGCAGGCTTTTTGCATCCACTGATATGGAAGGCTGTAACATTACTTCTGGAACCTTTTAGAAAAGTATTGAATGTACAAACTCTTCTTCCTAGTCTGCAAAAATCTTCTTTGTTTGGGAACAAACCCCCTGAAAAATATGGGTCCCTCAAGGGAGAGGAACTTGATTAGAATTTACTCTGTTTCAAATACACATTATCATCCTTTTTTTGTTGCCTCTGTTCTTTTTTCCACTCTTTGCATTGTTTTCAGAATTTGTAATAGATTAATTTAAATCTTGGTCAGTGCAGAAGTGGTGAGGTGCAGTGTATTGTGTCTCAATGCACACATGAAACAAGATGTCAGAAGGAATCATGAAATCTGTAAGCTTTGCAGCATGTCAGGAGAAGCTTATTTTCAATCCTGATCTCACCAGACGTACTTAAGCTTCTGCTGTAAAAATATTGTTAACTAAGTAAGCTGCCTTTTTATCTGATTTCAGAATGGATGTTCATGTCAGATAATTACATAAAGAAAAGAAATGGCATTTGTTTATGACTTGTGATTATGCAAAGCCAGGAGCCACTTGCTTTTGAAGGTACAGCTTTGAAAGTCCCAGTTACTATGACAATTGAGCCTATCTTAAAAAAAGTCTTCCTCCACAACTATTCAAATCTAATTGAACATACAGAGATCTTGTCCAATTCTTGCTTTGCTTTTAGCCAGTTTTTAAATAATAATTAGCCTTAGAAAACTGTTACTAAAATACTAGCATTTTGTGGGATATATGCTCTGTTACTTGGCTTTTGATTCACAGACTTCTTCAACAGTATGTACTTCAAATTGGAAATGCCTTGTTTGGGAGCAAGAGATGCAGTCAGTAAATGCATGGAATATAACTTGCTTAACACTATAGACTATTAGCCCTACTATTCATATGCAGCAAATTCTGTTTTAGAACTGGTATGTGATTTGTGTTTATAAAATGTCTGGAAACTTCACAGCTCAGAAGTTCTAGTTTTGGTTATTGGCTTGGCAGTAGCTCTAATCCAGATTATTTGGGTTGTAATGGGTAGAATTGGGCTGAAATATGTCCATCTGTCTAGACCTGAGTAGTGTGCTGCAGATAATAGGAAGAACTTTTGAGAATTTCTGTTGGTGATTTTGAATCTGTATCAAATTCAGATAGCTGCATATTATCACGACTTTAGACATGGCTTTTGATCTGTGGTGACGTAGTTTGGAATATCTCAGTCTGGGAAATAAAGTGTAAAGGAGATTTTGCAGGTAGAAGTTCTTTCAAGAATAAGCCAAAACATTCCACTTCTCTAAGCTACCATTGGTGGACATTGACTTTAAAATTACAGAGCCGTAGTCAGTATTCCTCATCCTTAAAGTATGTTTTACTGGAACAAATCAATGAGATTATTTAATTGCTTTCACAGGTATGACTGGGGATTGTCATTCTTGGCTCATTTGGCAATTTGCCGTTTCCCTGCAGAATCTTGTACCATAAGTTCTAATTGAACAAACTCACATCTTTGCAGTTGATTTCAGAGTAAATAGGAAAATACTCCCTTGCATACAGTTTTTACTGTATCTTTGTCCCAGGGAATTTACAGCTTGCCTTCTGGAGGCTTAAACTTCTCTTTGATCTAGGTAATACTGCTTGTTCTTTTAGTATTAACGTTAAATAAAAAAGAATCTTCAGAGATGTAATCACACGATCATAGATGTTTAGAACTTACTAGTATGATCATTTTTTATGGTTCTGTGCTCTGCAGATATTCACTGTGGTAGAGATATTCCTGTGACCCACTCTGTCTCAGTGCTAACAGTAGGATACGTTTCCTTTCTACTTCTGTTTACTTTAGTTTTTGCCGTTTTTTCCCATCTCCTCTTCAAATCAAGGCTGTCTAGAGTAACTGCTCTGGAATTGGAATATGAGAGTGGGAAGAGCCCTAATTCAGAATTTAACTTTCATACTGAAAGCTAAGAATGCTATCTAATTTAAAACAACCTTCCACCCTTTCTTAACTGTAGTTATTGTTGCAGGTGGCATTCATTGTTTAAAATTAAAATAATTTTAAGGTTTTGAAACTTCATGACATTTTAGTAATAGATGACTGTGCTTTTGGACAAGTGGATGAATGACTTTAAATTCATGCTCAGTTTCTTGTGTTTTACCTTTAAAATTGCACTGTGTACTGTTGCATGGTGGCTATGAATTTATTTTGTAAAAACAGCACTTTTTATCCTTTTATTATAGAGATGGTCGGATGCTGTTTGACTATTTAGCTGAGAAGCATGGGGTAAGTGTTTTAGGTGCTGGAGTTCAGTTCTAAGTACGTCCACCCAACTTCCCTCACAGCTGACAGCACTTTGACCAAGTATGGCCTAGCATTTTGTTCCATCTCCTGTCAATGTAGCTAATAGGCAGAATTCCTAATACTAACATATTTAAGCCTTTGAACTTTTAATTTTTATACAAACAAAAAAAAAGCTGAAACTTAATGCTAGCTGCACCTATATAACTTAGGTGTGATTTACTATGTAATGCAAGATTTCACCTTTTTCCAGTGTTGGTGTAATCTTTCATTCCACAGCATAGGTTGAGAGTATAATAGTTTTCTATTGTCTTTTCCTATGTACAATGTCTTTTGAAAAGCTACAGATTTCAAAGCTCATTCTACTATTAAAATTGGCTTGTGACAGCATGTTTTTTTCCCTAGTGAATAAAAGCTTTTATTGTATTCCTTTTCAGTTTAGGCAGGAGTACCTAGATACACTCTACAGGTATGCAAAATTCCAGTATGAGTGTGGTAACTACTCAGGAGCTGCAGAATATCTCTACTTCTTTAGGGTTCTGGTAAGTTTTGATTGGTTGTTGATGGGGGCGGGGGATAGTTTTATGGTTTGCTTGTTGGGTATTTTTTTAATGAAATATTTAACCCAGTAAATTGTCTGTCTTAACTCTTAGAATATAATACTTTTGAGATTTTTTATGCAATTACTGTACACTGAAGTTGATAGTAATTGTTAATAATCATTACTATTGTTCAGCAATTCTGTTATTTTCAAGTAGAGCTCAGAATTGTTCTTTAAATTTGTAGGTCTTGTAACATTTAATTATAGAATACAGTGAAATGAATACTTGTTTTTATGAATACTTGATTTTGTGCACAGATGTAGTCAACAGCAGTGAAAAGCTTGCAGGTGGATTGAATGTAATTGGTGGTAATGGTGAACTGCCAGCTTCTTACCTGAACTCTCATCTGTCTTCTCTTGAATTCTGTGATGGATTTAAGAGTATAAATCATCTCCCTACAAAATGTAGACAGCTCAGATGATAAATATAAAACCAGATCCATCATCTCTGAAGCAACTCTTTTCATGTTGTTATAATTCATATCATTTGTTACTGGTGGGAGTGAATTTTGAGAATAAAGATTTGATGTCTAGTAAGAATCTCAGCACAGTAAATTTATTGTTGGTAGTCAGTGAATGTGCTGCTTTACTAACAAATGGAAATTTAAGCTAACTTGAAAATCCAGATAATGTAGCTAGAGCAGCTGCAGTACCTAAAAGCAGTTATTGTGAATAGCTACTTATAATTAACTGATTTGGAGCCAGCACAGAGCATGTGAACCTTCTCAACTAAGTATCTGCTAAACTGGCACCGTGGTTGCCTGGAAGGTACACAGTTTGTAAGTCAGTATCTCATAGATCTGTGCAGTGATTGCTGAAAACATGCAGTGGTTCATACGTGGATGCTTTTTTCTTGCTGATTTCTATTCCCATCTAAAAGTAATCTTAACTCTCTGAAATACTGCAAGAGGAAACCACAATAATTTCTGTAATTGGCTGTAATTAAAGAAGAAAAATTGGAAAATGTATCTTTAATCAGAAGAATAGGGCTTAAAGTAGGAATGAGTTGAATTCTTAGTCTAAATTTTGATGCTAAAGCTGACTTTCAGTGTTAAAGGTTCTTTTTATGTGCCAAGGGGGAAAATGAAAGTTACATATGTAGTTTTGTGGGCAACTGTCCTTAATTCTTCATGCCTTTTTTCTGGGCATAGCATTATGTTCTTGTATGTCAAGTAACTAATCTCAAAAAATGAAGTACTGATTTTGTGCTGGTAATAGCTTAGTACAGGACTTCTGTTACTAATTCTGATGGGAGAAGATTTGTTTAAAAGTTCTGTGTGATGAAGCATAGTCAGTGAAAGAACTATTGTAACCAGTCTGAGAACAGAATATGACATTGTGAATGACATGGTGCAACTCATTCCTGTGTAAAACTAACACAGCTTGACCTTAGGACTGCCCTTCCAGGAAATAGGTTCACTGCTGCCAAGTTCCACTGGACATTTCTATAACAAGTACACTTCTGGGCAAGACATTAGCAGAAAGAGTTAGGAATGCTAGCTCTTTGAAGGTGGTCACCTACTATTATGAGTTCTTTAGGAACCTGCCTTGTAATAACCTTGTTTTACTAGTTTAGAAGCATTTTTGTATGGTGAAACAAAAAAAAAAACCCACAAAAGAAATTTGATGCTCAGCCTTTTTTTTTTTTTTTTTTAAACTTAAACTGCAGCAGTATGCATCTTTGTCTTACTTTGACAGGGTTTCCTAGTTTCTGCGTAAGAAATTTTACTACTGATTTTTTTTCTGTACCTAAACTGCTTTTCTGGGGGAAAAAAAAAAAAAAAGAAAAAAAAAGGCACTTAATTTGGAGAGTTAGACTATGCAAAACTGATGTCTTGCAAATAAAAAATACTGCCAGAAAATATCTTTTGTAATTTAAAAAAAAATACTAAGAGTGTGACTTTTTTGCTATTGTTGAAAATAGGTTCCAGCAACAGACAGAAATGCTTTGAGTTCTCTTTGGGGAAAACTTGCATCTGAAATCCTGATGCAGAATTGGGATGCAGCCATGGAAGATCTCACAAGACTAAAGGAGACAATAGATAATAATGTAAGTAAAATCTTGGACATCTTAGCAAGGTGAGAGGTTAGACATGCTAGTACTCAAGTTTTATTATAAATCACTTGCAGTCTTATTTAGGAGTAGGTTACCACCTTTTCACTTGATACTTTCATATTGGCAGTGGGGGAGAGTTGAAGGATGCTTGTGAAGAAATAGTGAAACATTCTCTTTCAAGTTGCTTGCCTCTTAACACCTTACATTCTCGTCTATATTTTCAAATATATTTCCAATAAAAAAATCTTAAGGATGTGTTTGAGGGCAAGGTATCGTTGTGTGAAATTGTTCTTTAATTTCAGATACTGGTACTATTCATTTTCTGTAAAGAATAAAATGCATGTAAATAAACCATGTTTTTATCTCATGAAGACAGCATTTTTGACAGAAAATGCAAGATAGTTTGTATTTGGAAAGAGTTTTCAGCTAATTCAGCTTTCTTGACGAAACTCTTCTGAGTTCAGATGAGTACCAAGAACTTAAGGGGAGAGTGGGGCTGTGGTACTAATTCAGAGCAAATGAAGGCATTAGGGACCTCTGAGTCTTCTCCTTGCTTGTGGAGCTTCACTGGCCACATCTAAGATGTGAAAGTTTTACTCTCTTGAACCAGTCTTGAAAAACCAGAGGTTTTTTTCTGTCCCTCAATCATTCTTTGTGTGGCAGATAATTAGTGTTAACAAATTTTCTTCTGTAATTTTGTCTGTATGATTCTGTATGGTTATGATAGACTATTTGACTTGTTCATAAAACTCCAAGGTTTTTTTTGGGGTAGAATCATAGCAGTTTGTTGTCATGCTCTTTGGAGTGATGATTCATCCTCAGTGTGTTGTTTTGCAGTCTGTTGGAAGTGCTTTTGAAATTTGGAGCTAATACAGGGACTTGGAACTGGACCGTTGTTTGTCCATTATCAGCAGATTTAAATAAAGATAACTAATTTTTTTTTTTTTGGCTGAAAGTGATTGTAGAGTTCCATCATTGTCTGAGGGTCTATGGCAAAAAAAAAAAATCTGGTGAGATTTAGAAAGGAAATAAAACAGAAAAGGTAAAGAAGTCAAGTTGTTTCTCAGATCACATCTGAAGAGGGACTACAAGGAACAAAATTCAGAATTAAAAAGGGAGGTAACTTAGGTTAGTGTGGTGGTCTTAGCTAAAATCTCTGTTTTGCCGTAAACAAAAGGCAAATTTCAGCAAACAATTTGGAATATAATACTGGAGAAGTTATCTTGCTTATAACTTACAGTAGATGTATCATTGAGATGACAAAAAAAGCTGGAGGTCAAACTTAGCCTGAGAGTGATGACAGTTACAAGGAGCTGATGCAAAATCACAAAATTTTGAGCAATTACAAGGTTTCTGTGGATTAGTATTAAAGCAAACTTTGTGTTGTGTTTGACTTGAACGAATGTTACATTTTCTCTTAGTCTGTCAGCTCTCCGCTGCAGTCTCTTCAGCAAAGAACATGGCTCATCCACTGGTCTCTGTTCGTGTTTTTTAATCATCCTAAAGGGAGAGACAACATCATTGACCTTTTTCTGTATCAGCCACAGTAAGTTGTGTTGTACTATATGGGGGGTCTTTAAATCAAATTGAAGGCAGACGATGAATATGCAAGCTTGCTGAACTTAGGGTTGCAGGGGTGAAGGTATTGTTTTATTCTGATTTTGAAAAATCTATTTAGAAAGATTCTTGAGGGAAATCGAGACTAAAAATGAGAATTGAAACACTGTATCTATTTGTGAGAGGATTGACTTACATGTAGATCTAGGAGTCTTTGTTGCTCTCCTTTGGATGCTCTCTGATAGCTAGATATGTTTGTTATGTTGTGGCACCCAAAACTGCACGCAGTACCAACATGAGGCTGCCCCAGTGCAGAGCAGGACAATCCCCTCCCTTGCCCAGCTGGTGATGCTGTGCCTGATGTTCACCAAGACACAGCTGGCCTTCCTGGCTGCCGGGACACACTGTGATTCATAGGCAACTTCTTGACCAGGACCCCCAGATGCCTTTCTGCTCTCCAGCCTCTCATTCCCCAGTCTGTACATAGATCCAGTGTTGCCCTGTTCCAGAGGCAGAATCTGATGCTTGCCCTTGTTATACTTAATACAGTTGGTGATTGTCTAGCCCTCTGATTTCTGCAGGGCCTTTCTGCCTTTGAGGAGTTAACAGCTCCTCCCATTTTAGTGTCATCAGCAAGCTTCAGTGTACCTTTGAGTTCTGAATCTGTTTTTTCTTTCTAGGTATCTCAATGCAATTCAGACAATGTGCCCACATATCCTCAGATATTTGACTACTGCAGTCATAACAAATAAGGATGTTCGTAAACGTAGACAGGTGCTGAAAGATCTAGTCAAGGTTATTCAGCAGGTAAGGACTGCAGTATCTGATATTTTCTGCCTCTTTATTAAGGAGACTTCATGATAACTTTCTTCTAATAATAAACCTGGGTTAGGATTTGAGGTATTTTGATTTTTTTTTTGTCAATTAAAGTCCTTGCTGAAGTAAAATGCGTATCAGTCAGTAGGAGGACGGAACAGTTTTTTTTCTCCTTTCATATACATGAGCAGTGTATGCACTCAATTCTTACTTTCTTTCTATAGGATTAAATGCAGAAAATTCAGTGAGATGTGAAATGGGTTTGGATCTGATTCTTCGTTTTCAGTCATCTGTATGAAAAACTGTTGTATGAATAAGGGTTCTTTCTTACATTTCAAAACCACTGCATTGTCTGTGTTGGTCTGAGTTCACATGCATTCTCTTGAAAACGGTTCTGTTTCATGAAACTTCAAAGTTTCATGAAGACTGAGATACAGAGAAGAGCAGTAAAAGAGTTGCTTGGTAGCAATCAACAGGGTTATGGCCCAGATTTTTATCTGTGACAGTACAGTTTTTACAGGCTAGCAGTCAATTATAATCACATCAGGCATTTGGGAAACTACCTATGCAAAACTCAATCAATGCAAAGATCAAATTTTAGTCACAACTTAATCTGTTTTTAACCATTAGTGTACAAAAAGTAGCATAAGAAGCAGTAAATGAGTGTTAAGTGTTATGACTCACCTTTTTATCTAAAATCTGATTGTAACATTGAGCTTCTAATATAATGTGAATTTCTAATACTTGAAGTAAGTAACATTTTACAACTTCTTGTTTATGTTTAATCTTGCACACTATTAGGGTATTCCTTTTGAAAATATCAGCTTGGGCTTTGGTTTTGAAATCTATCAGATTTCTTAGTACTCACCTACTCTGTATGATTCATGATATTAAATCATGATGTGGTAGAGGTTTTATAGATGGGAAATAACTTATGTGGTACTGCTCTAGTAGTAGTAAAAGATTGTTTATACTTGCAACATCTTTGCAAGTACTGAACTGATAGGTAAGCATTTTGTTGTTTATTGAATTTAAGAGATGCTCATTCTAAGACAATTTTGCAAAGTGGATGTTAATAATGGTTAAGTGTAATTTTGATGTGAAAAACATTTACATGTAAAGCTGAATTTGGGATTGTAAATACAATTCTTTGGGTAAGAAAAAAATAACTTCGATCCATAAAAAAAAAAAATCTCTTTTAGGAATTCCCTTAATCTGTTGATCTTACTGTATGCTAAAGCAGATATTGATAGATAATGATTTAAGCTGTCTTAAAATATGCGTGAGAAACACTTAAGGGGATGTTCAATTACATCTGAATTTACACAATTGTATATAGATATAGTGTTGCCTCTGCCTGGTAACTGAGAAAGTTGAGTAACTTCTGTAATGCCGAAATAAATTGAAGTAGTTTGTGTATAGAAAGTAGCATTTTTGTTAGCTATGTTGTCCATGAAAATCAAATAATCATTCAGTTTAAAGTATGAAGGATTTGGTGTTGGAGTCATCTTTGAAATCAGAATTTAGGAAGACTATTCTATCATATTTTATGAAATTTGGAGGTTTGATACAGAGACAGCTCTAGTCTCTTGACACTTTCCCAACTCAAAGATTGCAGCATTAAATGCTGAAGGTGAGACTACACCTCTGGTTTTTTAACTAGACTATCGGGAGGAAGCACACTTATGTAGCTCTTCTAAGAGGAATTGGGAAGTTCAACTTTTTTTAAGGTGATGTAGAAATGCTTGTTCCTACTATTAATTTTTTTTTTTAAGAATGTAAGGAATACTTGAGTGATCACATGGCCTTGATTTCAAATTTTGTTCCTAATTTTTTTTGACAGGAATCCTACACATACAGGGACCCTATCACAGAGTTTGTGGAATGCTTGTACGTTAACTTTGATTTTGATGGAGCACAAAAGAAGCTGAGAGAGTGTGAAACAGTAAGACTTAGAATTTTTATAAGACTCATTTTCCTTTAAGTAAAGACCTCTAAGATTCACATTGGACAGCTAATTTGTTTGAAGTGGTGTTTGATTCCATTGTCAGTGTTTTCTGATAAACTTTAATCCATGGTTGGATGCTGTTGTGTTTTTTGACAACTTATTTTGTAACACTTAAGCATGACTTACCATTAAGGATGCAGCTTTAATGTTATAATAATGTTATATTTAAGAAGTTCTAGAAGAAGAAGCAAATAGGTAATCAGGCATTTGGCTGAGCTTCAGGTTTTCCATTAAAGTTTGAGAAATGCTTGAAGAAAAGCTCAGATTTGCCTTCTGTTGTGAAAGATGAGTAGGGAGTCAAATTCTGTGTTGAAAGGATCTTCAGTAGAGTTAGGACAGCAGTAGAGTTTGACTTTCAGTGGAGTTATTACCTTACTTTCTCCTTGAGTCAGACCTCAGTGATCATGTTAGCATGCAATTTAAATTTAGTAAGATGCTGAACAATGAAGCAATGAAAAATATTGCTAATCTATAGCTTTTCCTCTGCATCTTCGAACATAGCAATAGTGTTTTTAGGTATACTGTGGACTGCTCTTAGTTATTGGCAGTGTCTACCAGTAAATTTCAACTCACATGTTTGTTCTCATGTTCCCTTTCTGCTTACACTTGCAGGTGCTTGTGAATGATTTCTTCTTAGTGGCTTGCCTTGAGGACTTCATTGAGAATGCCCGCCTCTTTATATTTGAGACTTTCTGTCGCATCCATCAGTGCATCAGCATTGGGTAAGAGAACATCTTCATTCCTAAGTTCAGAAAATCAGTCATGGAGGGCAGTTTGACAAACAGTGTAAACTGCAGGAGTGAAGTATTCAGTCATCAGATAAAATCCTAACTGAAATCTCATTTGGATAGTATTCTTTCTAGTTTTATAGCTCTGATGTGATGTACTTGAATACAATTATATTTCAGAGTTGAATTATTGTGTTTAACTTCAAAACAGCCTTTCTCTGCCACCCCTGGGCCCCCCCCTCCCCCCAACAAGCAGTACTTTCAAGCTAAAGCTGCTATGGTTTTAAGTGGGATCTGTACTGGATTTAGTAGGAACTTCCCTACCCAGTGTCACCGAAGTCCTGGTGACTTCATTTGGACCTCAATTCCACATGTTGAAGTGGAGTGTTAATATTAAGTAAATACAAATTGCAAATACAGTAATTGCTTAAATATATTTTTACTTAGTAGATACAGCTACCCATGTCTGTCTTACAGGTATGTTCTTTGAAATTTATTAAATCACATTGCTTTTTTAATGAATTAAATAGAAAACAATGGATCTTATTCCCTGTGGCACAAAGTGATTCAGCTGTAATAATTGTTATTAGCAAATATGTCTGTCGTTTATTCAGATTTATTTTATAAATGCAGACTTTTCAAATGGATCAGCTCTGATGCCTCTCTTGTATATATATTAAAAAAACCTAAATGGGAATATATCATGTATGCTTGAGATCTCTTTCCACTTGCCCTTTGCCCACATACCCCGTATTTCCACATCCTTTTAATTTAAAGGAAAAAGTGAAGTGAAAAACTCTGAATGCAATAAAAATCTCTCTGATAGAGAGCAGTGCAGAGATCCTTGAGACAGCAGCAATGAAGGCTGTTGAATCGATAAGTTCAGTGGAGTCTTGTTACTAGCTTGTATCCAGAGCAAATGTGTGCATCTAGTCCTTTAAGGAAAGGATTTAACACTGCCTGATTACAAAGGAAAGGATTTGAGAGAAAATTGTCTTAATATTGCAAACTTCTTGAAAGGATTGCTTTTTTTATGGATAGGTCTAGTTGGAGAAAGGACTGATTCTTACTACTTTTAATCTTTAGTCACTGGGTGACATGTTTGTCTTCATTGCCTTTGGAAAATATTTTTTTATCCTTTGTATCAGCTTAAAATAGTCAGTGCCTTTGATGTAAATGGGAAACAGTGGATTTGAGTGTTTTAGCCAGCTGTGGTGTATTGGGTTTAAGCATGTAGTCCTAATAGTAAATGGAACTACATGCTGTGAGCAGAGCTTTTCCATACTTAATATTCATTTTTATAAGAGGGCTAATGCTTCATCTAAAATCACTTAAAGCAGAGTACTGCACACTTAGGCATAAAGGGGGTTTGAACAAGTATTTGGAAAAAAACCCATAAATATAGATCTCTTAAGGATGAGTTTCTGGGGAATATAAAGCCCAATAGTGTCTTGCTCTTTCTTACAAATTCTTTTTAGTGATGTGAATACTGCACATACTCAAGCACAAGTTTCCAATGAAACTAGATGTTTAAGCTTTTTTAACTAGAGACTATATGTCTTTCTAAGAAGTCTCCTTCTCTTACGTGACTCCAGTCAATGAGCAAAGACTCTGCAGTGTGTATGTTAAATATTTTTCAAGTCTTGTATCAAAAGATATTGGTAAACTGTGGGCAACATACCAATGAATTCATTATGGCAAAATTGTGGTAGGTGATTGCCATTAATTTAGTGTTTATTACTTATAGTTCATATTTTTTGTGCTGATATCTCAACTTCAGGTATGACAAAACTTATTGCAGTTGGCTGCCCTTGTTATGTGTGAGTAATCCTAAATATAGGTAGCAGTGTCCTTTCTTTATAAGCATTATAGTGTATTCTGAGGCAAGTGATAGATTTGGAGTTGAGACATTTGTTTCAGAATGACGTGGATATTCCTACCACATATCTGTAAGTTAATTGCACATGGAATCAATCATCTGTAATGAGGTGGTTCTCAGTATGTCATTCTGTTTTTAATGGTGGATGTCAGCCTTAAATTTCTTTGCAAGCTGTAACAATCATTAGATTTGGACTGATTAAATTAGGTGCCTAAGTATTTCGTAGTGTATTTCAGACTTGCTTTTGAAGAAATTAGCCAGTTGAAATGTTTGGTTGAAATGAATGTTTGGCTGAGGCATAGTTCTTGCATTTCTCTGTTTGCAAGTGATTTCCACTGCTAATCCTGGAGCCAAACTAGATGGTTGTAACACAGGGCTTGATGAGTACTGTTTAACTATGCAGAATGAATTTGAAAATAGTTAGTGGGAAACTTGCTATTCCTTATATTAAGTAGAAAATAAATGCCTGTTTAATTTTTTATCTACTTAGATCTGCTAGGGAGCTGGCATTTTTCCAAAGGACATAGTTGATTTGTCAGTTGTAATTTAAAGTTTATACGTCCCAAATCACACTGTGATTTGTTTGCTGTTTGAAATACCATGTTTAATAGGGAGTAATAGATGAAGCTAATTCTTAATGTGTTTTAGTTAGTTTGATATGCCTGTATTTAATTGGAGAGCTGAATATGCTTCATTCTTCTTTTGTACTGCACACACAAAACGATATACAAGATGGGCTTGTTCATATATGAACATGTGAGGAATTCAATACGCTTGCCTTTTAAGTAAATGAAAACTTAAATAACACTAGCCCTAGCATGACCCAAATAAGTGAATTTCCTTATAAAACAGGGGAACAGAAATGATTAAAAAAATTATTTTTGCAACTGTTTTGACAAAACTGCCATTCAAAATTAGCTGTAACTTGAAATGGTTGACTATTCTGTAACTACTAATAGTATTTCTTCATTATAATTGATTTAATTTTTATTGAATTATAGCAGGAATCTTTAAAAACAGTGGTAACCTATAATACAACTTTCATTGCTTCCTTTCCTTAATATTAATGGTGTTAATATGTATTTGTAAATCCAAATGTGCCACTATTACTTCAACTGTCAAACCTGTGTGAAGCTAAGATGTATTTTATATCTCGAGAGTTTTAAATATATGTTCTAACTGTGTTAGGAGAAAAGTGTTTGGTACAGAATTGTAGTCAGGATACATCTTCAGTGCATTCACTCTGGAAGGATAAGGAATACTTTTTCGGCCATGAGTGTTACTTCACCAGGAAAATACCTCTATGTTATACATCCATGCACTTTGAATGGTACTGGCTGCTTCCGTGTAGGCTGCAAGGAGACTCTTAAGAGGGAATCCAGTTGCCACAAGTGCTGGAGGAAGATCATCTCTTGTGTCAAAGATGTGATAAAGTTTTGTAATAGATTTATTCTTTATTCACTAAAAGATAATTGTTACCTGACAACTTCAGTTGGTTTATATTAAAATTTAAAATCTATGCAAGTCTCAAAGCTACAAGTTGAGATAAAATAGGTTTCTACATCCTTTTTACTCTGTCGTTTTCATTCTATGATTTTTAAGTTTTCCAGATAAAAGTGCAGGAAAATAATACTTATACAGAAGTGTGTTATTTCTGTTGTGTTGCTCCATATATACTATATGTTATTTCAAAAAACACTTTTTAGTTTAAAAAAAGCCATTTCTGAAGCAGCTGAGCTAGTAGTAAAATGTAGATAAAATAGGAAAAGGTAGAATTATTTGCTAGTAACAAATGTAAAATACTTCATAGTTTCTCGATTGGAATGATTCTCTAGAAATCTGTGCTCTCTTCTGCTCTAATTTCACAGGGACTTTGTTAAGGAAAAAGGAAAGTGTAGGTGCTGTAGGTTGGAAGTCATCTGGTTTAATCCCATGAACCCAGTTACAGCTCTGAGCAGGTCCCACAGCAGTATTCCATTATGCTGCTTAGTCACGAATCCACTAATAAAGGCCCTGTCTCCAAGAATGGAGGTTCCACACTGTAATCCCAAAATTGGGTTGCTTAATCCCCATTGTAGTGGCAGTAGCCTTTCTTGTGGTCATCTGGAAGGAAACTTACTTTATCTAAATCTTACTAATGTTTCTAAAAGAGAAATCTGAGAATTGCACCCATGCCCATGTACTTTCAGTCTAAAGTTTCTTTTGTTTCAAGTCAAATGTTTAACGTCACTGATTAGGGGTAATAAAGTGATTGTACATTACTTTCTATTAAAGTATCTCATGTTCTGTCCAGATGACTGATAATTCCACAAAAATTTCCATCCCTGATACCTTCTGCTCTTGTCTGCCTTTACAATTGCTAATTCAAACTCAGATTAAAAGGTCTACTGGAACAGTAGCAACTGGAGTTGGATTTTACTTCTCCTTACTTTGCCAAGTTCAAACACTTTTTACCCATTTGTTGTGTTATTTTGCTGAAGTGAGTCAGTGTAAATCCAGTATGTTAAGCTACTTTGGGTTTTTTTTCTATTCACTTCATGTTTATCTATGGAAAAAAATGGAATTTGTTTTATAGTTGGGAGAAAGGTGAGAGATCAAGACCATATAGGAGAGACAACTGTATAAAAAAGAGTATGTAGAAGTCCAGCCAGGTAGATGAGCTAATAATTGATAGTTTATAAAGTATTTACTTGATGCAAGTAATTGTCAAGAAAAAAATCACTTTTTCTGGTGGAGAAAAATACATCAGGCAAGATCCTGTAAAATGGTGAGAAATTGACCTCTTGTGCAACTCAGCATAGCCAGCTGGCTTTTTAGTCATGCCTGTAGCCCTTACCTCATGTTTGTTACCTTTTTCTGAAAGCTGATGGAAGAATGAGCGTTACAAATGCCCTGTATGAGCCAACTGCCAGCAGGAAGCTAAAGGAGTTAGCTAGAAAGCCACAGGAAACACTATTAGGAGGAATTATTCCTGGACAAGAGTGCTTGTTTGATTAAGAATTTTCCTTTCTCTGTTCTCCCCCACCTTCCTTCCTTGAAATTGCAAAAAGTTTTAGCATGGTTTATCTGTCATATCTTCTGTACTAAGCTCTGTCTCGTGGGTCTTGTTCCTGAACTTCAGAGTGAAGTTTCCTTGCTAAACATTTTCCTGGACTAGTTAGTATATACTTTCTTGACTGCTGATTGCATTTAAATAAGAATAAAAGCAGTTGTTTTTTTGGTTTTTTTTTTATGGTGATGGTGATTTTATGTTAATAGTGAAATTACTTAAATGACAAATTTTCCCAGAATGTTTGTGTAGACAGTTTTTAATAGGAACACAGGAAAATTGTGCTGGTCAAGATTCAAAAGCAATATGGTGTAGTTCAGAAGGAGCAAGTATATACTTCAGGATATGAATTTCTTATTTGCAGTGGGGGTGGGAGATGTGCAGGAGAGCATGTATGTAAGTTTTAAAGTCATTTCAGTCAATGAAAGTAAGCTTCCCAGGTATTGCAGTATTTATTGAATCTTGGACTGTGCCAAATTTTGTGTTGGTTTGGCTTGTATTCCATAGTCCCTAGTTATGTTTACCAACATCAGAGAGATTCTCTTTTGTCATTTAATAAGTTTGTTATCTTTTAGTATGTTGGCAGATAAACTAAATATGACTCCTGAAGAAGCAGAAAGATGGATTGTCAATCTAATTCGAAATGCACGATTAGATGCCAAATTGGATTCAAAGCTGGTAAGACCGTACGTAGAATCGTGGAATGGTTTTTGTTGAAGGACCTTAAAGATCATCTAGTTAGAACCCCCTTGCAGGGACACCTCCCACTATACCAGATTGCTCAGAGCCTCATCCATCCTGGCCTTGACGACTTCCAGGGATGCAACATCCACAGTTTTACTGGGCAACCTGTTCCACCCTCTTACAGTAATCTAATCTAAACCTACTCTCTTTCACTTTAAAGCCAGATGGATGCAAGTGAATTTGTTGAGTTTTTCATTAAATTTCTTTTACTTCACGGGCAAAGAAAAACAATAGAAATCAGAACTTTCTGTTCCTGGATAAACTGCAGTGGATTTCATTTATTGTGTTTTGCTCTTGTCTGTATCATGATCTGTGAAAGCTCTGAAAGCAGAGTATTACACTAAAGGCCTTTGCATTCTGAGCAATTGTTAAATTTGTTTTATCTTTGCTGGGTTTTAGGGCCATGTAGTCATGGGCAACAATGCAGTCTCACCTTACCAACAAGTGATTGAAAAGACCAAAAGCCTGTCTTTTCGTAGTCAAATGTTGGCTATGAACATTGAGAAGAAACTGAATCAGAGTGGTAGATCTGAGGTTGGTATAAGTTACATTTTCCTGAATTCTTGCTGTCTTTTTTTGTGAGAGATAAACTTAAGTACAATTCTTAACCTATGCCTTAATTCACCAGATGTGTACCTACTTCTAGTTCTAATAGTAGGAATTACATTGGAAAAGGCTTACTTTGTCGTGGTGAGAATTTAGACAGTGGGTGGTTCTTGCTTTCTTGCAGCCTCTCTCTTCATCATTAGATTTTCTTCTGTTGTGTAACTGTTTCTGTCATTTGCTGCTCTGCTTCCTTTGAGTGGTCTCCTTTACCACCAGGAAAGGGCAGATTATGAAGTGTGACACCTATGAAAGTAGTTATAATACTTTTTCTAAGTAAGTTGTACTAAAGTATTGTAGGTGCATATGTGGTATTGAAAGAAGAATGAATGGTGGTTAAGACGGAGCATGGAGGAAGAGTTGTACAAAACCCTAACTGTTAAACCCATTTAGTGAAATTCTAGAAAATGTAATTAAGTCATTGAAAGGTTTAAGTAGAACCAGTGAAAATGAGAAAGTTGACAAGATCATCTGGTTTTTTTTCCCTCCTCATTACAATATGGGAAGCTCTGTGAGGGAGAACAGCACTGTAAGGGGATGGCTCTGAGGTCCGCTAAGGACCCAGCCATACATCTTTAAAACAAACAAAAAAAGTCAGAACAAACCACACAGTAAAGGAGCTTAAATAGTAGACGTTTTATTCCTCATTGCTTGGCTGAAATACTGGTGGAAGTTGGACAAGCAGTGGTGCACTAGTTTATTCTGTTAATGGGAAGTCATGTGAAACTTGTGTGCCGTTACTTTCTTTTAAAAGTGTAGCTGAAAATTATTCATAGATTTATATTGGGATCTTCTAGAACTTTTCCTTTTTGATGCTACTAGCTTGGAGGACTCTACTGTAATTGTACTCAGTTACAGTATGTGTGTCTATTATATCAACACTTGCTTTAATTTTATAGGGTGTCCTTCACTAATTAACAACATTCCCACTTCATATCCATATACAGTATTAGAATTGTTTAACTTAATGTGTCATAAATTTCAGTATGTATTAGGTAATACAGTAATTTCTTCTAATCCTTATTTTTTCATTTTTAGGCACCTAACTGGGCTACTCAAGACTCTGGCTTCTATTGAAATACTTCTGCAGTAGGGGGAAATCTGTTTATTTGACTAAAAAGCACATAAATATGTAACCTTTTTGAGAAAAAGTAATTATGTGTTAGAGCTAATGTTATTTGAATAAAATTGGCTACTTTTAACAGTCTGTGTGTGTTTGATTTACATAGATTATGTTGTATAGGGACTTTTTATCATAGTGTTCTACAGCATTTTGGATCATGTTTTGCAAAATTTAGGATGTCAGTTCTGTTAGGTTGGTTTGTACCAAAGGATGCTTTTGCTCTCAGACTGTCTGAGACTTTGGAAGCAGGGATTTAAAGATTTTTATTACCTGTTGCAAATGTTGCATTTTAAAAAAATTAAAAGTGGTAGTACAAAGAAATAGACAATGTGGACCATGTTTGAACATGTGGTCAAGCCAAAATCTTTTTCTGCACTTCCATGTTTTTGTTTGTTACAGGAGAAGCTTAGAAGAGAGAAGGCACATGTAGCCAGTATCTTTTAAGAAACCTAACATAGTCTATATGTAGAATAATTTGAGTAGACATCTTGTGTTCATGCTTCAGAATTTTTGCTGTTTGAAATCTCATTTTTAATCTCATCTTGCCTCATGTTGTAAACTTCTTGGAGTAGTTTTTTTGGTTGGAAAGGAGGATTACAAAAGGCCTGATGAGGGAGCTGCATATAGTTTAAAACTTCCATTCTGAAATTTGAAATTCTTAAGATCAACGATGCAAATAAGGGAACAAAACTCGAGTTCAACTATTGGAATTTGAAGGAGTTTTTTAAGTTTTGGGGTTTTCAGCTACTGTTTCACACTTGCCCGGATTTCCTTAGCACCTTTGCTCTGCAGAATATACCTTAGCATCTTTTAGGAGAAGATCACGGATCCTTGTTCTGAGTTCTGTCAGGTAAAGTGACTGATCACTGAGGTGCATGTTGGAAAGAAAGAGGCACTATCACTGCGTACAGTTTCATATTTACAGTTGAGGGGAAACACCAGTGACTCACCTTCAGCTTGTTCCAACTGTGACCTGTTTCCCTCAACTCTTTAAGTGCCCGTATTCATCTACATGTGTAAAGTTGTTTTAGCTTGCCAGCACTCCTGCTTACTGTCTGGAATGTCATGTTGACTGGGAAAGGAGAGTAAGTTAGTAATGTTCAGGCTTAAGGCTAAGACCAGTTTTTACAGGTGTCTTCAGTCCCTTCAGTGGAAGGATTCACAGCAGGACAAGTCTTCAAGTCTTCATGGAGACAGGATCAGTGGCAGTGGGCACAAATTGAAACATGGAAAAAATCCAGTTAGATTTAAGTGGGAATAAAAAATATTCTTAGTTTTTTTGACCTGGAAGATGATCTGGCACTGGAAGCAGTCACCTAGAAATGATATGCAATCTCCACCTTTGGATTTATTAAGTACCTGACCACCCTGACAGATGTAAACCTGCTTTGAGGAGGGAGTTTGACTCTGGCCTTCAAAGGTCCCTTCCTTGGCTGAGAAACTGGAATTTAAGAAGTGGTAGCAAGAAGCAGTTAAAAGTAGATTGCTGCTGGATTATAAACATGGTACAAGAAAGCTGGTCTACAGCACAAGGATTCACTCTATGTATAGGATTGGTTCCTAGGATGGGGTTGAAGAGTCTGAATTGGAGCTGAGGTTAACAAGTTGCTTTTGGAGAGCAGTTTCCTAAAGCTGAGCATGCTCTATGCCAAGTTCCTTACTCCCAAGTTTTCTGTCAAGGGATTGACTAAATGGCAATCCGTAGTAGATTCACTCTATATTGTTACAGCCCCAAAACAGTCACTTTAGAACAATCCAGATTGTGTAATAGCCATGTTCCTTCTTAACACAATCATAGAAGTGCAGTTGTGTAATAATTAAAGAATTTTTAAATGAGATAAAATTGGAATGTTTCTTTGTAAACAGCAGGGAAAGGGGCCACATGCAGCTTTCCCTTTGCCAGGAAGAATTTACTTAAAAGTACAGTTTTAAAATCATTTCATCCCAGGAGTGGGATGTTATCATAGCTTTCTGTTCTCTAAGTTTTGGACCTTTCATGTACCAGGTGTGTAGGCACAGAAAAGGTACATTCAGACTGTAGCACTACTGAAATGTGTGGTCTCCCATGAAAGGTTTCAGTCCAGCTCACAACAAATGCCAACACTTTTACTACCTTCATGTTCAGGAAAGAAACAATCATTACTTTTTAATTTGGTCCTTCTTAGGAAGCTCAAAGGGTGAAGTTTATTCAACTTGTGGATATAAAACTTGCTTTGTGAGTTGATTCTGGTTTTCTTGAGGAGGGTGGCGGGCTAGGGGTTCCTTGGTTTTGTGCTGTCATTTAAATCCTGGTGCTGTCATCACTGATAATTTTAGTACACAGGTGGGTTTCAGAACAGGATTTCAAAATAATTCATACTGATTTCCAGAAGAGATATTTGCTAGTCAGTTTACTAAAATAAAAATCACATAATGGAAGTAAGATTCAGAGCAAACTATATTCATTGGTGACATCTCAGGTACCTGCAACTGTGTTGTATGTAATGTTTCCCATTTTCTGAAATTGCAATTTTTGGTGAAAGGGGTTTTAAGCAAATTATTTACTTTTAGTACTTCTGTCAGTACCCCTCATCTCTGCTTAGGAGAAGCTTAGAAAAATGCTCATGTCACTCTTTAAAATAAAAAATGAAACAAAAAGGTGATTGTATAGTTGAGAGTGGTGCATGTGTTCTGAAGCCCACCTGCTGTTACACACTTTGGGTAATGTTTCTAAAAATCGTTCTTGTAAATTGATAGATCTCACCTGGTTTCAATGGCTGAAAGGGAAATGCCTCATTCAGAATGTTGCTATGAAGGGCTTTAGTCCCAGGTACCTCTTGGTGCAGTAAATGTGCTGTGCTTTCAGCAGCCCAGTAAAAATTCAGTCTGCTGATTTTTTTTCTTTATGTGCCAGCACTGCTGTTCAGAGAGGAAAGCTTGGGTGAACCTAAATGTCCAAGAACAAGCCCTGTGGTGGGCTGCTCCTGATGGTGCTGCAACAGCCCTTGGCTCTGCCAGCGGTCACCTGAGGACTTTTCCATGTGGCTGAATGTGTGCTTGGCTGGGACTGTCACCATGGGTATGGGGAATGTGCTGCCTTCCCTGCCTGAGGAATCTGGGACACCTTCACAAATAACTGAGTTATGACTGAATTACACAGGGAGGGGAGAGCAGAAGGCGGAAGGTGAAGTTTTTTCTTAGGCAAAGGGTGAAGCTGGCCAGTGTGAGTTTGTGGTAGGTTGGCAGCAGATTAAACTTTCTTCAAGCATGACGATTGCAAATTCTGCCATAACTTTCCATTGACTAAGCTTTAGCAATCTCATTAGTAGCAGTATTTTATAAACATCCAAGAATAGTTGTTCTCTAAATTACATGAAGATAAGGTCTACTTCATGCCTCTTGTTTTGGCTTTGCTTTTACAAAAAAAATATGTGTAGTAACTGCTAAAAGAAGCCTTGGAAAGGGGAGACAAAGACTGTTTTTAAGACTTCCCTCTCCTTCCTTTAGTTTTTGGAAGGGAGAAGGGATGAAGGGTGAAAGATGGGGAAGTCTTGTACTTGTCCTGCTCTAAGGCCTCTTTTAAAATGAAGTTTATTTTTTCAGTAAATTTGTTGAGCAGCTACAATGTTATATTATCAAGTTTTCCCTGTTTTAGAGAAAATAAGGATTGCTGTTTTCTCTTTAAATGACTGTAACGTGTAAAGCTATGATTCTCTGGGGGTTAAAATATTTCATCTATCCTATTTAGAGAAGATATGTTGCCATGTCTGTAATTATTTTTTAAAAAATTTAAAGTTTCAGTTGAAGTCTTCTCAATTCCCATTGTAGAAATGCTATCAGAAATTAAGCCTGCAAAAGCCATTCAAGCATTTTTAATAGGAAGGTTGTGGTAAGGCAACAGTGCTGCTTCTGGTGAAGGGCTCCTTTCATAGCATGTGAGAGTGAAAGAATGGAGTGAGGGACTTCTAATCTTCCCTGCAATTGTTTATGTAACCTGTAAATATCCAGGAGGGAAGCAAAATCAGATGCCTGTGAGCTGTACGTTAAAATAAAGGCTTAAACTAAAGCCCACCTGCAGCTTGGAAAGGCAGACGTATTTTCTACTCCAAGTCGTCACTAGGTTTTATAGCCTAAGACTGTTGTGCCAACAAAGAGGACTGACTGCTGGAATTGTTGTGAGTCAGAAAGAAGAATAAGCAAACGTAGATCTGCAGAAAGTGCTGAGAGCTCAGCATGGCTGAAAAGTGGGCTTGGCTTTCCTTGATCATTTTGTAACTCAGCAGAGGATTTGGTGTATGAACTCTCTTTGTAAATAAACAAGATGGCACCAAGTAGATGCCTTTCTCCATAGAACTAGACTTCCAAGCCCAGTGGGTAACAGCATGGTAGGGTGATTACCACCAAGAATAGGCTACCCAGGAACTATGAGCACCCTGCAGCTGGGTTCCATGAATAGGAGTGTCCTTAGAAAGGATGGCAACTGGCAACAGAAGCCAAGTTGTGAAACAAATTCCTTGAAATGTATGAGTAGCCAGCTGACCAGCTGTAAAATAACATTCTTCTTTACTTGTATCATGCAACCCTGACTAAAGTTTAAAGATGTGAAAATGTGAATCTGCAAGCCTCCTAATGAATACTATTTTTTGTGAGAATGAGCAATGCTTTGCCAAGAACAAAACCACTACTGCTGTACAGCTGTCCAAAGGTACTCCATTATGTTGTTCACATAGAGGATGGCTGTGGTTTCTTAGCAACTTGGGCAAAGGAATAAGCACATAACCACATCTTCCTTGACTTCACATCACACACATCTTCAGAAGTAGTTTACTTGTTTCTTGCTCAGTGCATTCTCAGTGATAGGGAGGATATTTTGAATTAAGGGTATGAACACTTCTGATCTCCCCTCCTAAAGAATAGGCTGCATGTTAGCAGACTAGACCAGGCATGGCAGGCCTCACCCGTCTGCACTGTGTAGGTGGAAAAGTCTAAACTTCTCCATCCACTGTGTCCCAAAGTATCTTCTGTGTGAGGATTTGTGTTCATATGTGCACCATGGCCACTGGACAAAGCTCAGTTAGCACCAGGTGAAATCATAATGCAATGTACGCATTGCACAGCTTAAGGCATTTAAAAGGTGTATGAATTAGATGATTGTCATGTTGGATCTCATCTTCCTGGAGCTAACCAGCCCTGAATATACTAAGTTGGTCATGAAGAGAAATTTTAATGCAAAGAACATAAAAGTTTAAGCTTGTTTCAGTAGGTTGAACTTCTTGTTGCAGTGACCATCTACTGTAAATGTAAGATTTTATCTTAAAAAAAATGAGATGCTTGTGAGAGCTTGCACACTGTCATAGCAGTTTGGAAAGGTGCTGGCCATGCTGCTCAGCTCCAGCTGCCTCAGCTGAGGTCCCCTCTTAGGAATTAGAAGTCAAAGTATCTTTTTGGAGGTTTGGGGTGTTAGTTTAATTATTTCTGTATGTTGTCGTATTTTATAGTAGGGCCCACAGAAATGCATTTTCTTATTTGATAATAATTGTTTGCATAATGCATAATTCCGGGGGTTTTTTCCCTGTTTCTACTGCTTTAAGGTGCATTTTTCTTCCCATGATGCCAGATTGATGTATTTTTGAAGAGGCAAAAGGTGATGACATTTAGACAGTAGTAGTTTATCCTACATCAGACTGCAGTTTATCCTTCTCACTTATACAAACCTTGTGTTGCATGATTTCCTCAATGTAAAAACCCTTTTCCTAAATGAATTTTGGAAAAGACAAAGAAATTTTGTTTGTAGTACAGGAAATTTTGAAGTTTGATCAGTATATAGAACAGAGAACAACCTGTCTGTTTCTTTTCTGTAGGTTTATTTTTAACCTAACTAGTACTATTTGTTTAGTGCTGTGCCTTCCTTACTGCATATGTAGGGAGAGGCTTATTTCAACTTCTTTTCTTCCCTGTTTCGCACTTCATATTGCCTTATAAATCTCCCTGAAGATCTGAAACTCACTCAAGGCAGTCAGTTTCCAAAGCTTTGAAAACTTTTATTGGAAATTATTAGTAGGAAAAATATAACCCAATATTTTGTATGATTTGAATATAAAGCAAATGTTACCAAGAATGGGAAATGTCAGATAATTTCTGTGAGTCTCCAGAAGGTTCAAATTAGGTTAAAAGTAACAAGAACACTCATCTATTTTGGCTTTCAGCAAGGTTAGATATTAGTTTCCTGGACAAATTAATTGAGTGTTTTCAACAAATACACAGTTTAAGCTAAAATTACACAGCTTAAAGTTACTAATAATTTGCAGTGTCCTGCCAAGTAAACAGAATTTATGAGAGGTTAAACACTTGTGATTCTTGAGTTGTTACTGGTATGGCCAACTATAGATTGAGGAACTTAATTTAGACAGCCACATCATTTCAAATTTTGGCTACATTTAGTGGCGGGATATAGGAGCCTTTGGGATCTAAGGTGCCTTGTGTCAACAGCAGAGTGAAGGAATACCCCGATGTGAAATGAGCTTTCCATTTTGACTTCACTCAATCCTCATCCCCCCCCAAAAGTATCTGACTGCATCTTGTGTATATAATTTATCTGTCAATTCTCTCAGAAAGGGGAGCTTATGTTACTTGGAAGGCCTTCATGCCAATTCCAAAATGAAAAGCAATGCACACTGCCAATACAGCAATTGCCTGCAGGCTTATTGAATTTCTTTCTTCACTCCTACTCACCACCAAAACCAGCTCAGGGGGAAAAAAAAAATCCCCCTAAAGGACTTGTTAGAAGTCAACAGAACTGAAAGCTGATAAAATACTAAGTTTTTTCCTGGGGAAAAAAAAGGAAAAATTATATGTTAAACATTATTAATGAGCTATCATGTATGTGCTTTGCTCATGTATAGAGCCATACTCACAGGACTGTTGAGCGTGTAGGCAGAATGAGCCACAAAGAGATATATGTGGTGTTAAAGGCCACATATTCCAGTACTCCGCCATGTTCTCTTTATTTTCACTTCCCCTACAGCTTCTGAGCTGGTCCCATAGAAAGAGCCAACACCACCCGTCCCTTCCACCCCTCTGTCTGTTAGTGCTGCACTTGTGAGAAAAGTAAGCAGGATATAAGGGGATATCCATCACCTGGCAGGCTCCATGTAGGTAACAAGGGGCATCCATCCATTAGTTAAATATCCACAATGAAGGAACATCAACTCAGCATTGCTGGTTCTGGAGCAGCAGGGAATTTGAGGATATTTTCCCCCTGTGGTTTTTCCATCTGTATTTTTCTCAAACTGAGAAATTATTATGGACCCATATGAGGGATTAAAGATAAAGGATGTGAAGGGAAGTCATGGGAGAAGCCTCTACTCCAGAAGAGTGTTTGAAACGGATGTCTAAAGAAACAGGAGGAGGCAAATGGAGGAGGAGCCTGGGAAAAGAACAAGGACTGTGTGAGACAACATAGACCATGTTATGGAAAAGAGAGAGAAAAGAAGCTGTCAGGTAAGAAGAATCAAAAAGTACTAGGCAAAGTTAGGAAGAAATTAGAACAGAGACAAGATAAAAATTCCACATAGCCATGAATACAGGGGAGAAGTGTTGAATTTACGTCAGTGCTTGGGGCACATCGGCCAGTGACATTGGTTGAAATGTAATTTCTAAATATTTGTTGGTGTTAGTGGTAATAACTGGGATGTAAAACCTGCACGAAACATGATGGGAAAAGAAAGAGGATGAAACATGCTCTGCTGTTTGTCTCTTAATTTTATCTCTTTTCTGTATATTGGCTCATTAGGAATCCTGCCTGCCTGCCAAGAGAGAAACCATTTTGGGTTTGCATAGTTGTAGCCATATGGGGAAAAGATACAGTGTTCTCCCTGAAAAGATGTGTTTTCTCTCTAATGTAAGATAAGATATTTTGGACACACCATGCTGTTTGCATGGAAATATTACAGTTGAGGAGTTAAATGGCAGAAACAGAAATGGAATAATAAACTTGAGGGAAGTAGTCTGGTTGGCAGCTTACTGGAGGTTTTGGTTAGTATTTATGACAATCCAAAGGCTTCTAGTACCACAAGCGTCTTTCTTTTCTTTTTTGGTTTATTTGTGATGAGAGAAGAATGACAGAAAAGATCCAATTTTAAATTTCCAACATATTTATATTTTTTCTCTTGTGTTTGGAATGGTGATTTATTAAGTGAAAGGGAAGCAGGCTTGCCACTGGGGGAATGGCACACTGCAGCTCTCGCTATCCATCGGACAAAGCCTCCGAGCTCTAATTTGCACAGGAGCTCTTATACAAAATGCCACAAATAAATAACACGATGTGGGGATGGCTGAGAGCAAGAAGTCGCTGCAGTCCAAACCTCCCTGAGCTAGAGGAGAAGTCTGGCTGAACGATCCTTTGTTACAGCAAGGGATAGTAGAATGCTTCTTGTGTTGGGGCAGCCTTCCAGGAACCTTAAGAATCAATTTATTATTGCTAGATTATATAAAATGAGGGTAAAAATTTCCACAGCATAGTTGTTTCAAGCACTATAGGTGACTTGTGTGTCTTGATGCTGTCAAATGGCCTGGAATATGAAACTAGAAATGTAGCTGTTGTGTTAATCAGGAGCTTCCAACTCCTGACCTGCTTTCAGGATCCTTCCACATGGTGCTTCCAGATGCATCTATCAAACTGATGAATGGAGAAGGTATAAAGTTCACTGAAAAATTAGGGCCTTAAGCCTATACTTTACATTCTTCTGATCTGCCCCTAAAAGTTTAGTAAATGCCCTCAAGCTGCCTCATAAGATATTAGTAACAATGAGGATGCTGTGTTGCAGGACTTGGTGCAGATGAAGGATCCCAGAAGGCCTGGGTGTTCTCAGCAGGTGTGCTTAGCCCATGGGGAATCCCAAACCACTGGCACTCTACTAGCACCTGTCTGGTGGCTTACCCTTAGAGCTTCACTTGCAGGACAGACTTAATCCATGTGTTAAAAATCCCATAAACTATAGCAGTGTAAATATCAGGAAAGTAAGGATGTGCAGTATTCCTAGAGTAGTATTTCCCTAGGCACACTGTGTGTTCCCAAATTGTCTTGCTTTCAAGTGAACAGCATAGCTATCTATACTTTTATGTCTGGCATCAAGTCTGTGACAGGTTTCCTGCAGTGTTTACTCAGATCTTCTAAAACTGAATGGTGTTTTCTTCATTTATAATTTTTTGTTTCAACCATAGTTACTGATAAAGAAAGAAACCAAAAGGAAGAGATGTGCTAGTTTACAGACAAGGTTGTGTTAGTTTCATGGGCAGAAACGTGTAAGAACTCAGTATTCAACCACCTTTCTTCAGCCAGGCAGTGGGATTACAGAAAATGGGGAATGTTTTTGATAACTATTACCCCACCTGTCATCACCCCACAGGTTGAACTAGTGATAAAGAATCCTTTCACTTTCAGGTGCCAAAATCCAAAATTTAAACCTGCTATGCCTTCTACAACTGCAACCTAACCCTTGAGACTTCTGAATTCCCCACATGGCTAAATTCCCAATTTCATACGTGCAGGCTGAGCTTTGCAGGAGCTGAAGTTGTATTCCTTTTCCTGGAGCCCATCCTACATGGTGGGCACTCTCTGAGACCTGTCCTATCAGGAAAACAAATGAAGAAGATGAAGAGGGATTTGTCAGCTATATAGCCTGACTGCATGCCCAGGACACTCAGCAGCAGGCTTACGTCCCTGTTTTTCCTATTTAGAACAAGGATTTGAACATCAACCTCTCACCTCTCAGAGGGCACTAGAGGCCTTTTCTGTTTTTGCATTTCCTAAATGATTTTTGGATCAGGTCTGCCCCAGCAGGTTTGATAATCATTCCTTTATAATCAATGTTTAAGTGCCTTGTTCAAAGCAAACCAGCTATATCTAAGAAAAAGAAGCAATCCGTTGTTTGGGAATCCAGTAACCCCCACACACGTGCTTTCTATACCTTGTATACAATACGATGCAGTTTATGGAAAGGTCTTGGTATAACAAAAACACTAATGTAATGTTTACACTCCAGCAGTGTAAAAAAAGTGGCAAAGTGGATTTATTTTAACTGAGGTATCAGCTAGTGATATCTGAGAGATAAGAGATATCTGCAACAGGAATCATTCTTAGCAAAGTTGTGCTAATTGCTTATTTCAGGTGGTTAAGTCAAAGGGTGGCTTTCTTCTACTGTTTGTTTGAGCAAGTTACACAGTATTGCAGGATTTTTTGTCCACAGTCTCACACTGGACATGTATGATGTACATAGTTTGGGGTTTTAGTATTTTTTTTTACTAAAAATATTAAATTATTTTCATTAGCTGCTCTGGTGTGTTTTCTCTATTAACGTACTACTTGCTTTTATGAAAAACTCTCCACTTACAGAGTATCTTGCTGGAAGATTGCAAAAGCAAATCATGAAAATTATTATGTTGTGTGTGTTGGAGTGTAAAAGGAATAACAGTTGTTGACAATTTAGCATTTAGTTAAACATGCTGCATCTACCTCAGCCAAATCTCTCACCCGGTGTAAACAACACTACCAGGTTAGATGTTACAATAATATTTGTAATACAATTTTTTATGGCCTCTGTTCTGTTGGATCTGGGATTGTATGGTCATGACAGTTTATCAGGCTCATTAGACTGTCCACAACCAGGTTCAGGTATTTTGTCCTCAGCCTTCCTAAGCAGTTATCAGACCTGACACCTCAGGATAAGTATCCATTTTGCTTGGCCTTTTTGTGCCAGTTCAGAAGAACCACCACTCATTTTCCCAGTTCAAGAGAGGCATGGACTTGCTGGAATGAGCCCAGAAGATGGATGATATTTCAGGAACTAGAACATCTCACTTGGGAGAAGAGGCTGAGAAATCTGGGACTGTTCAGTCTGGAAAAGAGAAGGCTCAGGGGGACCTTATCCACATGTATACAGTAAGTACCTGGTGGAAGGGGATGAAAAAGAGAAAGCCAGACTTCCCAGTGATGTCCAGTGACAAGGTGAGAGGCAATGGTCACAAAGCTAAAAAACTAAATTAAATCTGAACACAAAACCTCCCACTTTTTTACTCTGAGTATGATCAAACGCAGGTTGCCCAGAGTGTTCCTTGGACATATTCAAAAGCTGTCTGGGCAATCAGTTGTTGCTGCGTGAGCAGGGAGGTTGGAGCAGGTGACTTTCAGAGGTCCATTCCAACCCCAGCCATCCTGTGATTCTGTGATAATCTCCTTGTACATGAGGCCACTGAATGGAAATGTGCCAGTACCAAACACTGCAATGTACCAGATCTGGCACAGGACAGGTCTGAAAGAAAGCTTGGTTTCATGGGTCCTCTGAAGGTGGAGTAGCATCTTGCTTCTGTTGTGAACATCTGAGTCACACCCTGAGCACAAACATGAATGGAAGAGATCCTGCAGGAATCATCTTCATTTAAAGGTAGTTTGCATTTTGCAGGACCAAAGGGTTTTTCGGGAGCAAAGCATTTTTCGGGAGCAAACTTTAATGTAAGAATGATATATGACCAGAGAGAGTGAGAAAAACATCAGTGGAATGGAAAAATCTGCTCTAAGTCTTGCCAAGAGTTTCATGCTTCTACTCTATTGCTGCTAGTGCCACTGGCAAGAAGGATGATTTGCTACCTTCCCTCCCTGTAAGGTTACATAAGCTTTTCAAAACTTCTCCCCTTTCCATATTCCCCTTTAAAAATGGCTGATTTTACAGTTGTGAGCCATTTTTTTCCTTTGTTTTGGCAGCTGCTGGATGTCCTGCTGCTGTCTGGGCAAGAGTTCCTGCTCCCGTCCCCTCCATGGATAATGCCATTTACCTTTCTCCAGACCACTTCCAAGTAGACAGTGGTCATTTTGGGTAAAAAGTAAGCAGGATAGAGTTTCCTCACAAAACTATATACTGTGATCCTATCATCCTGGTCTTAGACATCTTATGTACCCACTGCTTTTTGCTCCAAGTAGATCACATCCAAGCACAGAGAGAATTAAAGTCTGAGAATTCGAATGTGTGCACCCTCATGGCAGTCATTTCTTATTTCAAAAAGAAGAGCATGGAAAAACTTACCTTACTTACTTGGTTTTATGTGGTGTTCCTTGCCTTTCTTTTCCACCTTCTTCCTGCAGATGATTATAATTTAAGCATCACACATCTCTCAAAAAAATCTGTAGTGTTACATGTGAAGGTAGCAAAGCAATATTCACACATCCTTTCACAGAATCACAGCCCCTTGGCTGACCCAGCAAGCAGTTACTTGGCTGCATCAGCACATCGAATGACATTAGAGAAGCAGATACCAATGCAAAGCATCTTGGTATGGGTTGCCTTTAACCTGGATGAGAAGATACCCCAGTCTGAGGTGTGTCAGAGCACCTGAATGAGGCTCAGCAACCACTGCTAGTGCTGGGTCACTTTTTGACCACGCTCTCATCCTTGACTTGTGAATGGCATTTTTTAAGTCATTAAACCATAGGTAGCTGTAAGCCAGTGATCCAGACACCTCTGCTCCCATCACAAATCCTCAAAAGCTGACCCATGTGTGTTCCATGGAGCTACTCAGGAAACTGCGAGGGGAATTGGGTTACAGTTGTCTGTGAGTGATGTCCTGATCAGAGGTGTTTGGAAGGCAGCACAGTGTCCCTGCACCTCTCCAAAGAGCCACCATAAGGGAGATACTGCTTTAACCAGTGAAGAGGGTTGAAAAATATGGTCACCATGTGCCCTTATCTACAGCCACTTTGTCAAAGAACAGATCCAAGTCCATTATTTTCTTTTAAGAAAAACTTTGTAAGGTTGTGTCTCTCTTTGATACTGTCTCACACGGCTGGATAAACACATCGTGTGATGGGTGAGCAACTGGCTCATGGGTCAGGCACAAAGGGTTACAGTGAATGGGGTGACACCAGACTGGCAACCTGTCACTAGTGGGGTTCTGCTGGGCTTCATCTTGGGCCCTGTGCTCTTCAACATGTTCATAATGACTTGGACGCAGGACTGGAAGGGATACTGAGCAAGTTTGCAGACAATACAAAACTGGGAGGAGCTGCTGACTCCCTCAAAGGCAGGCAGGCTCTTCAGAGACACCTCGACAAATCAGAGCCTGCGCAATCACCAACCACCTGAAGTTCAACAAGGGACAGTGCTGGATTCTGCACCTGGGATGCAGCAACCCTGGATGTACAGACAGACTGGGGAATGAGATGCTGGAGAGCAGTGCCATGGAAAGGGACCTGAAGGTCCTGGACGATGGAATGTGAGTCAGCAGTGCCCTGGCAGCCAGGAGGGCCAAGCATGTCCTGGGGTGCATCAGGCACAGCATCACCAGCCGGGCAAGGGAGGGATTGTCCTGCTCTGCTCTGCACTGGGGCAGCCTCACCTCGGGTGCTGGGGACAGTTCTGGGTGCCACAATATAAGAAAGGTGTTAAACTATTAGAGAGAGTCCAAAGGAGAGTAACAAAGATGGTGAAGGGCCTTGAGGGGAAGCCATACGAGGAGTGGCTGAGGTCACTTGGTCTGTTCAGCCTTGAAAAGAGGAGACTGAGGAGAGACCCCATTGCAGTTACAATTTTCTCATGAGGGGAAGAGAAGGGGCAGGCTCTGATCTCTTCTCTGTGGTGACCAGTGACAGGACCTGAGGGAATGGACTGACGCTGTGTCAGGGGAGGTTTAGGTTGGATAGTAGACAAAGGATCTTCATCCAGAGGGTGGTTGGGCACTGGAACAGCTCCCCAGGGAAGTGGTCACAGCACCAAGCCTGACAGAGTTCAAGAAGAGTTTGGTCTCGGGCACATGGTGTGACTCTTGGGGATGGTTCTGTGCAGGGCTAGGAGTTGGACTCGATGATCCTTGTGGGTCCCTTCCAACTGAGCTTATTCTGTGATTCTGTGCAGTAATTTACAGGCTGAGCCACTCAGCTGGGAGGTGAGAGATGGGTACTCAAGAATGTCCTCAGCCTCAGCATACATTCACATCCACATCTGCTGGTAGCCATGTGTTTCCCTAGCTGGAATCATCAAGAGATGCATTTCTGCCTTCACATACAGCAACTTCATGGACATTGTTTGCAGACAGAACTTGTTGTGGGCTGATTGCTCCAAAGGAAATTTATAGCTGGGGGCTCTCAGCCCCCCACTCCAAGTTGGTTTTCTGTAGTGGGAGACATGTAGTATTTTATGCAGTAACTGATGAATGCAAACATAAATCTTTTGGGGGGCGGAAAACAGGAAGCCATGCATGGATCTTTCCTAGAATGTAGGCTCCTTTCTTCTGCTTCTTTCTAGTTTAACAAATCCTGATATCCTGGGATTGTTTAGATCACCTCCTCCCCATCCTGTCTGCCACTACTAGTTACTTAGGATACTTTCAGAGATGTAGCTTTTGATATCATGAAGCAAACAATGGGAAATAGTCAGCTGTATAGTGTTAGGGTGCTGTTGCTGTGTAACAAAAAAGTCATCACAGCTGTGTTCTACAAGGACACCATTCCTGGATATTTTCTCAGAATGCATCTGATAAACCACAATGGCAGGGCTAGGGGCATAGACTGTAAATAGTGATACACATTTCATGCTTGTTTTGCATTTAAGGTTTGAGAATGTGTCTGCTGGAGATGGTCTCAGCCTTCCACATTTGCTAGTTTGAGGTAGAAGCAAAGCCTCCAGGATCTTTGAAATCAAGCTAAATGGTGCTACAGAGTTTCAAACCTCCAGCTGAGAAGCAAGCCAAGATAGGGTTATTTTATTATTGGTTATTTCCATTTTGGATTTAGGTACAGCAATTCAGGTGAAATTTAGTTGTAGACATTCAAATATGTTCTACTTGATTAATCCTTAAAATTCTTCAGGGATTTAGGCCCTAGTTTATATCCCATATATATAAGGGATAAGATAAAAGGTATCTTATTTGTAAAGGGGCAGCAGTAGCACAACATGAATTCCCTTTTAAAATTCCCTTGCCTGAAATTGTCCCAGCCTCATCCCTCTGCATCCCTCATGAGGGGCAGATAAAATGTGGATTTTGATACTTCAACAATTGCTTACTGTGCAAGATGCTGTTCCCCAGAAGTACTAAACAGCAGTGAGTGGACTTGGGCCCAGAGATATTATTAGTTGTATTCACCAAGCCAGCTATCAGTCAGAAAATACTCAGCTGGCAGCTGTGGGCCAAACCAGCACTGGGGTGAAGGAAGGTTTGGGAGTATCATGAGAGCATTGCAGAGGATCAGTAGCTTTTTTTAGACTGAGCCATGTGATTTGTAATATTCCTTTTGTTAATTTTCATGCTAGCTAAAAAATAAATCCAAACTTAGTATTTCCCCCAAGGAGAGAAGCTGATATTAAATAATGAAAATCAACACAGAGGTCCAGCTGATCTGAAAATATCCCTCAAAGTGAGGATAAAAAACTTCAGTATTGAGTTCAGGGAAAGGAAAGTGAAATATCTGCATTTGGCATGGCCTCACATACTCCTCTGCCTTAAAGGGCTCAGTGGACAGAAAAAAATGTCCGAAAGAAAGTAGATATTAAATCTTCTAGATTATCATATGTATTATTCTGCCAGAGCATGACTGAGTCCTTTAATACTTATTTAAGCCTTTCAGTCCCTAAGGAGCATGATTTATGGGCTTTCTGCTGATCATCAGAAGATAAGCATGGTTACAGGCTACAACTACTTATGTACTGTGGTTCATGCTTTTGGCTCCAGCAGTCTTCTCAGCCCCTGGGGTACTGTTGAAATGGCAGACATCATAGTTTCTCTGCCCTATTTTCTAATTTAATTTTACTTTGAAGAATTGTTCTGAAGAATGATAACCTAAAGTTTCACTTTTTTCCCCTTATGGTTTATTTCTATTTTATTGTAAGGACAGAAATTAGTCTAATTTTGGTTCCAGAAGAAAGGTATGGTACACTTCTCCAAAACTTGCAATGAAGTAAAAGCTGACATTCAGCTCCCATCATGACTGGCAGAGCATAATGCTCAAACAAAACAATATTCTACTGTGGTTTATTGCACTTTTCTAAAAATTAAAAGCTGTAATTTGTGGCTCTCAAATTCTGAAAATATGTCTTCAGTTACATCGTACAATTCCTCTGACAAAAGTGAATGTAAGCTCTTTTGTCTCCCTTTCACCAAAACCCTTCATTTCTGTGCTTAGGTACTGTACAAGATCACGTCGGGGGCTGGCATCCCAAGTGCACTGAGATCATGCTCCCCTTTCCTATTCCTGTCACTATTTACTCCTCAGTGTAGGCTCACCTACTGCTCCAGGCTCTCTCCTGAGCTGGGCTAAAGGAAGTGACAGTGTTTCAGACAGAATGTTCCTGAGTTGTCTTTTAATTTTTTTCCTGAGCTGTTTGTTCAATATATAAGACAAGGAGTAAGCAATGATGTGACAGTGGAAAAGTATTATATTCTGCAGATTATAAAAGTGTCTTGAACATATTTTTTTTTATTACTGGAGACAGTTTTACTTTTGAAACTCAGTGTAGATTAACTATGCAAATTATCAGGATTTTATCTAAGAATTCTCAACTGTCCAAAATCCTTTTTAAACTCCCTTCTTTATTATCATTTGGCAGAGATTCTTCTTGTATATTCCAACAAGTATTGCAATCACGTTATTGCTAAATAGATACGCTGGAGAAAACATGCACTTAACATCACAACATTTAACACTTAGCCTTTATTAACGTTACATAGTCCATGTCTCTAAATTGTACTTGGAAGACATCTCCAAAGCCAGTTACTAAATTAGAAGGTTATTAAGACAATATGTTGAATACATGTGTCTATGCTGAACAATGCTTCTGTTACAAGAAAATAACCTTCGAATTCTGATATTTCAATAAAAAAGTTTCCATCATACCACTTTCCTCATTTTGAGAGCCACTTTTGACTATCATTGCTTATTGTGGTAACAGTTCTGTGTTTACAGGTGTACAGTCATCTTTGCTCGCCTTTCCTTCTGCAACCCACAGAAGCAGTGGGAAAACAAAGTAGACATTTCAAAATGATAGGGTTAGTCTCAAGGATGTAATTTTTAAGAAATATCTTAAATATTTTCTCCATTTGATGCATGGGTGATAAGGAAACAGAGGAATAACAAAGTAGAAATAAAAAGTAAACATACATTTAAAACAGATTACAAATATATAATTTTTATACATATTTATTACATATAATTGAATATACCTACAAATATATATATCTACAAACATATATATATATATATTCAGGTATAAAAGGGAGCTTATAAGAAGATGGGGGTCACAGAGAAAAGCAAAAGAGCAACGATCACAACTTGCAATGAGGAAAGTTTTCTCTGGAGATAGGGAAAAAAATTTCACTGTGAGGGTGGACAAGCACTGGAAGAAGTCACCCAGAGAACCTGTGGAATCTTCCACCCTGAACTTTTTCAAACCTCAGCTAGACAAGGCTCTCAGCAACCTGACCTAACTTTGAAGTTAGTTCTGCTTTGAGTGAGATGATCTTCCATGGTCCCTTCCAAACTCAGTTACTCTACGATTTTTTGTGGGTGAGTCTGTACGTGTATGAGAGATAAAGCAGAGATTGCATAAAGCTTAGGGCACAGGATGTAAAACCTTTGTGAAAAAACTATGCAGACACCAGCTCACCATTTCATCTTTGCATTCCAGGTCCTTGTGAAGCCATTTTGTTGAGGCCATATTAGAGCAAATTTAAGCCCATATATATGTTGCAAACCTCCTCTGTAGTTACAGTGCCATGAAAAGCATTGCAAAACAGAAAGCTTGAACTTTACATTAATTTATTCAGTAATTTTCTGATCTATATGCTGGCAAAATAAAATCACCATTCTGCAAAGAAGTGGATTTTCTGCAGCTGCCAGGCTGGAATTTGAACTCTCGCCTTCAGAATACAGTATCCACAGAGGAGCACACAGGCTCTTGAACACTCCAAGAGAAATATGGTCTCCAAAGCTGGCAGGCAGGAACTGGTAGTCTGGTGCCAGTCCAAATTGGGAAAGGAGGATACACACCATTGAGAATATATTTTTCTTACAATTTTTTGTGTTTCTATATTTTCCTTTTTTTTTTTTTTTCAGAAAGAACTGAAAATTTAACTTGAGAGCTACAGAAGTTATTTTAGAGATGTTATCCCTTCTTTCCATTTGCTCCTCTGAGCCCTTAATATAAACATTCAGCTTTGATGAATTGATGAATTTGTTCTTTAGGCAAAATGCTCACGGATACTGTTGGAAGTGCTGCATGAGCAATGTCTGCACAAGGAGGTAAAAAATTGAGGAGTTTGATCCTGTTCCAGAGCAGGAGAAGAGTTAGAAGGACGACAATCTTTTGATCTCCCCAGGGTTTGAATTGAAGACACATACACAGGTGTCTAGAGGTGCACAGGGCAGTCTTCTCAGCATGTTTTGAGAGCTCATGGGTTTTATAGGATTGACAGATCATGAAAGTTAGCAGGGACCTTGGGAGGTCCTGAGTGCAACCTCTTGCTAAAAGCAAGTAAAATCAGCAGAGGCCAGACCAGGCTGCTTAAGGCCTTGTTCTAGGAAGGAGGGTCCACAACTTCTCTGGGCAAACTGCTTCCAGTTCTTACTCATACTCAGATGGAAAATTATTTTCTATTATACCCAACACAAATCTCTCCTGTTTCGGGACATGACCACTGTCTCCTGTTCTTCTGTCCAGCACCTCCATAAGGATCCTGGCACTTCCTGCTCAGTAACCTCCTTGCAGGTATGGAAAGGAACTGTTGGTCTTCTCTAAATCCTCTCCTTCAGGGTGAACAAGTCCCGCTTCTTCAGCCTTCCTTCACAGGACTAGTGCTCCAGCCCCCAAACATTGTGGTTCTCCAGTGGTCTTGCTCTGGTTTTGGGAGACCCCAAACTGGGCACAATATTCTACTACAGCTGGTGATGGGGCCAGTGGCTCTGACCCAGGAAGAGGTGACCGGTCCAGAGAGATTGTCCCAAAAGGAATTGCCTTCCCAAGGCCCGGTGTCTTCCCTCAGCTGCTGGCAGGAGGGCCCTTGCAGAGACTGTCAGCTCTTTAGTGATATCAGTTCGTGATTCCAGCTTAGCTCTGCAGGGCAGCCTCCAGGCCAAGCCAGGCCAGAGAGAGAGACGAGAGGCTCGTGCGGCTGGTTCCGCACAGAGGTAGCTTTATTGTGGGTCCGTACTCCGGTGAAGGAGGAAGCCAGGGACAAGAGCTCTCTCTGTCCCACAGGGGCAGAGGCCTTAGCTTTTATAGGGAGACAGGGGATGGGTAAAGGACCAATGGGTTACAGAGGATCTGGGATGGGTACAGGCCAATAGGTTACAAAGGATCTGCATAGTGTCTCCTAAAGGATTGTGGGTCTGTCTTTTCTCGCCATGACCCAAAGGAGTGGTTGCCTTTCCAGGGAGTCCTGCTGGGCGATTACAAAATCTCTTATCTCAGCAGAGACCCCTCCAGGGCAGGGGCTGGGCATACCCCACAATATTCCATTATTGTTATTATTATTTCAGATGACACTTTGAAGAACTAATGAAGTAAGTGTATTTTAAGAACTTAAAGAGATAAAAATTGACTTAGAAGTAAAAAGTTGGAAGCTGGGTTGTATATAAATATATTTCTTTTTGAAGGTTAGGTGTACAGCTTGTCAGAATCACTCATTTCTTTCACGGAAAATAAAGATATATCTTTTCTACTGCAATGTAAGGCTGCTAAGACTTACATGTTACTGCTGAGATTCTGGTCTTAGGAAAGACCATGACTTTCATGTAGCAATGAGTTGGCCAGTTACAAGAATATATAGAAATTTCTTTTAAAGTAAAGCCTGGTGTTGTTCATTTTAAGATGATGAAGTTAGGATACTTACAGATCACATCCTATGGAGCCAAATAAAGAATGGAAAGATTCAATTACAATTACTTTATATTGCAAAAGCAGCAGCGCTTTGGCTTTAATACAGCTGAAATGTAGAAGGTAAGATCTTTTACAGCCAGTGAAACCTCTATGGAGCACAACACATAAAAATTAATTTTCTATGAACTGAAATTTAGTTCTAGAAAATAATATGATTTCTGAACAGTGCATAATGAATAATCTCAGCACTATTCAAATACATTAATTTGGCTGCTGAGTGTTTTGAATACTCTATGTAAAATACACCCATTCTTAGCTATCCCCATTGCTAAAGCTGTTGCCCAGACCATCATCATCTGGTATTTCAATCATTGCCACATCATCTACTTGGGCCTTGACTAAAGCGTTTTTTCTATGACTCTGTTAATTGAACACACTCAGATAATTTTCCCAGTTCCTCACTTTGACAAAGCCCACCTTAGAATGAGTGCAGTATTGATTAGAGCCACAGCACACACGAGGTGCCATACCTACAGTCAGTTCCTCTCTGTTCATTTAAGTGAAGCTGCAGAGACAAAGGGCTACCATGTCCTACAGAACTCATCCCAGTACTTTTCCTTCCCCTGCTTTTTGATCTCTTGGAGCATCTGACTTTTTTCCCTCTGGCTGCAAAAATGTTCTGGGCTCTGCAGACTCTGGTTTGGCTTCCAGGCCATTGACACCACACTTGGAGAGACCTCAGTAATCTTCAGTGTCAGCAAGACACCTTTCAGAAAGTCCATTCTTTTTTTTATTTCAGACGCTTCCAGAAGTGGAGTTGTGTTAGTGGGGAGGTCCTGATATCACTGTTTGCACAAAGGACTCCAAGACTCTAGGTAACTGTTGTAGAGTAAAAACCTCATGATTATGGGTTTGTAGATGCGAAACAGTAAAGGAGATTAGTTCCTGGAGTCCTCACAAAAGTGTAGTTAACACCTTTGTTTGATTTCCCCTTCTTGTAGTCTGATCTCTCTCTCCCTGGCATTAAAGCTTGGGAGGATCTCTAGGGTGCTGGTACACTTCTTATTTCTGCATCACAAAACTGCAAGCACATACTCTAAAGATACTGCTGGTGCAAAAAGTCTCACTTTTAGCTGTCTAAGGTACATAACATGTCACATGAAGTTAGAGTGGATACAGGGACTACATATCTTAGAGAGCTCCAGTTGCCAGTAAACACACTTGAGTGAAATAAATTACGGCCTCTGTTGCAAGTTTTACAGGAAAGTTTCACTGTGAAAGTAGATTGGGGAAAACAAAGACCATAAACCACACATATACATGCCCTTTTTTTGGCATTCTTTCCCTTCGTATCCACTCCAAATCCAGTTGGATACCACTGACAGTGAGCTAGACTGACTTTGTCTGACTGAGTTCTTAGGTCTGTGTTAATTAGTTGACAGGTCACATCCTTGTAATTCTTAGATTATGACAACACTGAAAGGTCCTGGTGCTCTGCATAACACAATGGGATCTCATACACTCTAACCTCATAATGACAGTTAAAATAAATAAATATTTTGCATCAGAAAATACTCATGTCATAGAATCATAAAATGGCTTGCACTGGAAAGGGACCTTAAAGAATCTCTAGTTCCAACCTTCCTACCGTGAGCAGGGACACCTTCCACTAGACCAGATTGTTCTGAGCCTCATCCAACCTAGCCTTCAGCATTTCCAGGGATGGGGCACCCACAGCTTCTCTGGG
>NW_008246059.1:0-66179 GCF_000691975.1 Corvus brachyrhynchos
CTGTCAATCACCCAAACCCCTCCTGTTGTTCCCGAAAGTTCTGTGCCTGTTACCAAAGCCCTCCCTCTTTACCCTTATATCGTCCCCAGCAGTCCCCCGAGATCCTGTCCCCTCGAATACCTCCCCTCTTGGAAATCCCCTAAACCTGGACGCCCCATTGGGGCATGTGATCCCTTTCCCTCCACCCCTCGAGGCTATTGGCCTATGTGATTGTCTATCCCTGTCCATATCCCGCCCCTAAAGATCCCTATTGGTCCCCTGTTAAGCCATGCCCATGGTAATGCCTCCCCTTATAAGGTGTTGCCCAGAGCTGCTCTGGGCTTGTCCTCTGTGGATACCCTTTGGTGAAGTTGGGTTCCCTCCCGTGGCAAGCCTCCTGGCTGCTTTTTATCTCTCCCCTTGTCGGGGGCTGCTACAGTGCCTGGAGCCGGTGCTCTGCAGGGTAGAGCAGAGGCTTCAGAGGAGCAGCTTTAAAGCTGAGAGCCTCCAGCTGCTCCCCACTCCTGCCACACACCGCTGGAGCTAGCCTGGGCAGTGGGCAGCAGCGGTCACTGCGACAGCCTAAGAGGCAAGATTTAATGATCCTGGCATCCTATTGCCTAGCTCTAGGTAGCATTCCACTCAAGATTCTAATTGTGCTGGTTTCCATTTGAGGATATCTCTCTATGTCCACGTATCTAATCCAGCCACCAAACCTGTGAAGGCAGGTGCTTGAAAGATAGCCATCCCTGTCCTTACTTTCTGGATCACCTTACTGGATCCAGACTTGAAAGCACATTGCTGCTGGGCAGCAGCAGATTAACTTTATAAAATGTAGTTCTTAAAATTCCTTCTTATCTATCTAATAAATTAAAAAAAGAAATAATCTGGCCTAGAGACTTAAATTTATCATGGCGTTAATCTGACCATGTTTTTACTCTGCCTAAAGTTTAATTTGATTCTTTCCTTCTAATAAATCTCATGTTAATTAAGACAGCCCAAAATGAATTATAGGGACTGTTACGGGATGCTCTTTGTTGAATATTTCAAAGATAAGTGAAGCTGACTCCTGCCCTCAAGTGAAGCAGAAACAGCATGAGGGCATGAACACTGATGAGATGGCAAATTGTAACGTGAACAAGAACTATGAGGCTCCTAGCAGTAGATCTTGGCTTGTAGACCCAGTAAAGACAGTGACAAATGTGTAATTTCTATAGGGAGTGCATAAGGCGCACTACCAGTCCAGTGTATCTGTTTGGGCTTTTTTTTTGGCAGTGGCCATGAACACAAGTCCCCCATGCCAGACGTACATAGCACAACTGGAATAGTGTGTACAAATTCGTGTGCAGAGTCAACAGCATCGCACTGCAGCTGAGCCAGTGAATTTCAACATTTATGTGTAACAGGCTGCTCTCCCAGTCAAGCACTTTTCCTCTCCTTAGAAGAAGGCTATCAGTGATGCCAAACTCTACAAACAGCACTCAGTTCTTCTTTCTCATTTGCATTGGCTTGAAATGTAGTTGTTCAGATATACTTGAAGGTAGAATTGAGCCTCTAAAGGCCCCATTCCTGCAAAGTGTGATGTGCATGCAAATAACTCCTCTTACAAAGGTTCCCATTGACAGCATTGACTTTATAGCCAGATGTTTTGTGAAATCAATACTTTTGACAAAGGAAGTTTTTTAAACATGAGATACAGAGCAACCATTAGAAATGAATATTCAGTAAAATTCCCAAATCTGAATTTCCGGTATTATGAAAAGCATCATTTCTTCTTCATAAAATATGACTAGTTATATAGTTTTACTGGTTAACCAGCAGATATTGAGAGATGTAAAACGAGAAGTATCTTTGACAGTACATGACTTCATACTCTAAAACTGTCTTTTTATTTAAAAGCCTGTCGAGCATAAAAGGATTGTGAGTCTTTAAAAAGTTTATTAGACTCTAGGAACTGCATAAATGAGATTTCTTTTCCAGTATTGTGCAGCTGGTGCTGTAGATGGTAGTATAATTAAAATCAGTTACTGAAATGGCAATAAGGTCACAGTTAGTATCTCTTTTAGGATAATAAACTATGTTAACTTTTTTTTCCAAAGGGATGGATTCACGGGATTGGGAGTTTAGATGAAGAGTGAACAAGAGTGTGTATAAAGCAGTAGGAAATGGTAGAATAATCAGTAGAGTTGTATAAAGACAAAAGCAGCAGCAACTGATAATGTTACAGCTTGATGCCATCCAGTGGGTCAGCAGAGTGCTCAGGGACAGGTTTTGAGTAATATCTGGTACAAGATACCATTAATAGATCAGGCCAGAGAATTGCTCCTCTCTCATATTTTCATTCCAGTTGAACTTGCTTGTGTTTAGTAATTGTAAACTTACTGTTGCTCTAACCTACAATTGTGTAATACTCTTCCCATATGCTTTGACCTAATTTCATGTACACAGGTATATATTGTCCTGTATGTGTCATGTGTCTGTGTGTACATACAGACAAAAATAATGTTATATGGTACAGTTTCCATGTCAAGGGCCATGTCTCAGTTATTCAAAGAAAAACCAGCTATTTTTTCTATAAATCATGTTGTGAGATATGTGCTCCATAAGTGGAGCAATTGCTTTATATCAGAGCTCTGCACATTAATAAACTTTTTATTTTGCCACATGCCCATAGAGGGGAGACATACTAAATGGGCTGCAGCAATTATGAATGCTTGAAGCAATTGTGAATGCCTGCTAGGAGTAACCTGCTACACCAATACAAATAATACTGCAATTTATTGATGTGGCCAGCATTTAGAAAATAAGGAAATACCAAAGGGCTCAGTGTAGTGGGTTTCAGATGGATGCATTGCATTGCCAAGCTGCAGAAAAATTGCCTGTAGACACTAATTTTGTAATGTTCAGTAATCAGAACAGATATTCTTGTTAGTTTCAAATCAGGAAATCAGTGCAAAATTTAACTCAGGCCCTGACAAGAAATCTGCTTGCTAGTATGTACATGTTGATTTAAGGGATTGAAGGAGGTATTGAGAGTTGTTTCTTCCTTTGAGAATGGACATCAGTGCTAAACAGCTCTGAGAGACCAGTAACAGCTCACACTACTATTCCATGCAAAAGCAACTTCAGGAGTGTTCTGCATTGGAATGCCTGCAGTTCCCTATGGAGTCACCATGGATGGCATCAGCACATGGTAAACACACATTGAAGTACATTAGAGGAACTACTAGAGTCTATTGTCCTATGTGAAAATTGCATCAATTTCTAAAGTGCAGATTTGGGTGGGAAGGAGTGTGCAGTTATGAAAGGGAAAAAAATACTTTCTGTGTGGCTCCCTTTATTTCTTCTGTAAATAAAAGAAGCAGAGAAAGAAAAGGGTTGAGAAATGCAAAATGACTGACAAATTAAGTTATCCCTCTTCAATTTTGACAGGAATATAAAGGGTATGGGAAACAAGCCAGTTTCCTGGTAGTCTGCTTCACAGGAATTCCTGTCTGTTAACAACAGTGATTAAAACAGCAACTGAAACTTTAAATATGAGATACCCAAAAAGCCTTTTGAAAACTTAATTGTTGCAGTTTTTCTATCCCCTTGAGTGCCAGCAGCACACAGTTAATGTCATGCCAGCCTTCCCCCACAAACTTGTTAAGTCCACAGCATCTCAAATATAGACCTAAGGTTTCTGTGTGTCTGTTAGCAGGGGAAGTGCCTTCTCTCATTTAGCAATTATTACTTTTTTCCTCTAATCTCAGCCACAGGCGGTTTAATTTTACTTTGATCAACTCTCTTGTCTTTCTATCACTTGTCTGAGATCTGAAGAGAGAGAAACATCACTGAGGAAATGCTTGTGAACTGGTATTAATGTGATTTAACTCGTTTGAATAAGTTTTGGATTAAATTTGGCACTTTTTTATCTGTAAGTTTGTACAGTTAGTTCTCATAGATGTTGGGATGAGAAAGGATGAACACGTGGATTCAGTGCCACAGTTATAGGTGCCCATATACATCTGTGCTCCTAGTGTGTTAATTTTTAATACATAATCCCATGTTCTGTTGTATACTTACATTGATTATCCCCCACCTCCTCAAACTTTGATCTTGCCTTTTCCTCTGAAATACAAGAACATTGGTTGTTACAGCATGCTAAAAGTTGACTAATGGCATGGGTGAGGAGAGTAAAACTGAAGATTTCTCCGGGCAAAATGCTGGCTGCCTGTCACGCCTGTGCAGAGGCTCTGCTTCTCTGGTACCCTCGCAGGCTACACTGCAGAATAATGATTTCAGCAGTGGATTTTGGCCATTATTATTTAGATTCTTGTCAGACTATTTAGGGCTTTATAGGCTTAAATTGTCCATTTCACTTCTACCCAGGAGCTCACTGGAGGCCAGTACAGTGGTGCTGAGGGTAGTAGTGTAATGGGCTTACCTCCTACTCATCCTTCCATGTTAGCAGGTTTCAACATCTGAGGCATCACAGGCAAGCTCTTTCTGAAAACTGTATTACAGTGACCTTATTTTGCCAAATCCTGCAGTGGAGAGGAAACAGCATGGAGATGAACTGGTCTCTGCATTAAGAGTGCAGGAGCAGCCTGGACAACAAAAAGAAGGCCCTGACGCACAAAAAGGAGTCTCTCCTGTTTAAAATAAGTTGCCAGTGTAAACTGGGATGATGCTACCTCTGACTTGATTAACTGTGTAGTTCCTGAGTGCTAAGTTAATGCAAATATTGGATAATATATTCCACTACTTCAGCACCACCAGACAAAGTGAAGCTGTAGGACTGTGTACCACAGGAAACTCCTTATCTTCCTTACTGCATCCAGAGTAATCCTGGAAGTTGAACAGTAAGGGAACACCATTCCAAATAATGACTTAAACCATTGTCTAATAATTGTCTAATAAGTCATTCAAAGCGTCCAGATTTCTTACAGCAACCTAAAAGTGTTTTGTTACTGAGTCTTTTTTAAGAATAACGTTTGTAAGAAATATTGTGTCGAGGCTGAAGCACTTTCTGGTTTATTTCACAATCCTTTGGTGCACTGCATTGTACTATGAGCTAATTAAATCTGTTGTCTCTTAGAAATTACAAATTCCTTGTTCTGTGTTTATCTTGTGAGGCTGAACACAAAAAGGAAAAGTTTGGAGGTAAAGGCAGATTTAACTGAGGTTGCTGTAGATAGGTCTTACTGGATCTCTTGTTTAGTAGCCTAAAGATTCACTGTCCAAACACTGAGATGGTTTGAATTCCTGAACACTTACAATGTGCAAAAACAATTGGCAAAGGAAGGATAAAACATGCAATCAGTGGCTTTGTTTTGCTAATTGTTGTTAGGAGTTTGCAGACAAGCCCATAGTAAACCACTTTTGCTGTGCTAATTTTGCGTAAGGATCATGAAGAAAGACTTTCCTGACAGGACTTTGAAGAAGTGTAAGAAAAGGGGTTTGTGGGGTAATTCAGAGAAGGAATTCAGAAATGTCTCTGTGGAGTCCTCATAACTTACTACAGAGTAAAGAAACAGACTTGGAACATGCACAATTGCAATAGTAGAAGAAACAAAAGGCAAAATCCAAGTTCAGAAAACAGAGATACAAAAGTTCTTCTGCAAATTTGTAATTTAGTTTAAAAAATGTCTAACATTTACAATTACATTTTATACTATTGACTTGAGCATTCAAGAATGCTTTCAGTACAATAGAAAGGATCATTATTTTGTGAAATATTGCCAATGACAAAATACAAATTGTAGAACAGTCACCCTGCCTTTGATAGCCAAAAAGCTACCAAAACAAATTTGTCAAATAATCAGTTTTTAGGCACATAGATAATAAAATAACAAACTGATATGAAACAGCCAACATCAATTTATCAAGAATAAATCAAGTCAAATCCTTCTGTGTTTCTTTTTGACAGTGTAACTGGCCTGGTGGATACGAAGGAAGCAGAGGATGTGATATATTTGGACATTAATAAGGCTTTTGACACACTACCAGTTACATTCTCATAAGCAACTTAAGGAAATGTTCTGGATGAAATTGCCATCTGGTGGGTGCACCCACTGGCTGCAGAAATGTACTAAAAAGTAGTTATGACAGTTCACTGTCAAATTGGGAAGACATATTATATAATGTCCTTTACAGGCTTTTCCTGTGTTTTCTTCCAGTTTCATTAATGATCAGAAAATGCTCATGAAAAAATTGAGATTTTTTTTTTCATCCACTGATAAGATGGGAATATTTTGGAGGATTAAAATTCAAGTCATGGTAGTTTGAAGAAGTGTTTTGAACATCATTAGACATGAAAGAGCTGCTACAGTTACTAAGAATAAAATACCCAAACAGAAGATTTGAAGTAAGGGTGATAATACTGTACAAAGGAGCAGGCATAGATCATAGTCTAAATATGAAACTGCGGTTTCATACTGCTGAAAAAAAAAGGAGCAGAGGAATTACAATGTTTGTATCTAAAACGTGGGAGGTAGGAGGTATTTTGTTTTACATATGGCATTTTAATTAGGCCATTATCTCAGATGCTTGGATTTCAGAATAGGTAAACATATTGCTAAGAGTCCAAAAGAAAGTCAAAAGAGTTATGAGAAGTTTATAAAATGTCTTGTGAGGGAGGTTTGAGAATTTGCTTACTTGTTGTGGCGTCTTTGTTTTGAACAAAACAAGTATGAGAAAGCTTGTCATGAAAAGAACTGGGAAATTTCATGGTTATTATAATGATGAGAAATTAAAATTTTCTCTTATCCACTGAGTATAGGACAAAAGTTGTTAGCTGAATTTATCCAAGAGAGAGTTAAGTTAGATGCTAAAAAAATGTAAATCTAGGGACAGATTGTGCTGGAACATGCTAACTGTGCAGTCTCCTTCACTGGAGATTTCTGAGGACACGTTAGATGAATGTGTAATCAAGAGTGAGCTGGGTATGCTTCATCCTGTCTCAGAGATTTCTTTCAGCCTTGCTTTGTGTGATTTCTACTTACTAATGCAAATGTCTGAAATTAGTGCTTAGGTAGATTCTAGAAAATAGCTCTGAGGTGGATTCAGGCAAAAGTATCTCTGCCAACAGAGTAGCAGCAAAGCCTTCTGACGAGACCTTGAAGCTAGGAATGAGGGGGTGAAGAGAGATGGTGACCCACAGTCCATTGGGGAAGTGGTGGGCTGTGTTGGCAGGAAGGTGCAGTAGATGAGACAGAGCTTAAGAATGACAAAACAGGGTGAAGGACACCCACTTCAAGCACATGAAGGCGGACAGGGAAGTGCCACAAGGACAGTATCATGGGAGTAGCTCTCATACTTTGTGAGAAATCAGCTGGTTGGAGCACCCCTCTGGAATGCCTTTACACTGATGCATGCATGTAGCATGAGACAAGAGCAGGAGGAATCAAAAGCCTGTGTGCCGGTGCAGGTCTACGACCTTGCACAGACATGGTGGGACAGCTCCCACAGCCAGCATGCTGCAGTGGGTGGACACAGGCACTGCAGCACGAACAGGTGGTGGGTAAGGTTGTGGAGTCATTCAGCTTTTTGTGATAGGCACTGCAGCACGAACAGGTGGGGGGGTAAGGTTGTGGAGTCATTCAGCTTTTTGTGAGAGACTAACAGGGATTAATGGAGCCTGCCCTGGGACAGACAATGAGACAGCAGATTATTTCTTAGAATTAAAGGGCAGACCATGCTGTGGCAGGTATCTGCTACAGACTGCCAGATGAGGAAGAGGATGCTGCTGTCTTCTGACAAGGGGAAGAAGCCTCATGTTGAACACCCTGCTTCTCATAAGGGGCCTGTTATGTGCTGGACACAGCATTAAACAATCAACCCTGGTCATACATGGATTGCACTGATGACAACTTCCCAGCAGAGGTGCCTGGTGATCCAACAATGGCTGATCCTCCATTAGACTGGATGCTTGCAAACAAGAATGGACTGGGGATATGAAAGTTGGGGGCAGTCTTGGCTGCCCATGAGGTGGTAGAGATCACATTCTGAGCAACAAATAGGAGGAGCATGACTCTGAATTACAGAACAGCAGACTTTGGCCTCTTGAAGGATCACTTGATAAGAGATGGTCATGGAGAGAAGAGCAGACCAGGAGCTCTGGCTGATTTTTAGGATGCATAACAGTGAGCCATGCCAATGGGGAAAAAATCAAACCAAAGTGGCAGGAAGCTACACCTGTGTTCTGTTTTGGGCCTCTCACTGCAAGAAGGACATTGAGCTGCTGGAGCACGTCCCAAGAAGGGAAACAGAGCTGGTGGAGGGTCTGGAGCACAAGTCTTATGAGAAGCAGCTGTGGGAGCTGGGGCTGTTTAGCCTGGAGGAAATGAGGCTGAGGGGAGATCTTGTTCTCTATAACTACCTGAACAGAGGTTGTAGAGAGAAAGGGATATTAGGAAAAATTTCCTTGTGGAAAGGGTGGTCAGGAAATGGAAGGGGCTACCCAGGGAAATTGTAGAGTTACCATCCCCTGAAGTGCATGTGGATATGGCACTTGAGGACATGGTTTAGTGATGAATATGGTGGTGGTACTGAGTTGACAGTTGGACTTGATGATCTTAGAGGTTAATGATTCTATGATGGGTGAGAACAAGCTCCTTACTTAATTCAGACCTAAAAAGGAATAGTAGAAGAGGTGAAAGCTGGAACAGGTGAAACAGAGGAATATAGAGATATTCTCTCACTGTGAAGGAATGGCATTAGGAAGGCTAAAGCCCATCTACAGCTGAGTCTTGGAAAATACAGGAAGGGGAACATGAAGGACTTTTACAGGGCCATCAACAAAACACAGATCAGCAAAAATGAGGGCCTTGACACTGAATGGAGTAGGGGAGAAAGGACATGGAAAAGGGTGAGGTACTCAGTGCCTTCACCTCAGCTTTTACTGATAAAATCCGCCCTGAGGAGTCACAGCTCCCCGACACCCATGAGAAAGGCTGGAGCAATGAAGTTTTATGCTCAGGAGGATAGATAGCATTACAGAATATTATACCAAGTGCATGTACACAAATCTGTGGGACACAACTGAAGGCATCCATGAGGACTAAGGCAGCTGGCAAATGTCATTGTGAGGCCACTCTTGATTATCTTTGGAAAATTGTGGTGACTGGGGGAGGTTTCAAAGGACTGGAAAACCAAAGGTCACTGATACCTTAAATAAGGGCAAGCAGGAGGGTCTAGGGAACTGCAGGACAATCTACCACACCTTAATTGTTGTGATAGTGATGGAGCAAATCCCACTGGAACCATTTCCAAACACATTATTGTGTTTTAGGCATTTTCCAATCCTTTGTAGAAAAATGTGAAACATTTTTTTGTTTGTTTTTAGTGTGATACACAGAGGTTACATGTCTACAATGCTGAGACCCTATTCAGTTCAGCAATCTTGCTATTCAAATGTCACCTACCATTTTCTGTCTCAGCAACAAGCTGAGACAGAAACTTTTAGCATCTCACAAATGCTGGTGAAGCTCCACACAGTCAGACAATGTCTTCCAAACAGCACACTCCTACTTTCTAGAAGGGGTCAGATTTAAAAAAAAAAGCCTACTTATTGTGAACTCCCCCGTTTCTGCATGGCCATCCTTACGCCACAGTTGGGCATAATAAAGTGGAACCATCTGGGACTAGCAGATACACATGAGAGAGAGTGAGGATGAGATTATCTGGGTGCAGACTGATTGCAGTTGCAAAAGTAATAAATTCATTTTTAAGGGAACAATTTTCAGGAAGTTTAATTTGCAGAGTAAGAAAATTAATTGAGAGCATAGGCAATTTTCATCTTTCCATCCAGCAAGGAGAGAAAACTAAAAGGAAATAGTGAATATAATCAGAACAACAGGAAAAAGAAAGAGTCACTTATAATTGTTCTTGGTGACAGCATATTCTTTTCCAGAATACAGAGGTGTCTGAAAATTACTTTCAATAGCTCTGAAAATATATGAGTGATATCCAGTCAACTATTTATTACAACCAAAACACTTGCACAACAAGTCAGATGCTTGGATGGGACTTTAAAAATATAATAAAAATAAAATATTTTAAAAATCAATAATTAACATACAGATGAGACACATACTCTCACACAAATTCATGTCTATGCAAACACAAAAAAGAACCTTTGTAATTCAAGAGGAAGAATTGTAAGCTTTATTAAGCAAAGCATGGCTGTGAATCTCTATTGAGGCTGTGGGGGAAAAAATGTCCTGAAAAAACTAAGATATTTCAACATTTGCGTTTTTTCTGAATTAGCATAAAATTAAAATATCTAATTTTTTCATGGAACAAAACGACTTTTTGTAACATGCTTGTTTTCACATTCACCATGGTCATGGCTGAGACTGCCTGGCTCCTGATTCTGGGGATGGTTCTGCATGAGCTATGGTGTTGGGTGAATTTAGTGCTGTTCAGAAGACTGCTAATTAGCAACTGGTCTAAAGGAGCTGTTTGCCAAAGTAAGCAGAGTGCAAGAAAACTGCAGCCCTTTCCAACGTGTTTCCTTTTCTAGGAATGGTGGGATACTACTGTATTTGTAATTATAATGAACTGTCTTGTACTGAAAGGATCCTTAGCTGGCAAATGTGTCTCATTTTTAAATCCTTGACACTGGTTGAGCTGTGAAAAGTAAGTGAAGCAGATCTGATAATCTGACCCACACTACTCCTTTACAAAGTGAACATTATCAATGAACACTTGATTTCCTGTATCCTCAAGGAAAATTGCTTTGGAGGAAAAGACTGCTCATGAGTGGCTCTTGATAGCCCCTTTTCAAATGCTTATCTTCCTGGATCAGCAGGCAAGTCTTGTTTATAAGGAGGGCTCCACTCCTTGTTTGTGATACCAAGGGTAATTCACACACATCTGTATCTTGGTTTTCATCATGTCCTGCTCTGCTGTAAATATCAGTTTTATTGACAGCTATCAGCCTCTCTGACACTCCTCTGTTGGCTGGAGATGTGAAATTCCCCAGCTCCACTTTTTGTCAGAGCATCTCCCAGAGATATAATGAGCAGCAGCAGGGATTGGAAAAAGCACTTGATAAGTGCTCAAAACCCAGCTTTGTTTATTCTTTGTGGCAATCTGCTCTAAGGTTTGCTGCCTAATAGTGCTCACTCTACAGAATGGTGCTTCCTACATGATTAGCCTTTCCCACTATTAAAATAGTGCATTCTTTATGATTGACCTGATTGTACGAAGAACTTTCACATCAGGCTGCTGTTGGAATTGTTTTACATGAAAAACGCTGCAACTGTGTTTTAGGCACTCCAGAATCTCTAAAAACAATACAAAATAAATAAGCTGTCACTGTCAAGGACAGAAAACAAGTGCTGTCAGGGAAAGGATGCCATTTCTTCACATTTAGGGTATTTGTGTAATCTTTGCTGCATAGCACAATTATTCTGAAAATTGCAATGCTTCTATTTATTAAAACATAATGTCTTTAATGGCTAAAAATAGCTTTCTGTCTAACGTTCTGTGTTTCTGCCCTATAGAACTAGCCTTGCAGAAAAATGCCTCAAGGCAAAAAGAGGCAAGTCTGAACTTGACCCACATCCAGAGATTTTTGTGAACACGAACCCCATGGGCTGTTGGGGTGGTAATGATTAGAATTGCAAAAAGTTTTTTTCTTATTCTGTTCTTCCTCGTGGCAATGCAAAGCAACAAGAAGAATGAATGCAGAAACTATGTTAGTGCATTCATATCCCAAATTCAAAAGTACTAAAAAAGTAGAAAGGGGAGAAATTATATTCTGGCTTCAGAAATAATACTAAGTTATATTGCAAATGGGTAGGTATGTATCTGTAAGTCCAGTTGGATTTTAGAAAATACGGAAGATCAGCTTACTGCCTTGCAGTTTCTGTGATGTTATGATGAGCTTCATGGTTTTGAGGGTTGTCTTGGCTTTCTTACCGCCCCTCTTGAAAAAATTTGCCTTTATTCAAAATTGTTTGTTTCTTCTGTTAATTTTAACAGGACGCTTCTCGTGATTAACATATCTGTCCCAGCCATACATCTTTGAAATTAAAAGTGAACTCATTCCTAACGTTACACAATCTGCACTTCATTGCATCTTTTAAACAATGGTGAACTGCTGCTTTGCTCATTGTTCCCTTAATTATCTTTAGGACATATGTAGCCTTCTAATAAAAAAAAATTAAATCTATTTAAACTTTTGTTTAAGTGCATGCGAAGTCAATACCATTTATATTTTATAAATACATGCACTAGAATTAAAGTAGAGATAAACTAGGGACATAAGTGAAGTTTTTACATAGTATGTTTTGCTATGGCCCTTGGACATTGAGGTAGAATAGAGTATTGGGAGGTAATTCTTGTATTTAAAAGTCCTGTCAATTGCAATTCTATAGACTGGGCTCAGGTGTATGTGTGGAAACACACTTGGCTGCTGGCAGAAAGCAGCCGTGGGTCGCCCCTGCTACCACCATCTGTGGCATATGTGCTACTTGGCAGAGGGATTTCTCTGTATTTCCTAGGAGGCAGGCCCCATCCATCCCTTTGCTGTTGCCATGGCCGCATTCCCTCTCAGCATCCTTGAGTGGAGAAGAATGCAATGGTGTTGCTTCCCCAGGAGATTGCCTATGTGTGTACCTTCCTCTTCCTTGTGTTCAACATCAGCATGGCAGAATGATGGGTTTTGGTGATGCACCTGGTAAAACAGAGCAAGATGGGGAGACTCGAACCACAGAAGTGGCAAAACCAGAACCAGGTCTTCAGCTGCAGGCAGTTTGTGCTCCTCATTTCAGCACTGAATTCAGAAGTCTTCGTAAATAAATAAATAAATAAATCTGTATATATATTTATAAAGATATACCCTCTCTGAATATAGTTATTATGTAACATATTATACCTAGAGGATAGGTTCCAGTTTTCCTAGATTATCAAATTTGGGGTCAGATTTTGAGAAAAAAAAGTACCACCTGTGATCTGGTTCAGGGATTATCTCTTCATATACTCACCACTTTATCTTATTGCACAGACTTTCCATAATATCATTCAATATTCCTATTTTTGTAAGAATAGCTTTGATTGCTCAGTAAACAAATCTCTTTTTGCTAGCTTGCTTTGGTGATAACATTTTACATTACAAGCAGCTGCTCTGTAAAGATTGAAATGAGGACTATGTATTAGTACCCCAAAGAAGCAACACTGGGCTGCAAAGTGCCCTTTCTTTGTCCAGGTGCCAGCACTGTGAAGAATCAATACAAAATGAACAATTAGGATGAGAAAGAAAACAAACATAACTCTGTCCCCATTGCTTCTTTCTCAATGTAAAAAACCTTGCTGTTAAACAGGCAGAGAGGAAAAGATGATTAAATGCTGGGGGAGATGAAAAACTTAAGCCCTCAAAATTTAGGACTTTGTCTTCCTCTAAAATGGCAAAGACCAAGGTCATTTAAAGTTAGTGAAACAGGAGCCATTCTGCTGTGTCCTTCAGTTAAAGCAGAGTGGGCATAAAGATGATTTTTTTCTGCTGCATCCTTTTCAGACTCTGACCCAGTAATGACAACCCAGTTTAGCAAGATGACTTTGATAATCATTGTTCTCTCAGGTAGGCAGAGGTGGTGAGGAAAAAAACATCTTATAAATGCCTGCCACCACAATAAAGTGACAATATATTTGATTATTAAGGAATGGGATCTTTATTTCAAAGAAATTGAGGAAAAAAATTTAAGCAGTCATGGGTAGAAATAGAAAATATTTAAAGAGAGAGGAGCTCCAGCCAATGAGCAAGATCACATTTCAAAAGATAGATTGCATGATCCTTTAATTGGGATTTTAGTGGTGCACAGGACTTCTGCTGTATTATTCTTTACAGTAAACAGGCATCCAGCTAACTCAGACACACATCCCACTTGCATGTACTGCAGGATATGGAGTTGAGTAAGCAGGGAACAATCCTTCCAGATGCAGAGCAATAATTCAGAAATAACAGCCTAAAGTAAACAGAAGAATTGAGTGTGAGGCTTTCACACCATTTCCTAGGCTGAGCATCTGTTCAGCAGCTGAGGTGGATATTTAGATTCAGAAGCAAATCTCAGTATTTTTGCATAAGTACAAGCCCCTTCCTCCGACGAGAAGGGATTTTCCAAGCTGCTATGCTCCAGCGTGGAGAGCCACCTGGTGGGGGTTGTCAGCAGTGCCTTGCTGGGTTCACCTACAGAGCCCAAAATACTCTCTTTGCCATATTCCTTTGGTTATTACTATTGGGATTTCTGTTTGCAAAATCTTCATAGCCTCCTAAGTTTTTCTGTTGTGTTTTTTTCTTTTTGTTTTAACTTTTGTGCAATTGTAGTTATTCTCTGCCAAACAGGATTCACCAAGAGGGCTTATTGTGAGCTATTTCATAGCTGAACAAAATGTTTTAGCAAAAAAAAAAAAAAGTTAATTACTTCAAAGTACAAATTCACAGTATCTCACAGATGTAAACTAGATTCACCAAATAATTTCAGGTGGGGAAAAAAAAAGGTGCCTCATTCAGATGCATGCTTGAGCTAGACAAAAGGAATTAGTTTCTGTCTGCCTGCTCTCTCAGGGCTTAGAGCACTGTAGAAGGCTGGAGTGGACTTGATTCAGTTGTAAATCTGAAAAAATTAAAATCCGTCCTCTGTAAGACTGAATGCTGGATGTCAGCTGAGGAGGAGGTGCTGATAATCAGATCATAAGATGTTCTAAACAAGGGCTTCCTCACTCTTCCCCTTTGAGATTGTTTCATTATTTATTAAATATTGACATAATTACGCAGCCCAAAAAAAAAAAAAAAAAAAAAAAAAGAGAAAGAAAAATAAATGAGAGAGCTGTCTGAGGCTGATTCTCCAGCCATGTGCTGGGACCTTTTCTGGGTAGACAGTATATTAATGCACTGGGGTGCACTACAGCAGGGGTTGGGCCAGATGACGTTTAAAGGTCCCCCTCCAACCCAAACTAATCTGCAATTCTGTGATTCGACACACACCAGTGTTCACACCGGTTACTACTGAGTAACACAGAGAAAGTTCCTCAGCAGGTGAAATGCAAAGCAAACTGCCCATCGTGGCACCAGGGTATGGCACTTTCCCGGGAGGTAGGAACTGGGAATTCCAATCCTCTCAAGAAAAGGAGACATCTGAGCTTGGAGTTCCTACACTGAAAATCTCTGAGTGGCTGAATGAACCCATCCTTTCTTTTTGGTTAGGCTCTCTTTAGCATTGTTCTTTTAACAAGTAGAGAAAAAGATTTTTTTTTTTTTCACAGTAGGAGAAAATGAGGGAAAAATCTATATGAGCCACATCAAATGTGGGTGTTTGATCCAAATCAACAATTTGATTCGGCTAAAAAAAGTTTCACAGCCTTAATTCCAGGTGCACGATATTTTATTAAGTACTCATATTCCCACTGATATTTCAAAATACATTCACAAAGTGCTCCACCTATATTTTGCATCAGAGTTTAAAGAGAGCGTTGGAAATTCAGGCAGTGAATTTCCTAATTTCCAAGAATTACAGGAAAACAGAAGCTTCTTTCAGAATGCTGAGTATCCTTTAGCCTGAGAAGTACCTGGGACGTTTTATCTCACTGCAGGAAACAATGGCAAGTATTATTATTCTGTTTTCCATTGTTTTAACTGTCACCTTTATGTAATTAATTAAATATGCAACACAGAACTGTTATGAGAGGGTTAAGTGTGTTAGACAGTGTAGCTCTTATCTAGGAAGAGAGGATGGAAAACTGCTTATCTATATTCTTCAGCAGGGAGTTCCACATTTCTTGCAGGGTTGGGGTGAGCTGTGTACCACAGCCTGCCCCCATCTCACCTGATCCCCATCTTACAGCTCAGATGCATTAAATTCAGTGTAGGTCTGCATAACAACCCCCACACCTCTTTCCTATAGCATCAGGTGGACCCCATACCCTCAGCTCAATCACACTACGCACGTCTGGCTACTCTGACATTGCTGCTCAGTCACCATAAAGGTCTAATGAACATTTGCTGTCTGTAGATGTTTCTTCACTGGTCTCGGGAGCAGGTGTGGGCTAAGTGAGAGCCCTGGCAGGGAATGCGCAGCCTCAGAGGCACAGCCAAAGCACCCAGCCTGTAGGACAAAAGTCAGTCAAGGCTTTTCAAATTTCTCTATTTTTAAAATATTGTTTCTTTCATATTTTTGGTCCCATTTTTCTTTCCCTCATTTTAAAAAATGCATTCTCATATTAGTATACTTTATGTCAGAGCCATTTCTAATTTGAATGTCAGAGTAACAGAGTGGCTGTATTTCCTCTGCTTAGTACATGAGCTGCTGTTTTTTCTAGAAGGTATTTCAACAACACATCTCAATTTCAGAAAGAAAAATGATGGCGCATCCACCATGCCCTTACATCATGCTTCAAATAATTACATAAACTTGTTGCTAACTATTTTCATTGTAAAGACAATGGAACAAAACCAATTGTATTTGCCAGTGAACACAAATTCAAACATCAACTTTTAAAATCTTTGTCCCTTATAAAGCACAAACCATGGCATATGCTTCAGAAAAAACCTTACTTCTTTCTACTTTTCACCTGGTTAGTTGCATGCAGGAGCCTTTTGTTGCAGCTCTGTTTTACGGAATCAGCTACTTACCATGAGCATTCAAGTGCTGATTTTACAAACATATACATCCACCTGTCAAAACCATAATTCACATTAAATGGAGATTGTAAAATTAAGGTTATTTCATGAACTAGGTTGCATGTGATCTTAGATCTGATGAAACAAGAAACTAGGACAGAGCCAGTTTGTGGTCTTAAAATTTCTGCCGTTAATATCTGAAATGCGTATGATTAATATGATTTAAAATTTAAGTGATTTCAATTGTTCATATGGGCCATTCACTTAAGACTTGAACTCGATGATCCTTGTGGGTGCCTTCTAACTCAGAATATTCTGTGATTCTGTCACTCCATGTCCTTGTCCAATTTTTTGTAAATAATTCAAATTCTATTTGAAGATTTCTATTTCAATTTATCACTGATGATTCAAAAGAATTGCAATTTTATTTGGAATACCATTTCCTTGAGTTCCTGTACTATTCCAGGAGTCCAAGAAAAGCACTAACACATCCTAAATCTCTGTGAGCTCATTACTGAAGCAAGTTCAGGATAGGGCCACCAACATGATATGGGCTGGAGCACTTCACCTGAGGAGCGAGCTTAAGGGAATGGATCTTGTTCAGTCTTGAGAAGAAGCTTCAGGCTGGCTTAACATCAGCCTTCCAATACCTATGAGTACATTGCTGAGGAGGTGAGATGAGCTTCCCATCAGAAGTGCATGGGGCAGGATGAGAAACAGTGGGCACAAACAGAATAGATAGGCTTGGCCTAGACACAGTGAGAATCTTCTTTTGCAGGGAGCACAATCCTGTATTAAACCAGGTTGCCCAGAGAGGTTGTGCAGTCTCTGTCCATTTTGAGACTAGACTGGATGAGTAACTGAGTCCATACCTGACCCTGCTTTGAGCAGGGGGTTAAACTACAGACAGATCTCTGAGGTGTCTTAGAATTTTCCTGTGAAACTATAATACATTGTTTCAAAGGAAAATTGTCTATTAGTATGTCAGAAACATACTTAATTGCAATACTTACACAGTAGGAGTTACATGAGGAAACCTCTAAGGTTTAGCCATCTCAAGAGACCTCCAACAATGTCATGCTAAACTGGATTTGTTCTGATAAAGGAGCTTTGCTGTGATTACACATAATGATCCCTAAAACCACAGGAGAATAGTATTTTCTCTCCTTGTCATAGGCATGGAAATGTCTACAGCAAGGTTGTCACTGGGAAGGAAAAATTAAAATAAGAAGTTCTGACAGGAGGAACTCATGAAGTGTATCACCCTTGTGTAACAGTGGTTATGCACTAGAAGGGATTGCTTCCACTTCTGCCATTCTTTTTAAAGAGTTTAGCTTAAAGAATCTAAATCTCTAAGGCTCTGTAGCCTTTTATGTAGTTATTTGAATTTTATTTAGATGTAAGATTCACATTAAGTGGAGTTGTTTCTGCTTAGTCTGAAAGAGTTCTTCAAAATAATTTGCTGTGACTGTCATAGTTTTCTCTTCTTCCCCAGCCAAAGGGTAAAATCCTACATGAGATGTGCTTGCAGATTTCATGTACTGTTGAGCTTCATATTTAAAATACAGATATTTTGTGGTGACTGCAAAACAAGCTCTAAACATAACTTCTCTTTTCTGTATGTTTTAGCTGCACAGTATAGGGAAGTTCTTTTCAGTGCTCCTTGAAGGTTGTTTCTTGTTCTTGATGTTGGGTTTTTTTTAATAAATGGAGACTTACTTTAAGGTAGTAAATCTATGCTTTTTGCTAGGGATAAATATAGTCCTGAATTTAATTCATTAATTTAGCACCTATGAACAAAAACAATTAAAGTCCAAACTGAAATATTCAAAGAAATCTAACACTCCCATAGACTCCAGCACATCATCGAATGATACATTTCTGCAAAGACGACTGTTTTTTTCAGGCATATAAGAAATAATTGGCTGACAACCTGGGTATATGAGTCTTTTCAGGAATAATTGCTTCCAAAATGAAAAGAACAGCCACAAAGTGTGAGTCACTACATCCAGTTGTGGAAAATAGAAACGAAATATATTAGACATGTTCTAATAGTCATATATGAAGAAAGTAGAAACTTTCAAGCACTTTTGTAGGACAAACCTCCCACTTTCAGTTTGAAGCATAAAGAGAAATGTAATTCTAATAAATAAAATGCGTAGTAGTCAATGAGGATGCCTTTGGAGTTTCACTTTTCAAGCACAGCAGAAGCTGAAATAGCCTGCCTTCAAATAGCTTTTAGATGTTTGGAAAGAATATGAGATTGCCATTCCTCTCAGGCATCACAAAAACAGCAAAACATTTGTGTCCTTTATATTTTCTTTAAAGTTTTAAAGTTCCTTAAAGCTTTAAAGAATATACTGAAATACTCTGTTGTCAGGAATACCAGAGTAAAAGAGCATGAAAAAAAATATATGAAGTGCAGCAAAATTTGAAAGCATGCAGGTTTGAGCAATTGCACATATTTTCCAGAGGTTTTCTTACACATTCTATCTCTCTTATCAAAAGATACTAAATCAAAAGTATATCACAATAATAGAGCTTATATGTACTACATAAACCAGTGATCCAGGCAATCATTACTCTATTACAGAAAATGCATTGTGGTATTATTAACTTACATTTTATAGTGAAAGTCAGAGGATGGTGGTTTTATTTTGCTATTTTAGTTGAAAAAGCAGATAACAGATCAGAAAAGGTTGGCTTCATACATCTATTGGTTAGAAATAAATATATATATATATGTATATATCAAAACTGACAGTTGGCCCTAAGTTCAATTATATTTAAATTGCTGTGAGACAACTTAAAAGGAGAGAGGAAAGGGCAGCAAAGAGAAGCATAATATAAGAGTTTCTATTTTGAAGAGCAATTTTGTAGCTGATAAGAGTGGTAGATGTTGGTGGCACATGGTGATGAAAGTGGAAAATATAAGGAGGCAAGATCACAGAGACGAAAGAGGAATTTCAGGTAGTAGGACAACAAAAATCATAAAGGAATTTCATTCAGATGCTTTCTAAAAACTCAGAAAATACATAGGAGCTAACATGACAGTAGTATATAAAATAATTAATGGTGGAAAAGTCCAAAAAGTGTATTTACTCTTTCTAATGTGACATCAGCAAACTGTCAGCCAAAGTCTTAATTTTATCAGCATATTTTTAATAGATGAAAGGGTATTCTTTGTAGACTATGCATAAGTAAGCTGTTGGAGAAACTTGTGCAAGAACTGAAGAAGAAAAAAACTGCAACCTTTATACAAGTAATAAAGATTTTACCACTCCTTCAGAGAAAATTCCAGTAGCTTGGGGGGAAGATTTTATTTTCTTTTTCCTGGAAATATGGTTAGCTAGAAAGTTTGGACATTTTGCAAAGCACCTCTGGAACTGCAGTGACAGTTCCTTTGCTGTGGTGCAGTGCAGATATATTAGTTACCCTAAAAAAACTAAAAATCTACTGAAACAAATTATGATTTTAAGTGTAAATTCACACCTGTCTGTGAAATATAAGTTGTACTTTTATATAGCAACAGCAATAATGAAGATCTGACTTTTTCTATAATGTTCTATTGAAAACCCGCTTAACTTAAATGAATTCTTCTTTACCAGCAGTAATAAAATAATTCTGTATGTAAAACAAGCAACTCTGCTACCACAGCAGAAGTTTATGCTGCTTGTATGTTGTCACAACGCTTCTGGGTAAGTCATTCCTTTTCCCACCCCACTTCTCAGAAGCACTTTTGATATCTAAGTGTAAGGGTGAAGCTTCATTTCCTACCAAGTTTGTCCTTGATATTAATTCAATAATTGTCATTTATGCCGTGGAAAAGTGTTTTGCACCAAGGAACACATGAGATCTTAGGATGCTCAGTACAAAACACAATTGAAGCTACTGATAACCGGAGTAGGAGACTGGCATAGTGATCTGATAACTTACTCAGGATTCCAGTTAAGTCCACTCCAGTGTACTTATTGCCATTAAAACTGTGGATAATCCATTCAATCTTTCACAGTTCCCCATCACTAAAATGGGGAAATAATTCTTTTCTTCAAGGTACACTGGAAGTATATGCTGTTGGGATTGGAGTGGGAACATTTCAATAAAAAACCCTATTTTAGGTTATCACTTCTTCACTCTACAGGAGGGTTAAAAATACAATTTTTTATTACTTCATAACAAGATAAACAGTAGCATTTCTTTGTGACAATATTGTCATTCTTACAAAATTCCTATGAAAAATACATATTTTTTCTTCTCTCTTTTTTTTGCCAGCCAACTGAATGGTGACACAGATAACTGAGCAGTTTCATATTTTACCAAATGCAGCTTACCTCTAATTAAGTGTTGTCCATGTATGAGAAAGATAAAATATTAAGTCAGGATTAGCTGTAGAAGCTGTCTTCATCCTCAGGAAACAAATTAAAGGCACTGTTGATTAAATGGATGATTTCCAATAGTCAATGTAGATAGTCCATGTACATCTTCCTGTCACCATCTTTTCTCAAAGTGACTGGTGTGTACATGTATGACAGCATTACTCCCATTCAGGAGAAATTAGGTGTTTATTGTGTGCAAGGCAGCACTGGAGATAATTTTATTTTAAAAGTATGAAGAGATCTGTTGATGGCAGTTCAGGGTGTTGATGACCTTGATGCCTCTTTTTTAAATTACCTTTTTGGTTATTTGAGTCATGCAGGGATTTTTCAAGAAATGTTTAATTTACCTCAACTCCTACCACATTTAGAACTTGTTTTGTTCCTTAAGCCAGTGAAACTGCTGGCAGAATGGATTTCTGTGCAACATGGAATGAAGCGTTAGACTAAAAATAGAAAAGGATTAGAGACACTTCATGGCCAGGGATTTCCATATTCCAGTACACGATCTCAAAATTTCTCAACCTCCTTTCTAATCTTTATACCCATTTCTTTCACTGCTGCTCAGCCACACAGAGAACTGGGTCCGTTTTCAAGTACTTGCACTAGTTAATGGAATTCCTGACCCCAAATTAGGTTTTGAGGTGCCTCATTTCAGCATCTCCTCTCCTCCAGCTGACAGTTGTACATCAAGGGACACGAGGAGGTAGCAGTTTCTCTCATTCCCTCTCTTCCCAATTTGAGTATGAGGTATTAAACTCTACTGTGCTTCAGCAAGTTAGTGTGCAAAAGTGGAAGATGCTGATTCAAATTTGATGAGGCAGGAGAGAGTTTAGAGCATATCTCTATTCCATCCTGATAGACAGCAGTTGGGGTGGGGGGAGGGAAGAGGAAAAGGATGCCTCCCTGCCCTTCCCACAAGCTGTGTTTTACACAGGGGTAGATGCTGCCAAAGCAGCTTTCGAAAATCAAGCCCCACATGTCAGTCAGTTGGGAAGCATTTTGTGGTAAGGTTTGTCATAAGACAAGCTGCAGGTGAACAGATGTCCTGAGGTGCCATGCAGGCACCTCACTGCCAAAATGGATGTGCCTGCTAGAAATGCTTGCAGAGCAAACTGAGGTGTCACGGGGGTATGCTGCCTACAGAGCTGGCCTGACACAGGTACTGGTGATATCAAAATGATGGATGTGTATTCCTGAAACTCAGCACTCCTGCCCTCTTTGGAAATACATCCTTGAGCATCTCTGATAGTTCTCTTCTTCTTATTGGTTCTGTTTTGTTGTCTTCGGCCTTAGTGAGAATGGTCTCATGAAGTGTCTAACGCTGGGAGGAATTGCCTATTTATTCCTGTGTTTTCTTTCTTCTTCTAATGGCTGTGTTTGAGATGGGTTGGAATTTTCATGATAGATGTAAATAGGAATTGCTTTGTATCCTTATCTATTCTCCTTCAAGGAAACTGGTTATAATTACTGTTTAAGGTTCAACTGTAGGTACTGCTATGACAAACTTCTGCTTCTCGATTTAGTACTCAGAACTGAGATGCAAATAAACATGAACTGAAATAATTAAATCAATTACCAACTTTGACTGTTTTCTTGTTAATCTGTGTAGCCTTTATATTTTCAGAATAATAATGTCCAAATTCATCTTAGCTGAAGTAATTTTTTGGTTGAGATTCATTCCTTCCTCTCAGTACTCAGAACTAGGTCTTGCTTGAGGCAGTCATTTAATTTGTAAAGAAATTTCTTCTCTAAACTTTGTCCCAATGTGACTTTTGACCAGTTTATGTGTGGATAGCTGAAACAATACCTTACCAACAACTTATTAACTTCAGCTGCCATTTCTCTCCTTCGGTATTATATGTTCAATATTTTTATGATTTAGAGGCCATCATTATAACCTGCCAAGTATGTCTTTCAAATGGGGTGAATACACATTAGTATTGAAGTTAAACATAATAGCTTCTGTTTGGCTTGGGGAGCTCTGGATACAGCAGGAAATTATTACCAGGTTTCTGTAGCTTTACTGTTCCAGCCTTCTCTCAGGCATCTATTTCCCTTTTCCACTCACCATGAGTAGAAGATTGCCTGTCGCTCAGCCTCCCGTGGGCTGAGCTGCCCTGGGCTGTACGGGTGATGTGGCAGCATCTCTGGTCCTTCCCAGGTTTTCTCATCCTACTAAAAACCTGGCTGCTTCATTTTTACCTCTGCCACCAGAAATTAAGGAAATTGTAAATAAGGAATGTGTCCACAAATGCAAGGGATGCATGGAATTAAACTAATTAGCTACATGGAAAATATTCAGAACTAAGGAGGGGAACTCCTTGGAACAGAAGAAGATGGATGGTTGCAAGGGAAGCAGAAGAAAAGGATCTGGGGATGGCAGACAGGGTGGTTGTGTGTTGACAGTATTTGTTGCATGGCGGTGCATTGTTCAGGGAAAGCCAGCAATAGCTAAAGCACTGCAGGAGGTATGTGGGAATGCAGGGTCAGGACTCCAAAACTATTTAAATTCTTAATTTCCTAGATGTCTCATAGGCACCTACATGCAAAGTCATCCAAGCTCAGTCTAGCTGCCATTTGTCATTTCCTGAAATCCTAGCTCTTAACTTTTCAGATGCCCAAGTGCAGTGTTGAGGGTAGAACTGCCTAAACTTTGCTGTTGAGCAGCTGGACCCTTCCAGCTCTGCCAAGGTTCACAGGCTGAGCAGTCCTCCATCTGATATTCTTTTTTTATTCTTGTCTGTATTACAGGATGCAAAACAGATACCAGACCCGTACTAGTCTCTTTAGTAACCTGTGGAAATACAGGATGCACATTTACAAATTTTTCTGCTGGCTTTGATAACATTTCTTGGAGAAATACCTTGGTCTTTCTGTTTGTGTGATCAGGAGCTGAGACTGCCACATGTCTTTAATGAAGTTCTCTGTTTTTTACGAATCCCTGCCTGACACTGTTCCTCCTCACTAACCCATTTTTACAAAAAAATAAACAGCAGATCTTTAGGTTGTTAAGATTTAATATCCTAGGTTCTTTTTGTGAGCTATACATAGTCTGCCCTCCCAAGGACACTATGACTTACAACAGATTGGGAATGGAAAGCCAAGGAAATGGCTTCAATTTTGAACCTGTTATTGAAATTTCCACCAACAAATTGAGTATCATTTCAGTGCTACAGTTGCACGTTCACTGTACATCTAACAACAGTTTAATTGTAATGCCAGGCTTTATTTTTGAAGATTAATTTTTTAATTGGAGATCAAATCGTCAGTGCCTGACTGAAAGCAGCTCTCCTTTATGTAATAAATTTACGTCTAGCAGCTCCACTCAAGTCACTGGAGTTGTACTAGGGCTGCTGAGAATGCTATCATCTTTAGAACAGTATAAACTTTTTAGGATAATTATTTACTCTTATAAGTGAATTCAGCAAGCTAAAATCACCCTTCATCTAAAGCAGATAATTGCATTAGGATTAAATTAATTGATTTATTTGATGCTTATGTCCTGGAGCCTGACAGGATCCTGAAACTATGTCTCTCTTTACTCCCTCTCTTGCTTCCTAGCATGAAAGTGATGGAACTGGAAGAAATGTGCAAGTTGCAAATTCAAGTGTGTCACCTTTTAGGTTATTTGTTGCTGTTTACATAGCAGCTCAGGTTGTGTGACACATCAGGCAAGTAAAGCATCAGGTTACTGCCTGACAGCATGGGAAGCCTGATTGTTCACCACTTGGCTTAGGCATTCCTGCTTGCACAAAATACAGGTGATGTGTGCGTAACCTGACGGCAAATTTGAATGCTTCGTTCGCCTACCTTCCATTAGATTTTTGCTTTATGCTGACTGCTCAGGGAAGCATACCAGTGTAACAAATGTGTGCTGCACCAGCTGAGGTCCTGGAACAGGAATCAGATGTGATGGAAGTTTGCTATTGTGACAGCAAAGGCGCAGGATTAATAGCCTGCAGTTGTGGAATTCTTTTCAGAAGTGACATGTAGAAAGGCAAAATGCAGATGAAAAACGAGTGAAAATTTGTAAGGAAGATCTTCTTTCCCATACTTCCCCTGTTTTTCTTTATTTGTATATGTATTTCCTCTTTTATCTGCGTTGGTTTTTAATTCCTAGTTGAATCTCAGATGTTTTTAAAAGCAGTTTAAGGTCACCCATATAGAAGTATGGGTCATCAATTCATTACTGCTATGTGCATCATACATCACCTCAAGTGCCTTTAATTTTGTTCCAGACTTCACCATATAGACAGTAATATATATATCTTTGATTTATCTATCATCATGTCATTATGACCACTGGTTGAATTTCCAGGCCTCTGGAAAGCATGTTCATCCTTTAGGGTCTCCTGACAGGAGAGTACTGGTGTAAAAGACCCGGAGGGAGTGAGAGAGAGAAAAAGAAAGAAAGAAAGAGGAGGAGAGGCACTTTTGATCTATTCCTTGGAAGTTGGACTTCATTAAACAGCTTCATCTATCAATCAAAAGCACTGATTCTGAGCAATCAGGCTTCATTAGCTCCATTTGATGCAGGAGTAATTGTTTAAACACAGAGTGAGATGAAAGAAGTCATAAAAGTTAATCTGTTTGTTAAAACTTTTGCTTCTGGTAGATGATAGGGTAATTTTCATTGAAAATTAAATTGTAGAAAGTTATATATGAATGTGGCTAAATACAGCCTGGGAAATTGTTCTGAAAAGAATATATTCTGTATCTTGGGATTAAAGTTAAACATCCTGAAATGTAGGAGTTGCTATGGAAATGATTAAATTAAATGTAAAGCATGCATAAATTTTCAATATACCCATCACTTTGGGAATTGGGGCATATGTTAGGGGGAAAGACATATACATGAAGACTAAGCAGAAGATAAAACATGGGAATTTTTTTTTTTTTTTTTTTTTTTTTTCCCTGTGGATCTGTGTTTGGAATATTCCACTGTCATATCTCTACTTCATTTTGAGTGCAGACCAAAACCCACACTGGAACACCAAAGTATTCTTGTGCAAAATTTAGGACAAGCCAGAAATGTGGGCCTGAGGTAATTGTGCCACCAGTGCCCTGTCTTCTCACAGCTTGGCCAGCTTTGGGCAAACAAGCTGGATATCCTGTGCTTTCTAGGAAGGTGTGGGGTACCACCACAGTCGATCACAGCATGTGGTTGATCCTAGCTGGTCCTGTGTGAAACAGAAAGGACAAGATGACTTCCAGATGTGCCCTCTGACCCCAGCTATTCCATGGTTTCCTGAAGTTGGAATTATCTGAATAGCCTGGCATCTTGTTGTCCTTCCAACAGTCTGTCCACTGAGGTACAGATGTTCTTCAGAAGATGTAGTTATAAAGTGAAAAAGACAGAAAAGCACATTGGGTGAATTCCACCCCTTTACCACCATTCTTCATGCACTGTGAATTTGACACAGACTAAGGATTTGAAAGCATACACTTAGCATTGTACTCCAGAAACTGCCAGTGAACTAACAAGACACTCTTTTGGCTATAAGAAGAAATACTTGGGAGAAAAGAAATGCTTAGCTTTTTGCTAAGTGCTCCCACTGTTGGTTCTGTGAGCTCTGTGTACTAAGCAGGGGACAGCACACTGTGTCTTCTCCCCTGATTGCATTCAGGAAGGCCTGGACTTGCTGCACATGCACAGGAGCACCTGTACATGCCATAGAATACCAAGGGACAGGTTGGGTGCAATGCCTGTAAGGCACTACCAAGAGTGACTGGTGTTCTGTACCATGGTACATGGGAGCCGCCCTCACAAATCAGCCTTGCCATACTTGATAGTTTGCTATCACTGTTTGACACAAGTTAAAAACCACAGATCTAGAGTGAGGGTATAGCTAAAAAAACCCTCCAGGTTTCTGTCTGTGGTGATGCTGACATAGTGAATGTCTCATCAGCCTGAAGACTGCAATTTGCAGAAACGTTCTGAATCTCTTTTCATGCTTGAAAGGCAGCTTCTGCAAGGTGGTTCAGTTTTCTGTTTTGATCTTCTTGTTAAATTATAGTTCATCATTCTAATGCAAATTAAAAGAGAAACTCTGACTCTTCAAATTCCAGCTTCTTAAAAGTCAATTTCCTCTTTAAAAAAAAAAAGATATCCATATCAGAGATATGTCATATGAAACTATACATGTACAAACACACATGCACCTTTAATAATCAAGTTATTCAGTTTAATCTAAGTCTTGATTTATGATATAAAAGTCTTCTCTCCTCAAGGAACTTTGTCTCTGTCTGTCTGCATCAGCATTTTGATTTGGGAATTTGCACTTCTGATTTAGTTTCATTTTTTAAGTGGAACTACATCAGAAGTACTCCAAAAGTGTGCCCAGTGTGCTCCATCCACTGGTGGGTAACAAGGCCCCAGGGCTTTGTCTGAATAGGTGTGCCCAGCCCAGGCAGCGCTGCAGGTGGGGACTCATAGCTGAAGTGGTAGGAATCCTGTTAGGTTTGAAAAATGTAAAAAATCAGAGGCATAATCTTGACTGCACTAAAATTAAAAGTAAGATTCCCATTCTCTTCAGGGAAGGCATGCTATTACTAGAGTAGGTGCTCATCCCACCCCAGCAGCTGTCTGGCAGGAATGAACAACTGCAGCAATCAATTTTTAGGTATGGCTGCTGGATCCAAAACAATAATATGCTCTGAATTGCACTTCTCTGCAGAACTAGAAAAATACACCCTTTTGCACCCTTTAGCAAAGACACATTAACCCTGCTGGACAACCACTTTAATGGATAGCTTTAATAATGTCATATCTGGGGTTTTTGCCACTGTACATGCACATAAAATAAATTCCTCTGCTAACACAGCCTGCACCTGCCTGTCCTTTACAGCCATTTTAAATGCTATTTTGTACAGATGTGAGTGTTCATCATTTGTTAAAAATGGCATGATGATGGTAAAAAAAAGAAGTATATTCAGTCATGTCCTTCTTCTGTGTATTTATCATTTCTAGTTTTGTTTATTCATTTAGATAATGATGGAAAGCTAAGGGTCGAAGATAGCCATTCACATGTGCAGATAAACCTAGGAGGCTAGGACATGCCAGTAAATATATTCTTATGTCCATATAGCTGGGTCTTTGATCAGGGAATTTCAGGTATATATTTATATTACTTGTCCACTAAGTAAAATACTTGGAAGAAAAAACTCAGAAGCAACAAATGGTACCCGGTGGATTTGATTTCAATCTCTAAGCAGTAGGCTGTGTCTTTGTAACCCATGGCATAGGCAAATGATTTTTACCGTGGAGTTAAACATTACTAGTTTCATTGGAGACTTTTTTGGCAAACATAGAGCCTATTAAAGAGAGAACAAGAAATCATACTGGTGAAAATATGTTGGGAATAGAAATTGAACTATAACATCTGTATTATGATAACATACTATTTAGTTAAAAAGAACGTATTTGCACAGCTAATATAGATCAGAAAGTATTGGAGGAAGCTTCTTATTGCTTGTCACAAGAGATGTTGGTCCTCAGGGTTTGATTTGATTCATACATGAGCAATGCATATCTCAATGTTTAGATTCACGATCCTGTGATTCAACCCAAATTGCATATTGTGACTACTATATTTGATACAATACTTGAAAGCAGTGTATTTAAAAATACTACATTAAAACTGAAACCTTTTATTTAGTCATAATTAGCAGATATAGTAATCGAGATACCACAGACTTTATGTCTTCAGGGAGAAAAAGACATTTAAAGAACAGTAAGAAGTTAATATACCTCATAAAAACTTAAATGCATAGGGCCATATTGTGACAAGTTGCTCATATAGTACTGAGGTACTATTTAACGTGCAAATTTTGTAATGGGGACTCTTTCCTTTTGAAACACTAGATTCAGTTTTTCAGGTACTTTTTGTTTACATAATTATTCCACAAGTTGTCCAAATTACTACAGAAAATAATTTTTTGTGGAAGATGGTCCTATTTAATTGAGGAAGGCTGTCATAAACTGTCTGTACAGAATGGGTTCATGTAACTTTTAGCTGTGATTAAAAGCCCCAGTAAAAACTGTAATATTGTGAAATTTAATGTAAGAATTTGTTTGGATTTTTCCCTGAAAATAACAATATGAGTACACTTTTGATGGTGCTTTCAAAATTTTTCATGAACAGTAAATATTCTAATCCCTAAATTGTATGCAAGTAAACCATGCTACTTATATTAATATATAACATATATAACTATATGTTATATATAAATCCCAATGTTTTAACAGGTAAGCTAAATCATGGTCTACTCAAATTCTTACATTTTTTCATCCCATTGAACATATCCTAGCACTGCTCAGTGGTGGATATACTTGTCTATTCATAAGCAAGTGTATGAAAAACTGTCATATGTCTTTCACTGTCCATTTGTCCCTGGATGGTAATATCGGATGGGTATTTTTCAAATTAAGACTTTGTTAAGTCAAGCTCAAAAGACTACATTTGTATTTTGCCTCTACAGGAGTTCCTGTTTCTATAACAATAATAATATAATTTCTGATTCATATAGAGGTATATTTCATAGCCTTCAAACACCTTCTAAGAAAGCAGTTTTCAATTTCCAACCAATAATTGCTATTGTTTAATTTGTTGTATTGAATGCCTGATGTATTCATAAAGTAATGTCAAGGTGATTGTGGGAACATCAGGCCTTGTTGCCATGGAAATAAACACTTACACAGACACATTTCAAAAAGAAAAAATCACTTTTATAAAAGTTCATTAAGAGATACTTTTTAAATTAACATTGATCAGGTTGCAGAAAGAATTCTTTGCTATTTTTAATTTATATGTGTTGGTTTATATGTGTTAACTGGGGGACCGTGTATGGGATTGCTGAGTCAGTTCATACCCCACTTGGTGGTGACAGAAGGAAATGCTGTTTAGGGGGAGCGTGTGAACCTGCCCACTTTCTGCATTAGCCCTCCCTTCCCTTTCCTCTTAGTTTGGCAGGCAAAAGTGGTCACCTTCACTTCCTTTCTTCCACACAGTCTTCTTGAGCCAAAATGGTCTGATGTTTCAGTCTTCTTGAGTTTCCATATTTCCCTCATTCCATTAGGTCTCAGGATTTTTCCCAAGGTTTATTTCTATCCTTGATGTATTTGTGAGATTCTTACTTGATTTTCTGAGTAATTCACCAAAAGTCTACTGTGCTGTATAGAAACTTATGTGATCAAGAACTGTCACTGCTGACACTTTTTCAAGCCTCAGATGAATTGTGATACCACCTCAAACTTCAATTTTTCAATGGTAATGAAAGTTTACTCCAGCAGAGGAGTAAGACCTCTCACCAAGTTGGATCGCCATAGGTGCTCAAGAGATCCTCAGTGTGGATTTACTTTGGGGAGGATCGACTAAGAGCTCTGTAGCAGAACATTCTGCATTTTCCTTAGCTCCTCAAAGCACATCAGCAAAACTAGATTTCCTGGGGCCATACCAGTGCTGCTTACCCAGCTGTTTCAGCTGGTCCTGCTCCAAGGAGCCCTCCAGCAGCCCAGTGCAAAGTGCCAGAAGGTCACACCTCCTGCCTCTCTAAAGTCTTGTCACGCTGCAGCCTTAAAGAGGAGATGGTGACAGCATAATAATTCCTCAGATAGCTCAGACAGAAGAGGTTTGTTCTGAAATGTGTGACAGGCTGGTTAGTGGCTGTAGGTGAATACTGCAAAGGAGGTGAATGCCAAGTCAGACAAACCAGGCTGACACCAGACATCACTGTTCAGAAATGTGCCGCTTTTCCTGCCCTCGTGCTGATAATGCCTGTCTCCTTGTGCTTATCTTGTCCTCTGCTGGTCTCTCAGTGAGCTGTGAAACGTGGTATCAAGAACTAAGGCATCAACCCCTTACTGTTTCTCTTCAGTGCCTTGATCTCAGAAATGAAAATTTGGGTGTAAGTGTAAGCTGTCAGGGGCTATGCTGAGAAAGAGCTTTTGACGGCTTTCATGTCAGCTCTGGAAGTACTCTAGAAGAATTACACATGCTCACCTGTCAAAATAAAACTATGCAATAGACATCCCTGAAAAAATAACAGGAGGAATGATAAAATTGCTAACTACACCCTACTAAAAAATTATGGATAGATTTAGAGGAAGCACTTTACCACAGAAATAACAACCTCAATGAATTCTTCAAGTCCAGTAAAGATTACAGGCTTTTCTTCCAATACTGGAGCAATCCAGTTTCCTGAAACATGCTGACACCTGACACAGTATGATACACCTGTACTGGGAAGATGCTTGTAGGTAAGATCATCTTATCTACTTGGACTTCTTCAAGTTCACATGACAAGAGAAGAAATGTACAGCTGTGGATATACACTGTATATTTAGCTATAGAAAAAAAATCAAAACACATCAGATCAATGCTTTCTATGATTCTCTAGTTTGAAAAAATAAACATTTTGTTGTGTCCGGATCTTCTAATACAATAATTCACTGAAACGTAACCTTAAAAATAAGCAAATGTACTACTATAATCAAGAATATGTTGGAATTGCAAGGCAGAGTAGGTTCAGAGTTATCTGCTTGTGCTACCTATATATATATATCATATATATGCTTCAAAAACAAACAAAAAAAACCTATATGATTTAGAGTTTAACAATGTAAAAAAAAAAATCTATGGAAATATAAAATAGATTTTATGGTTGCGAGGTTTTGTTTCACATTGGTTTGCTTTTTCAACTGAAAATTCTTCTTTTGTATACCAGAGGAAGGACCTGCAACATTTAAAGTGTGTGGTAGACTTGTGTTAAATGAAATCTGGTCTGACAGATGCTGAAAGAAAATAAATTATTTAAGAAAAATGTTGCATAAAAGTTTTACTGAACTGAGAGAAAGAAAAATTCCCATGACTACCTGCTTTGCTCTAAATAGCGTCAATAGAAGTGGCAACACCAAAATAGCTATTTGTAGAAGAAAGATGAAATGGAAAAATCAAAAATCCCTGTAACTGCTATTCTTTTTGTGTTTTGGGGGCATGTAGCTTTCAAGGTAGCTTAGTGCAACTATTATGGGTTCTCACTCATGTCAAATATTCCTATTAAATCAAGAGAAGCATTTGGTGAATAAAATTTCAAGATTATCTTTTTTCTTTTCTATAGCTTTTAAACTATCTTTACATTTCTGTCATCATTTAGAATAGAGAAAAGAAAAATGGAGAGATCTTGTGACATCTTTAGTTACATGTGTATGTTTTGGTCTCACTTGACCTTGGGTGTTGTGGTGGTATTAATCCTGGATATGCCTGCAGGGCAGCTATGACCAGCTGAGCATACTCCATTCCACTCTTCAGATTTCAGGAAATGTGCTGGTCCAATGCTCCAGTGAAGACCAATAAGGCATGTTAAAGAACGATAAAACATGTCCACAGTGCAAAACACTGCCAGCTCAAGAAGAAGCTTATCAAGGACTACATTAAGAGTTTACTGGGTCAAAATCTGTAAATACCAACCTAGGAACAAATTTTTGTTATGTAGCCTTTCAATTCAGTAGGCAAAACATAGTAAGAACTAAAGGAACCTGACAATCCATTTTAGACATTAGAACCAAAATTAGGGCTATTTTTTCTTCAGTCAATACAATTGGCTCAGCAAGAGCTATAAAGGTTTATTGTCATGGGATTGTTTTTCTAAAAGAGATGTTTTATTTCAAACTGGAGTTAATGCAATGAAAATCTATATTCTGTGTTCTACTGAAGATGAGACAGCTACCAAGACAGTCTCATTTAACTGTAATGTCAATATGACTATGAAAGCCTCATTTCAGAGTCTTTCTTTAAAGCAGGACGGACATTGATTTAAGACTCCAAGTGAAATTTTAGTTTGTTTAGGCCTACGTTTTTCACTGCTGAAGCAGGACTCTACTGAAGATGAATGCATACTTTGTACGCCTTTAATCACCCGCCCTCACCCTCAGTCTGTAAGCTTTGCTGGCATAGTGATGTCAGTGAAAGTTGCAAAGATGTGTGGTTCATTCATTGGTGTCGCTGGTCTAATATAGGATCAGTTGTACCAGCAAGTGTGAATCTTCAGAAGTAATCCGTCAGGACCACAGATTTACAATCTTGTTGCTGTTAATATTCCTTAAGTTTTGAGATATTTTTCTCAGAAAGCATTGAGTAGCCATAAGATTCATCTATTTGTAATAAAAAAAGGTGGTCTCAGTTTCCCCACGCAGAATTACTTTGGTAGGAAAGTGCTAAAATATTCTTGTTGACCTTTATTAACTAAAGAACATCTCTTTTGAATTCAACATGACCTTTCTTTTCAAAATGGAGTTAGGTTATATCAAAAAAGGTTATCAAGTCTAAAAGGTCAAAATGAAATAAAATCTTTTGAAATAATCAAAGTATTTATGTTGACCTGAACTTTATTGATTTATTCATCCACTCCTTTGTTTGGATGAAAATTGTATGTACAAATGTTTATATCTGAGACATTACTAGTATTGCAAGGTGGGAGAAAACAATCAAAATCTTCAACATTTTTATGAAAGACAAATGTTTTCATGTACTTCTGTATCTTGAGATGCACCTTACATTTTACTGTCAACAAGAAACTGGGAATTGATTAACAAGAAAGCAGCTTTTGTGTTGGGGAAGTTGAATTACCTAATTTTAGAAGGACTTAGGGAGGACAAATAGGTGTTTCTGCTTCAATTATAGTGATGAAATTATGGAATATACTTATTATGCGATCTTAGCATTAGAAATTAAAGATTTTGATCAAAATTTTTGAAAACAAAGGAAAGACCTCCCCTTACTACAGCAATCCCTCAATTATGTCTTAGTGCAGTCATAAAACAGCAGCAAAATCCTCTGATAGGTTGTTGGACCATCACCTTATCATTTTGGAGAACATAAAAAAACAAGTAAGGAAATTAAAATGGTCCTTAATGTTGAGAAATAGTCTTTTTTTTATTTGCCATGGCCCAGAAACTATTCATTTATCAGAGCCTGCATAGGGTGGCAGTGGTCTCTGCTCATATTTGCCTCTGAAAATGTCATAAAACCCTACTTTATGCTTCTCTCTTTTCCACACATGATATATATGTTTTTAAATCCTCTTAGGGAATGGATTTTTCACTTTCTAAATTAAGTCAGTGTCCATTTGTTGTTGTTGTCACTACAATGCAAATAAGCATAGTGATAAATATTTTCAGAATCCATAAATCAAGGGAATTATAGCAGTAAATAGAAAATATAAGACAATTGTAGGGGTGAGATTGTTGTCCTCCTTGACCCAAATAGCTGGGCAAAATTGAGGACCTGATTTTTCTTATAGGAAGAAGCAACTGACGATAGATTCTGTTAGCTGATGGATGCAAGTCTGTCTTATTTACAGGAAAAGTGTTAAATCCAGTTTCTCTGAGTGCCACATGATGGGCAATAAGTCATATCCTTGCTTACAACTCAAAGCCTATCCACTAGGAAATTAATTACAAAAAGAACCTCTACCTTGCTTCCAGCTGGGGCCACCCAAACAGTTTGTCCCTGGCTGTCCTCTGTGGTTTCACTCTACTGTTCTTCTTTCTGCCTTTGCCTTCCTTCCCAAGAATGCTGTCTGTTTCCGTTACAATAAGCAAGGAGGCACTGAATTGTTCCAGCCACCAAAAGGAGTGCCTGGCATGGCCTTCAGAGTAGCAGCAAATCTAGCTAGGAAAGAAAAGAAAACTAGAAGGAACAGCAAGTCTGGGCTGTGAACCACAGTTCTGGGCAGCTTCACAGGAAAGGAGGGGAAAATCCTCATCTTGTGAAGCTGATACCAAGAACTGCACATTTCTGGGAGAATCTGTGCAGTGCAAGAGGGTCTGAGTAGTAACAAAGGTCTTCATTCCTCTGACCTACTTTTCTTATGTGTCTTGGCCCCTTGCCTTCCCTTCAAAGAAAACCACACATTCTACTGCTGAGAGTGCTTTATTAAGCCTTTGTAACATTCGTCCCTCTGTCTCCATGCACATACACAGAAATATTTCATTATCCAGTCACTAGATATGCAACTGGGGCAACATTCTCTGAGGAAATAATATGATGTAAAATTTCTACTGAAGCTATAGCTGACTGCAGAGCGGGAAGACTCAGTCACAGTTGTTTGAAACTCTCCATGATTCAAGAGAATTTTGCCTTTTCCCTTTCATTTGCTATTTTGCAATTGTTTGCAGGGATCACAGTTTTTTCTTGACTCAGTCTAAACTACTACTTTGCATTTTACGTAATATAAATAAAGGAAACAGCTTGGATTAGGAGATAATAAAAATAGCAAGAAATCTCTAGGAACCTTTTGACTCTCAAAAAACACTTTCATTTAAACAAAAATGAACCATCACAACAGGAAAATAAAACTCATTAAGTAAAGTGATGCTATAAATAATGTTGATGGGAGATTTTCTCTACAAATAAATGTATGGGCAAATTTATGATAAAAGAGTTTGTAAATAGCTCTTCTGGCATTTTATCATCTTGAAATCACACTAATTTACAGTATGTATGCTGACTGATTTATGGAATTATTTGTATAAGAGGCAGATGGAGACCTAAAAAGTAGGTTTCTTTTAAATACATTACAGGGTGATATCACTGTGTCTGTATTAACAAACATTATTGTTTTGGGATAATAGGAATTACAGTGGTTATCTCTAATATAATTGGGGGAGGTTTCCTGTCTTTCTTCACTCCCATTCACTTGCAAATTTAAGCATGGATTCTGTATATGTAACAAGCTGAGGGATGTAAAATAGCAACATCAATATCCTTTTAGTCCCCAAATGTATCAGTATTTTTTCATTGGCTTGCATCGTACATCTTTATTCTTTAGAAAACCGAATTGAGGAGTGAATAAAAAAAAAGGGGATATTCACATTGGTATTCCAGCAAGTGTTATTGTATTGTGTCATGTTTGCTAGCTAACCCTTACTGAATTACTGTCTCATACTAAAATACCACTTGGAATGAAGATTTTTTAGGAGTTACAATATAAACATATATATTGATATATTGAATTGTGGGTAGAGTTTAATTGTTGAAGTATTTGTGAAGCCAGACAATGCCTAAAGTCCATTGGCTTAGGTGGGGTGGTGAACTGGATTTCAGTATAACAAGAAAACGAATGAAGCAGAAATTACTCTTTAATCCCATTGGATAACCAAAAGAAACCCTTTAGTTCATGTCACAGAGGCAAAGGGTGTGTATTCAGATCTATGTAAGAAAGCTTGTGTCCTGAAACACTTCATACCTCCTCTTTCAATCATTAGAATGTTACACAAATGTCCAAACTTTTCAATTAATTGAAGGGAAATTAGATTGGCCACTGGATTGCAAGAATTCAGTAATAGTTTTGTGCTTTGCTGAGCTACCCTGTGACATACAGTGTGATCTGTAATGTACCCAAACCCAAGCTCAGGTATCAACAAACAAGGTTGCCTGTTATTCTAGGCTGCCTACCACATTTTTAATTGGAAGACATTCCAAATGAGCTACCCTAGCTTAGTATTACCATTCCTATTTTGCAGTAATGGAAAGTATGACTGCACAAAGCAAAAAATACATGAAACAAAAGGGATCCATTTCCTGGAAAATCTCTTTTTCATATCACAGCTGTTTTGCTCTATAAATACCTACAAATTATTAGGTAATCAAAAAGTTGACAGTGTCTGATCCTCATCTTTTCATCAGTAATTAAGAGTCTGGCTCTCAATTTCACACTGCATGCTCAAACTGTTTGAATCCTTTTGTGAAATACCTTTGCAGAATTTAGAGTATAAACCAACTCTAATTATCCTTGGAAAAAAAAAAAGTGAATTTAAGAAGTAAGAATGATCTTCTAATTTAGCTAAGTCTGTGTTTTAAGACAAGGAATCACATGAGCTCCATATGCCTGCTAAATATGACAAATTAAAGATGCCAGGGATATCTAATTCACACTGCAAATTAGCTGTAGTATACAGTCATTATGCCAGTTCAATTGAAGCCATTTAAAGGGAAGATAAAACAGGGAGTGGGATGAGACTGACCCCCTGTGAGCTCTGCCACATAGCAGCACCACAACTCTGCAAACAGAATCATCTGTTGTGCTGGCCAATGGACCTGAGGAGGAGACCATGAAGAAAAAGTACCTTAGGAAGGTCAAGGACTTTTGGATACTGTGTGCTAGTCCAGTCTGTTCTTCCCAGACATTTGCTGGATAAAATGCCTCACAGAACAAAGACCCTTCCTCCTTTGAAGACCTTTGAAGCTACAGAAGAGGAATAGCAATAAAGACACAAATTAAGTCAAAGGTACATCATACAAATATCTGCCCTTTCCAGAGGGATTTTGGCTAATATAATAGCCACTAAGAAATTGTACTTATAGATTAAAAAAAAAAAAAAAAATTCAGATTTCCCTAATGGTTCCTGGTAGTTTTAAGCTTCACTTCTCCCTCTGGTAGTTCCCAACTGGGCCATCACTCACCTATTATGACAAGGATCTTCCAGCCCTCCCAGCAGACTGAAGAGCAAAGAAAATGAAAAAGCAACAGAACTACAGAATTGACTGATAATAGTTTAAACACACACACACTGGGGATATAAACATTCTGTTTACTGGTTTGGGTTGCTTTCTAGACCTAGTGGATCTCACATAAAACAAGCATTTTACTGGTGATGATGCACAACTCTTGTATGAAGTGAACAGACTAAACTATTTATGTTCAACTGCTGAAAGCACTCCAGAAATTGATGTCAATGTCAGAAACCTTATTAGGTTTCAGAAGAGGTAGGAAAGCTTCAGCCTAATCACAAGATAGGAGGTCTTCAGGCTTTTGAGAATGACATCTGAAGGGCATTGAGATTGTTTTCTATAAAAGGAAAGGGCAAATTTCCAGTACATATATAATCACTGGTAGCATTTATGTTGTCATCCTCTCTAAGCAATAACAAAGTGCACAAATGGTGGATGATTAGAGAGGTCAGTCAAGTGCCCCATTCAGCTGTAATTGTAGAGTTTTTGAAAATTCTTTTGACATCAGAAAATATCATATGTTTTTTTAACCCAGCTTTTTGCTATGATTAGTTAATTCATACAAAATCAGTGAAGAAACAGAATGGCAAATTAAAGGCAGTAGAACAGGAATGTCATTTTGCAACAGAGATAAGTAAACAGCAAAATCAGTTCACTTTAAAATTACTGCTACGTGCCAACATTTAACCCCACATGTACAGGACCTCAGCAAATTTTTGTTTAAAGTACTACTGCTTTGCAGATCTCGAAAGTCTTTTGAAAGATGTGCTTCCCCAGGTACATTTTTGCTAATGCTGCAATCAGTATTCTTTCTTTTCCTGCTCTACCTAGAGCACTTCACAAGATTTTACTATCTCACAAAGAAAATCTGAACATGCTGTTTTACTTAATTAGCATCAGTTTTGAACTATCATGCGTCATAAAATCTGACAATCTTCCTACTAAGGAAATGATGCTTACTCTCTAACAGTATTTGAAAAGAATTTATGTTTTCCACTTCATCTTTTTTGTGCCTGGATCTTAAAAGAGAGGTTTCGAGTAATGAATGGACATACACTTTCCAATTTTGAAACAAATTTTCATGAGAGAATAGCCACATAGGGAAAATAAAAATATAATTGCCACAGAACAAATAACATTTCAGTTATATTCTTCAAAACAGGGAATTATTCCAATTACTTATAGTTACTTAAAGGTGGGGGAATCCTTCAGTCCACGTGTGATTGGAGTTTTCAATCCAGGAAGAGGGGAAACAAACCACGTGACGTTGTCCATCGCACCAGGTGGCAATCCACATTATTTATACACTTTCTTGTTTCAGAAAAGTGGGAAACTGGAAGAGAAGAAATACCTGGCAGGAGGGATGTAGAATTGGGGAAATGAAGAGACAGTCCTGTGCTGACTCACCAGTGAGAAGGAAAAAAAAAAAAGAAAGCCTGATGACCACAGCCTTAAATTTTATGTCACTTCTGTAATTCCAGACCATGAGAGATGGTGCTATTGGCAGGCTTAGATATAATTTCGAATTTTACAAAAATGTCTCTGTAGTACAGTCCTGTTGACACATCAGTTACATATACAGAGCTCTGTGTGAATGATTTGCCTGGTGAACTTTATTACATAATAGAAAAAAATGATGTTCAACATATCAGGTTTATGTATATTTTCATGTAACTTTGAGATGAAAGAGTGCTTTCAGTGCACCTAAATTTTAGCATTGGGCTTTTGTCATTGATCAGGGAGAATGAGGTCGTTCAACTGATCCCCAGACAAACATTTGTAGCATCTTAAATGTTGTGATGACACTTAATGTTTGTAGTCATTTCAGTTCTTCAGCTAATGGTTGTTTGCCTGCCATCAACAACCATTAGGATGGAGTCATAAGCTCTTTGGGAGAGTTAATATTGCTGCCTTGGTTTTTATCGTACTTTATTTTAGCCCAGCTTTTTTTCCAAGAGCTTTATTTTTTGTTTCAGGGTTTCGACAGGAGTTCAGGATAGGAAAAGGTTTTAAATGTTAATGTCTTGCCTACTGAAGGCTTTGCAAAGAAAGTTGTGAGTACTTTCACTGTGCAGTGCATCATAGCACAAGGTTGTTTGGGTTTTCTCATTTTTACAGAGTATGAGGTCAGGGGAAATGCTTCACATACAAAAACACCAGTGGAAGAAAGTGAACTGAAGATTATTGCTGTGACTGCTGAAATACATAGCAGAAGTCATACATCATCAGAGACAGCAAGAATAAGCTTTAGGAAATTATTCAGATATCTTCAAAGTCTTTCCATGTATATTTCTAACTTTCAGTTGGTGAAAACATGATTTTTTTCTTATATAATGATCACTATACTTATGTTTGAAACATTTTACATGTGTTACTCATCAAAAAGGAAAATTGAAATGCCCACTGGGACAACCAGGTACAGAAAGCTGCGTTTGGGTTGATCTTAGTTTGGCTGAAGTTCAAATCCAGTCTTTCAAAGTAGAAAGGAAAAGTAGCTTTCAGTATTTCAGCATTTTTTGTAAACACAACAACTGTAGGTACATGCATCTCAGGATAGCCAGCAGGAGTGTTCTGCAGCATGTAACTAAAACAAGTTCTCTAAGAATCACATACAAGAAGATCCTTGTGTTCTTGTACAATGTGCATCATTAACAAGCAGTTTAGCCTTTTGCCCAGACCCGAATATCTATTCTAATTGTGTACAGCATAGTAGCTAGTAACCCTTTGCTCTGTGTGTCAGCTGTTCTTTCCTCTGTTCATAAAAAAAAAATGTGAGGAGGGCAAGGGGTGGTTCTTGCAGGTTTCTCTGAGTCTTTGTTATTGCTCCTCCTTCATACAAACAGTTCTATTAGTCTCCAAGTCCTCTTGATTCTGCAATATTATACAAGCTCCTTTTCAAAATAAATGGAAAGCTACAAAGCTTCCAACAGTATTTCATTTTGCACAGGCAATCACCGTATCTAAAAGACTTCCTTTTTTCCTTATTTTTGATGATTTATAGTCTCTCCTAAGCTACTGGTGTAGTTTCCATAGTAAATGGTCTTTAATTTAGCTCATGGTTATCAATGAAAAACCACCTGAAACACGGCAATGTTTCATACATTGTTTATCAGCCATTTGCCAGTGACACAAGAACCGCAGGTGAAAGGAAAGAGGAATTTAAATACATTATTTTTCATGCCTCTGCTTTCAAGCTGTTTGCCTTGTTGGAAAATTGTATGTCCTAAAGCTGATAAATATGACTGACAATGTTAAATACAGAGTGACTTCAGACATTTTCTTTCAGGTTTGCAGTAGATGTGACCTCACCAGGTAGTAGGTATCATGCAGCTGTTTCCTCAGATCCTTGCTTTTCACGGTATTTCTCTGCAGGTTCATGGGTCCGCTCTCATCACAAGTTACTTTAAAGTTGTCCACTCTGTATTCTGCACATCCTCAATTAACTGAAAATATATCTAAGTACCACTGAGGTGCAAATGCAAAGGAAATCTGAGTCCAACTATTCCACCTTTTCATTTTGCAGCCGGACCCTGCGGGCAGAGATATCTCCATCCGACCAATCTTGGAGCACTGCGAAAACACCCACATGACCATTTGGCTTGGGATCGTCTATGCTTATAAAGGGCTGCTGATGGTAAGCACAGCTTCTTCTGCACAGCACTGACTTCAAGCTGCTATTTACTGATAGGCATCAATTGAATTTTATTTGCTTTCCTGATGGCTGGGAGTCAGTTAAAATGGCCTTGAGTACAAGTTTTATAATCAGGTCTGTTTTAAAGTTCATTAGACAATAATATGTGGATATATGCATTTGTAAAATAAATAAGACATTACTAGCACTTAAGCTGAGTATTATAGGTGTACCACAAACCATGAAATTTAGTAGTGAAAAGATGGGTCTACAAACGAGACAGCTTTGTAAATAAAGAAGTCAAATCCTCTGAATTCCTATAGGTTCTCCAAAAAGGTAGATTTAGATTGTTCAAGGTGTTTGCCTCTTAGTTGCAAATGTCCTTGAGAAATAACCACAAGATGCAAGATTAATTTGGGGCCTGAATCAAAATAACTCTTTTGTCACTGAGGCCCATCTCGATAAAAAGATTTAGTTACTAAAACAGAGCTCAGGAATGAGGAACCCTGAGGCTTGATAGTTTAAAAAAAGAAAAAGAAACTGTGACTATTAGTGATTAAAAGCTCCTGAGCCTGAAGGTTTTGAAAACACTGATTTTGACAGCACTGACCAGCAGAACACCTATCTTGAGTTGAGCCCCATCTGGATCCTAAGCCTGATAGACATTAGTCTACAGTGCCTGAAGGGGTCAATCTGTTCTGTGCATTTGGAGCATGCTGGTTCATTAGGACACCGGGAAAGATGGGGTCAGCTGCTGCCACTTGGTGTGGTTGGTGCTGCTGCCCAGAGGGGGCTGCTCGTGCCAGGAGTCCTTTTCTTCCCTCTCCCCTGTGAATGACTGCTCTGATGAGTCCTGCTGCGTTTCACACTGCTTTCTTCAGGCTGAAAAGTGTTTAAAGAGAGATGGGGGGTTTTGTTTCTTTAAATTCTAAACAGTTGCTTTGTGGTCAGACCACTCTGCTGGGGTGAGCCTTCAAGCAAGAAGGCACTAGCATCAAATGTCTCCAGGTCCCAGGTGAGAGCTCAGATCCTCGAGCTACTAGGCAAAAGGAAGTCTTCTCAGGGGAAGGAAAGGGAAAGGGAAAGGGAAAGGGAAAGGGAAAGGGAAAGGGAAAGGGAAAGGGAAAGGGAAAGGAGAAGGGAAAGGGAAAGGGAAAGGGAAAGGGAAAGGGAAAGGGAAAGGGAAAGGGAAAGGAGTAGATGGCTCTTTTTCAGACAGAGAATGTCCAAGCAGGCTGTGAAATTAGGACCTAGGACATACTTGCTCCCTCCAAAGGGATCAGGAATCAGGAGAGATTCCACACCTCAGCATGTCTGACTGGTCAGCTCTGGGTGGCTCTGGGTGCACATCAACCTTGGCATGTAGTGCAGCATTGAGGGATTTGTGTCCTGAAGGATGCTGCAAGTTGGGAGCCATGACATTGACCAGCACTGGGGCCACAGTAAGATTCAAACAAATGGTAGGGTTTCTTTGGTTTTTTAAATAACTTCATCAATGTTTTCAGTAAAAATATTTTAAATATACATTCTCAGGCAACTTTCTTTGAAGTTTCAAGTTTGAGTAGTGTTAGACAGTAGTCAGACTGCTTTGGTTCTCACTAGCTCTTTGCTGTATATTGATTTGTCAGCATGTATGTTGGACTATGTTCTATAAGGTATGTGACTGTCTTTAAGTCTGTAAGTGTCACTTGCAAGCTTATTTTGCAAATGCCATTACATTATTAGACAATAATATGTGCATATATGTGGATATATGCATATGTAAAACACCCAATTCACTATTGAATTTCTTGGTTTGTGGCATATCTATAACATTCAGCCTAAGTGGTACTAATGTCTTATTTATTTTATGTATGCCATTACTCACTAATTTCAGACACACAGCTTTTCATAACCACAAGTGAAATACACACTTTTTATTACTCCAGTGCCCTCTTAACACACAAATCGCTACATATTAAAAAGGAAGATACTCATCTGAATCATTTAAATAATTGCTATGATGAGTGAATGAGTGATATGAGGACAACAGAATTGATGCATTTTATCTCATCACCAAAAACATTCTGTACACCACACATACTTTGCCTTCAGAACAAAAAACAGAACCTCTCATGTTACTGTATCATTTTATAAAGGTTTAGCTAGTACAAAATTCTGTGATTTGTAATAATAAAACATAGATCTAATTTAACATGCTATATACTAAAGAGCTAGTATTGCTTATTACAGTACAATGCAATATTTAAGGTAAAATGGCTTTACTCAGGCCAAAATGGTTTACCGTGACCTCTTGTCTCAAAATAGGAATACAAAAAATGGGGTTAACCTAAAAAAGTTCTTTTCTTTTTTGTCTTGAAGTAAAAGCAATACTGTCTATTCTGATGTCTTAAATGAACTGATGCAGTGAATAAATCACTCAGGGTAGGGCAGAGCACAGAAGGGAAGGCAAGGTATGGCAAAATAAGGGAAGGCATTACATGACAGGATACATTGGTTCCCTCTAAATTAAAGTAAGCAAACTTTAAAAATCAGATTCACAATTCTTCAATTGCCTCTGAAGGGATGTGAGGAAATTCTTACTTACTTCATGAAGGCTTCTCAGTTATTAGATTCAGATTCCTCAGGACTCGTGACTAGAGAATAACAGGAAAATGACCATCCTACATTTTGCCTTTACCACTTTATTAATTTTCTTAATGAACAGTGTATTAGTCTTCTCCAGTTGCTCCATACTTAGAGGATTCAGTGTTTTCTCCCTTCTCAAGTTCAGCTCCTAAAAGGCTGCAGACAAGTTCAAGGTCTGTCTATGTGTACATGTTGACCATTGCAGAATAACAGAATCAGTTAGGCTGAAAAAGACTTCTGAGATTGAGAATATTCTATGCCTGAGCACCATTACGTCAACTGGATCAGTTGCACCTCAACTAGTCAGTTGCAGTATTTTGATTTTTGATGAGGCACACATTGAAAAGCACCTTTATTTCATGTATTCCAAAGGATGACAGAAAACACACCATCTTCACCTTGCTGGTGATGCGTTATTAGGGAGTGCACTAACATCTTTCTGAGGGGTATGAATTATTTTTCTCATCTCAGCCAGAACAATACCAGACTGGACTCTTAGAATGCTTTGCTTATTAGTCACACACACATTAGTCTTGTCTACTGTTTGATCCCTCTCTTCCTGATAATGCTTTAAGTTAACATTAGATTCAAGGTGCACATATGTTGGAAGTTTCATTGTGTCCCTGACATGTTATTACAGATACCTGTTATTCAGCTACTGAGAAACAGGCTTTTGAGGCAAAACTATATTTTGAGCTTGACTGTTGCTCTCTGTATGAAATTCTACTTTTGCCCCGTGTTAATTGAGGGGGTTTTAAGCCATAACCAATAATATTGACCACTTCCCATACACCATTTTTAACAGATCATCCTTAGCTAAGAATGCCAAGAATGCCAAGAATGAAAATATCAGTATGGTTATCAGTATCTCATGACTGAGATAGGAAAAAAAAAAGCATATGCACCATGCAACTTGATAAAAGTCCATAAGAATAAGAAATTTATTTTCTTCTAAAGATTCATTTTCCGGCATTCCACTATAGTTGATATACTGCACAACACAATTCTGTAATTGATTTATGAAGCCAAAGAAAACATTAATTCAACTAATACATATCCTTGGGATAATGTTCAATATTAATTTCAAGACTGAAAGAATCCTCTGCTTCCTAAGGCTCTCTAATTGCTAAGCTGAATGTGTCTTATTCCAAACCTTGAACTTTGTTGGCTCTTGCTTATATGTTATCCCTCTTTCTCTAAAATGGCCTGATGTCTTTATTTCTAGGAAAATTTTCTTGCATTTGGCCAAAGTTCTGTGATTTTTCTAAAAATCTTGCTGTGAGTTGTCTACCATTCTTCGCCTTTGCTTCCTCTGCATCATTTTCAGCCATGTTATTATAGTCTCCTCCAAGCCCATGTACATGTATGGGACAGCTTAAGTTAGAATTTTTTTAAAAACTATCCTTTTTTTTCAGTAACTTCTCTTTAATAGCTACATGTTGAGATTTATCACATAGATTTCAATCAGTTTAAATTTGTTGTATTGATTTTATAGCATTCAGTATTTAAATAATGATACTGTGCACTGAGAAATCTACTACTGAGAAATCTACGTAATCTTCATGAATGTAATTGCCTTTATTCAGTCTTGCAAAATAATAGCATGTTGAATTATATTTCTATCCTTTTTTTTTTTTTTGTTCCCCACTTACTGGATGAGTTCATGTGTCAGCTATTTCATTAATTTGCTTAGGAGAGAAATTACAGTAATAGCTCTGTAATCACTGGGGGTGTTCCACTTTCTCTTTTCCCATATGGCCTCTTTGCATCTTAAGTGGAGCTTTGCCAGAATTCCAATAAATATCAACAAATATCCAACAAATCTTTGCTATATATAAATATCAAATTAAACCCAGTAGTCCAGACAACTTCTAAATCAATTCTTAAAACTCCTGCATGTAAATTACAGGATCTCTGTGATTAAAACAGCTTGTCTTGACAGAGTTTTCAAGAGGTCTCTTACTTCTGGAATAAGCTGCACTTCACTGTTTTGGCAAGATGTGAATGGACTGTTCCATCTCTATGTAAATATAGGGCAAAATCCCTTGTTGAGCAATCTTATGGTGCACCATTGCTATTGAATTTTTCATCTTCCAAGGAATTAATCATTATTACAATTCATTTTTCTCAACTTACATTTTTATAAATCCTTATAAATTCTGTTAATGCTGCTAGCCATTCATTTACTACCATACATTTAACTTACCTTTTCTCTATCTCTATTTTAGATCTTTAATTCATAATCATTGTTATGAATTTCCTCTTTTTAATTTTTGTTACATTCTGTCTAGTCTTTGGCCATTTTACTGCCTGTTTATTTTACATTCCACAACAACCAAAATAATTTTTAAGGTAATAGCTTTTTTACACATGTAAAGCTTAGGACAGATCATTCACAGCACATACCCAAACATCTTTCAGTTGCTGTTTGTAAATATCCCTGTTGCTTCCCCTTCCCCCTTCTCCAATGGTTTCTTTTGCTTTGTTGGCTAATTCATAAACATTACTTTTCCATTTTTTTTATGCACTTGGGAGTAGATTTTCAAAAAAGGAGTTAGGTACCATGGTTTAGAGCTTGAGTTCCAGTCATGGCCAGAAGCCCACTCTTCAGTCAGGACTTTGTGCTCTTGCCCCTACAGGCAGGAGGGGAAGCAGATGCTTGTTGTGTGACAACCAGTCACCAGTTAGCAAATATCCAGCAGAAAATTTGGTCACTGACAGCATTTAGATACCTACAGATGGTACTGGGGGATGGTCTGGCTGTCCTTGCTGCATGTTGGATGTAGCTTCTCTCTGCTACTTCAGGTGCTTAAGCCCTCTGTGTGTGTCAAGCCCAGGAGCTGCATATGAACCGTACAGCTGTGGTGTGCAAGATGTGCTACTCCTTTTATTATTTTACTATTATTTTATATTTACTCAATGAAGGATGTAAAGAATTTTTTTTTTTTTTTTTTTTTGTCACTGAGGAAAGGGAAGCAGTGGAGCAGTCACCCAGAGAGTCTGACCAGCTTTTGTCCTAAAAAGGTTACAAAACCAGACTGGATAAAATTATGAACTGCCTGGACTGAACTCACATCTGAGCCTGCTTTTTGAGCAGGAGGTTGCACTACATGATTTCCTCAAGTCCCTCCCAATTATCTTATGAGACTATATCAACCATATTATTAATTCATTCATTTATCAAATTAATCAATTTGAAGTGTAGAAAAAATGAATAGTTTTCAGATTATGTTAAAATTCCCAATTGTTTTCTGATAATACCTTTGATTTTTAACACATATACTTGCATTCTTTCCTAATTCCCTTCATGATCAAAAAGAGTACTCAGAAGAAGGAACTTCCTCTTTGTCGATTAACTTGCATGATTCCAACTCATATATATGGTGGGTTTAGCACCAACCCATCTGTCCCATCTTGCAGTGATCAGAGAGGAAGGTAGTTAAGTTTTGCAGTGGGGGAAAGTAGTTTATAGTGGTACCAGATATTTATTATATCTTTTATAAAACATGGACAGTATTTTAGCATCCAAAACCACATTTCCATATGGTTTTGTTGGATAAATTTTTCCCTAATATGACCATAAGGAAACTTCAAATATATTTTTGAAATGTTGCAAATAGTGCAGTATTCCCTTACATGTCTCTTGGCATCAATTTTTGCACAGCAGAAATAGATTTAAACTGTAGCACACACTGGTTTTTAGCAGAGGTGCTTCACCTCTTTACAGAGCTGTGATTGTGGTAATCTTATGCCAGAGACAATATAACGCTATTCCAAATGGATATTTGCTAATGACCCGTTGTGTATTTGTTTAAACTTAGTTACTAGAATGTGTTTCATGACTAAGCAGAATTTTCATGGAAAAAAGTCAAATATAGTCTCAATGGAAAGAGGGGAAAATATTTTATTGACCTGTTGATTTGGGAGGCTGGAGTATAAAGTGAAATCTTGATGCCTGTTAGTGTTTGTAGCTTTGTACCGCTGCCTTTCTGTCCTGCACTGGGAATAAAGGATTTTGCCAAGAAGAAAGTCCTTCAGCTGAGTAGCTGAATATCATATCTTGCAATTAAAAATAATATTTAGCTCTTGTCCTAATGCTCAATAGAAATATTAAGCTTCCAGAGCAGCTCTGTGAAAATGAACTAAATACACAGCTGACTCAGATCAGGGGAGTGAGCAATGGTTTAACATCAGATTGTACTGACTGTGAAGGTAAGAGACCTACAAGGGCAAAGTTTGTCTTTCAGTTTTCTAACCTTACTTATTGTACTGCTAATTAAAAAAAAAAAAGGTCACTTTTATATGCATCTTCCTGAAAGCTGCTCAGTATTTTTACTGCACAATTCTCCAGTGAAAACATGAAAACCAAAAATCCCTTTTTTTTTTTTTTTTTAAGTTCTGAGAAACCTCATTGAAAAATATCTGCAGCCATTTCACTGAAATAAAAATGTGCCTATGTCTGTGATGATCTGGATTTAATGAATGAACCTGAGTAAACAACACACAAGTCAAGCTTCACAGGTACTCCAGGCTGAAAGGTCTTTACAGGCCAGAGTCCAGAACTGCCTTGGTTTAAGGTGGCCAGGAGGGGAAATCTCACACTAATCTAGCTAGAAAAAAACAAAACCAAAACAAACAAAAATCTCCCAATGTTAAATCTTTAAAGAAAAGGCTTCATTTTATTTTTTTATATGGCAGAGCAGGGCTACAATCCACAAGTGAGTAGGGTCAGTGCTACTACAATACAGCAACTAGCTGCAAAGCTGCAGCCTGGTCCAATATATAATCTTTCCAAAACCATATTCCCTAGTTATTGGCAAGCATGACTTCTGACAAGATTGGAGATTTTTCCTCTGGTATTTCTTTGCTCTTCTCAGATATCTTCAGTATAAGTTTCTTTATCTTTCTTTCCTAAGTTTCTTTATCTTTCTTTCCTAACCTAAGCTGACATGACTTTGAAAGGAAACATATAAAAAATGGTTTAAAGGCAGTACCATGGAGGTGAATAAATAATTTCCTTCCTGTCATGTGACAGTCTGTGCAATCCAATAGCAAATTAGGCACTTGGTTGTATCTATTTATGTTGTGGATCTAAGAAATTGTTACTGTGTTTAGCAGTAATTCTCATGAACAAGATTTAAAATTAACTAGCTGGTAGAGTTTTAAAAAAAAGTGTTAAATGTTTTCCAATACTTCAGCTACAAACAGCTATCAAAATTTGGTCAGTATAAGTTTCTTTAAAATTAAAGTTTGCCTGTAAAATTCTGAAAACACAAGTATTATATTCTCCATACACCTGTTATGCTTCTAACATTATAATACAGATTTCTCCTAGTGACCACTATTCTATCTTTAATCACAGTGATACAATCCTGTTGTCTTCAGATACTGTTTTTCCCAAATGTATGCAGTGGTTTTCTCACAGCCTTTTTGGGTGCACTGACAACACAGCCTAAACCTACCATACCAACAGTTGCAAAGACACTCTAAATCAGTGTCAAATGGAAGCTGCCTACCCTCAAACAAAAGGCAAAACAAACCAACCCTGCCTGTACAGCTGCCCATATCTTCTGAGAAAATCCAAACCAATATTTTATGGCACTTTATACATCAAGAAGATGTGTGTATTTATTAGACCACCAAAACTGAAGAAGGCTTTACGTTCATGACTGACAGTGTAGGAACTATACTGCAGTTCCTAGCTGCATTCACAGTGTCATTGGTCGAGATCCAAAAAAGACTAAAATTAGTCCATTAGACTTGTTAGTAGGCTGATGTGTCCTTAAATTTTATACAACTATTTCCTATAGGAGAACATATAGCCCCGAGTTATTTGGAGATGCGTGGGGTCCATCAGAAGCCTCGGGATGGGAATTGTAACTGCCAGCAAGGAGCTGCCTAAGTGAGCTGGTATAAAACAGTGGGGACAGATGTGTCCTACACCTCTCCAAATCCAGCACATTAGCACTGCTAAGAGCTGCCTGCCTCCATCCCAATGCATATTCATGCATGCCTTCTCTAAAGACTGGTTAATCAAAATTCTCAGCAGAGATCAGAACTAACATCCCATGCAAGTGCCCAATTAATTAAGACAGTCACTTTCTCATTACATAAAATTCGACAGCTCTGAAAGAAGTTCAGGTGCTCCTTCTGGAGCCAGACTGTGCTCTGGAGTTAGGGAGCACATCTCAGGCAAAACTTAGAATTGTGCCGTGTCCTCCAAACATGAAGCTACACAATGGTCATCGCCAGCATCAATGTCTTGAATGAAGATGGCTGCTGCTGTATTCTGTGTGGGGCCCAAGCCGGTAGACAGTCTGAGAAGCCTTTACCAGCTTGAGCCCTGGAGGAGGAAAGACAGCTGCATTGCAAATCCCGGCAGGCAGTCTTAAATATCAAATAGTCCTTAAATTCCACAGCAGTCTCCAGAATTAGGGGCCCCCAAGCATAATTTGAAATGTAATTTTCTTATCTGGGGAAGATGAATGTTTAAAGTTTAGGTACCAGGAGTAAAGTGGAGCTGAACTAGGTACTATGAGTCTGTGTTTTTAACTGTAGCTCCCAAGTTTCATATTCGAAAGTTGTCAAGGAATCACAGAAATCGGGACCCTTCACTAGCAATATCTGCATCCCATTCCTCAACTGAGCCACTTTACAGGATTTTACCAAGGGATTTACAGAATTTTTACTGTCATAAAACTGAATCTTTCATGTGTGCATATTGTTTGAGCCTCAGGAAGGAGGAAAATAAGAAGGGCAGATGGAGGGAAACCAAAGCATCGTGTTCCCTCAGGAAGTCTTTATCTCAGAGGAGAAACCTTACCAACCCCATGGAGCCCTGCAGGCATCTGTACCAGGCAAACAAGGAGCACCTCTGCAATCACCACTGCACTGGCAGCAGGATGCAGAAAACTCTCAGCTTTTATCCATGTTTGAGTCTCAGAGATGAGCTGTGACTTCTAGAAAAGGAAATCTCTCTTCCTGAGGCAAGCATTTTACCCCAAATGCTAACAAAAATTAAAAACAATGCTCTCAGATTTACAGTGCTTAATTCTGGGGAAACCCACTTGCTGCAAGAGTCTCTCCCTTTCTTTAGTTATCGTATAAATAAGTACATATCTTCCTTTCATCTCAAAGATATTTAACAGTTTCCCATGCTGTTCTCAATTATAAATGAGAATGGGCCAAACCGTAACCACCACAACACTCCAAACGATCTTTTTTCCATTATAATTGATATTTTAGATCATTTTATAACCACCTCAGCTATAAATTCATCCCCATTATTTGTAATAAGTGCTCATGTAAGTATGTTGGCTGTATTCCCAGAATAATGCTTTTGGAATGGAGTCTGTTCATACTGGGGGAAGTGGACGAGAGTGAGGGATGACCTACAGCCCTAAAAATCTCATTAATAATTAACCATAGTCGGAGAAGATAGAAATCTTCTCCATCGTTAATCAGGGTCTCATGCCTTTAAAAATGCGATGCAGAAATACAGATAAGGATTCCTTCTACCCCTCAAAACAGGCCCAGACCAGCCTGTTTGTCAGTTCATGGGCTGGCAAAATGTAAATTTCCAACAGAACTGAGCTGTGCAGCACCAAGAGTGCAGGGAGTGGACAACAGGCAACCCCTGAGATGATGGGGTGTCTGGAAGGAACAGGTGTGTACCCTAAAAAAAGGTACCACCACTGTATGTCCCCCCAACACATCCAGGTGAATATAGTGACAATTTGCTTCTGCTGAGCCTGCAAGGGAGTCTGTACATTCCTGCTCTGCCTGTGCACATGCCAGACCCAACAGCAAAGGAGTGCTGCCTGCACCCTTCCCCATTGGAGGTACTGCCTTGTTTAGCAGAAGGGCTCTGAAAATGTATCAGAGGATGAGCTGTTGCTCTGGCACAAAGCCTGATAATGGGCTCACACACCTCGGCTGCCCTCCCTGAATGGCCAAGACCCCTTGCTGACCCAGGTAGCTGTCTACAGACCCCTTAAGAGCATCCCCTTGCTGTGCTCTGCCTGCAGCAGCCACTACTGCTCTTCCTGCAAATCTTAGGCTGCTGGGAAGGTGAGGAGAAGAGGCAATGGGCCAGAGTGAGGTGTGGGCTCTAGTCCTACTAAAGGAGATGGGTTAAACTGAAGAGGCAGGACTCCAACAATGAGGCAATGGAGTGCCCTAGGAGAGGACCATCTCCTGAAGTAGTGTGGAGAGAAATAAGGTGGGAATGTTGCTGAAAAGGACTTGGGTAAGGATTGCCAGGGCAACTACTGCTGCTGTTGCTGGGAAGGGCCACCTGTGTCAGTGTATCTTGACAGGGATTGCAGCAGTGATGGCAGCACTGGAAAGTGGGTGAGCAAGTGATTCCACATCCCGTGCCTGGACTGCGCAGCCCCTGCAGCCTGCCACACTCCATGGGCTGAGAGTAGATGCCTAATCTGCCAAAGCCTCCCAGCCAGCGCTGCCCATGAACATGTGGCAGGGTGACATGTGCTGCAGGCAAGAGAATGAAATAAGCCAGCAGACAAGCTCAGGGAGGGCAGGGCTGGCAGTTCAGCAGCAAGTCCTGATTGGAAGTGCCTGGGTGAGTGGGTAGGTGGCTGCAGCCTGCAAGTGCCTGTGGGAGTGCAAAATAGCTGAATCACAAGTGGTTGGCTTTGTTGCCATTGTTATTTGAGATAAAAACTAAGCAAATAATCAAGGAAATTTGCAGTTACTGGTGTCCAGGTGTTACTACAGTTGAAACCCAAGTCTGTAGAACAAACATCACTCTGTCACTTGCCTGCTCTCTTTTGTTTGTCTGGCAGCACTGTTCTTCTAGTCCAGGTTATTTGCCATAGGAAAAAAAAAACCAGAAAAATAGAAGGTAAATTATACTAGACAACTGCAATTAATCCCCCAAATGGCATCATCATTGACCTCCAATTTCCTGGATTGCACATAAATTGGAGTTATATGAAAGAGAATATTATCTTCATGATATGGCAGTGGACAAATGTGATAGTCTGGGAGGAAGGCTACTAAGGTCAATGGGAATGCACCTTTGCTCTTTCTCCTTCTTGTCTGTCCCTGCACTGTGATCAGAAAAAAAGCTAGAAAACATAGAAACCATGCCTTGGACCTTAGTGATAGTTCTTCTCTCTGTCTTTTCCTTTCATCCAATACCATCTGCTCTCTGTCATGCTTCCCAAGGCACCATACAATCCTACGGGGCTTTGCCTAGACTGTAGGCTGGGTTACCTATTTACAACATCTTGAGTTCGTTTAGGGTTTTACTGCATTGCCAGGACTTCTCTGAGGAATGCAAGAGGAAGAAAATAATTGTTTGCAGCAGTTCACGTTGCAGAAAAATCTAATTAAATTTCGAGGGATGGAGATGGTTTCCTTCCACTAAAGGCTTTCCCCTGCTGAATTGCAAAAGCATTTTGCAAATAACAAAGGGGCTAAAGCTTAAAAATACACCGAAGGAAAAAAGCAAACAAAAAATTGCCACAAGAATGTTTCATGCCAGAAATCATTAGACAACTGCAATTGAAAGGCCATTACCAACTCCCACTATAATAAAAGACATTATAATTGTAATCTGAACAACTCGGGTGACACTTTCTGCATTGTATATTTATCTCTCATGGGACACATCTTGGCACTGCTGCTTATTAATGTAGGTGATAATCATGTAATGAATGGCTGGATTGATAAGAGTATATTGAGAACAGCTGCTAAAAATAGCTAAAAGAACAATGCACATTATATCTTTACTGGAATCCTTGAAAAGAAACAGAAGGACTGTCTTTAAAATTATTAAAAATATAAAATAAAGATAACCATACCATTTAGAGAAATTTGTTTCAATCAGACTAATTTTAAGTTTCACATTTTTCTTGTTAGAGTCGGAATCTGTCCTAGTGAGCAAAACAAATCCCACAGGTAATTAGATATTAAGCAAAAGGTAGGTGTATATCTCTGAATTGTAATATAACCCATAGTTGTCAAGTTGGAAAACACATCTGTTTTAAACTAGTGCTTTTTCTGGATGACAGCCAATTCCTCTTATAATTATCATGTTTTCTCCTTCTTTTACCATTTCAGTTATTCGGGTGTTTCCTCGCCTGGGAGACACGGAATGTCAGCATTCTTGCTTTGAATGACAGCAAGTATATCGGAATGAGTGTGTACAACGTGGGGATCATGTGCATTATTGGTGCTGCTGTTTCATTCCTTACTCGGGACCAACCCAATGTGCAGTTCTGCATCGTTGCTTTAGTCATAATATTCTGCAGCACCATTACTCTCTGCCTTGTGTTTGTACCTAAGGTAGGTGAATTTGTTTTGCATGAATATGGATTTTTTTTCCTGCTGTTTTGTAATTATGATGTAATATGTAGGTGTTTATTACCTTTTCAAGTTCAGGAGATATGTATGAATTCTTGACCAAGCCCATCTATAAACTCTTGTCTCCGGACCCTGAAGGAGAAACAAATCTTCGTGACATTTTGGAGAAAGTGTGAATACATCAGCTTCTAATGTCTATATTTTTACTGAAATTGTGACTGGGGAAACAAAAGTTGTTTTCTGTAGTTTCAATGGAATAGTCTCTCTTTCCAGCTTTCAGGAAATTTTTGGAAAGAGTGGGAATATAAGTGGAGATTCAGGGGGAACAGGTCCTGTTGTCTACTCTGCCACATTTTGTCTTTTCTCTCTTCTCTTTGGTGACCATTTACAGCTACCAAAGGAATGGCATAATGCTGTCCCTGGGGAGTTTTAGGTTGGATACTAGGAAAAGGTTCTTCACCCAGAGGGTAGTTGGGCACTGGAAAGGGATACCCAGGGAAGTGGTCACAGCACCAGCCTGACAGAATTCAAGAAGCATTTGGACAATGCTCTCAGGCATTCTGTGTGACTCTTGGGGTGTTCCTGCGCAGGGCCAGGAGCTGGACTTCAATGATCCCAATGGGTCCCTTCCCAGGATATTCTAAGATTCTTACATACCCTAAGCAAGATAATCAAGATCTCTGTTTCTATACCTACAAAATAGTGAGATCTTTTTTAGTTCACTAGCATGATATGAGATAAATTGAGTTTAAATCTCTAAGTATTTGTTTATGGTGGTACAATAGGCTTTGTCAGCACCTCAGAGGAAAACTGTATGTATGCTGCAAATGCTGACACTGAAGTTATATTTGTTAATGGGTATATTAAAGGACTAAGTGAAGCACAGACTGGGAGGCACGTGCTTTCATTTCCTTTTGCTCTTTTGGGCTCTGAGGACAGGTTCATTGTGCCTTGTTGGAAGAATCGAGAAGATACTTACCTGCAGAAGGGTGGAACTTAATCAGTTCCCTTGTAGAGTTAGGCTTTAGACATGAATAAGACAGATCTTGAATGAAGGGAAAACTGATTTTTACATAAACTTACTTTAGCAAAGCCTCAAGTACTAGGGAATGCATTTGATGTTTTGAAGTAAAATGTTCAATTGTGTTCATTTTAAGTGGCTTGTGTAAACATAGCTTATTACCCCAAATTAGATGCATATGCAGTTGGATGTCTGAAACATTTGCAAGGCAAAATGTAGGTCTTTTTGCCTCTCAAATCTGTTTTTAGATTTTTCAAGTGAGTATTTATAAGAAGTTTGTGGCTCTTTATTGGACCATATTCAATCAATGTATTGAGCAAATTTTAGTCAGTAGATTCTGGTGCTTAGGGGCATCTCATCTACTGGGGGGCCAAGAACTGTGTGTGCAAAAGAAACAAGCTGATGAACTTATCTCAAAGCGCAATCACTGAAAGAAATTAGAGGCACAGACTAGCAACAGAAGCTGATTTATGATCTGCAAACAAAAGAAAAGTAATTTGTTCTCCAGGACTGACTAAACAGGATGTTTTTGCAAGTTCTGCAATTCATTTCTCAAATATTAAAAAGCCATACAGACATGTATAGTCATATTTTTGTTCTGTATCTTAGGGAAGAATCACAACTTTGTTCTAAATTGAGGGAACATTCACAAACACAGCAATAGAGTGTACTTTGAAACACACTAGATTTAAGTGGGTAAGCTCTATGAAAATGCATATTAAAACTCTGGTGCCAAAAATACCTCTACAGAATGTCAGAACTCTCTTCAAAGAGAATCATTAATGCTGTCCATGCTCTTTGCCCCTTTGCTTTCATGCTCCTTTGCCCATCCTTCTCTTCTCTTCTCTTGTCACAGGCTCTGAAATGACTTTTCTGATTCCTTTTTTAACCCCTTCCTCTGATCTTCTTCTAAACCCCAATTACCCTACCCTCATTTTTCCTCTCAGTTCTTTTTTACTCAAAATACAAACATGAACCATAGCCTCCTAGCATGAAGTACTTAAATTCTTTTCACATAGTGTCAGGTTTCCAAATGCTTAGCTATTTAGCAATAAAATTCATCACTGGATAAGGTACAAAAGAAAGATGTTGAAGCAGGGGCTGGAATGCAGCACTTCCAATGCCCATGTGAGTGCTTTCACAGCTGGAGAGTTCTTCTAGCACTCATATATATTGTCCTACATCGCCTCTCGCCGTGCTGTGCCACAGTCACAGCAGGATGGCTGGCAAGCACTCTCCCCTCAGCCTGCTCCAGCACAGGTTGCACAATAGCTTGTCTGGACCCCACAGACAATTATATCCAGCACTACCTAGTTTGTACATGTAGGTAAGATGTCAGTGTGAGACAGGCACCAAATCTCTCCCCTTAATCAAGTATGTCGTAAATTAGTACAATCTTAGTGACACAGGAGGATTGTTGGTGAATACTAAAGCCTGTTGCTCATCAGGCACAGGGGATGAAAATGAAGACCTGGACGACTGCACTTTCTCATTTATTAAACTGACCAGACAGATGCAAGCAGTAATGTGGTTCTGAGCCAGGTGAGTGCCACTACTTCTCTGCTATACCGAGTAAAGTGCATTCCTTTTAACTAATCTTCAGCAGTCTCCTGGGTCAACAGTGCTGAAATTCAATTTTACTCCACAGCTTTTTTATGAATCTGAATAGGCAACTACTCAACGATGTAGACACACTAGGGAATGAAACATGATATTTTCCCCTTCCTTCTTGTCAGCTCTACTAATCTTATTTACTTATAACACGGCAATTACTATACTTCTCCAGTTAAATGTCCATTTCGTCCACTGCTATTTTGTTCAGTAGCAAGTGCCTAGAAAAAAACATGAGGAAAATCCCATAGCAGAGTGAGACAGATCAGGGGAAAAAATGTTCATTACCCTTTCGGTTTAAAGGTACAAATGTTGATAGCATTATACTGCATCGTTATACTGCATTAACTGCAGACATTCTTGTTAGCTGATCAAAAACTTTCCAAATATTGTTACAACTATTGTAGATTTCCACAATCAAGCATATCTTGTAGAAGTTATCTGCAGAATTCAAACATGTATTATACGTATTTTTCCTGCTAGAAATTAACAGCTATGTCTAATTACCTTTTTAAGGACCAAGATATCTATAGTACTTTTCAGCATATTCTTCACTTCTTTAAAAGAAGAAATCCTAATATGCATTGTCTCTTCATGAAGTAATTGTCACAAGCTTATCCATATTTATGAAGCTTCCATGTCCTTTCATTTTTTCTACTCCATCCATTTTGAGACAGAACACTGGGCTCACTTGTAGTCACCCAGCAATTGCATACCATTTCTGGCTGCAATGGCATTAACACACTAATTCTTATCCAGTTTCCTTCAGAGCAGCAAGGCAAAACCAATTCTAGGGATTAAAACATTCATCTTCTGTGTTGGTAGCATTTGATGCCTATTTGGAACTGGCTCTGTGGATACTCATCATTGACCGTTTGTGAAAATTGAAACTGCACAGATGTAAGACAGCAAGATATAAGCTCCACTGACTTTATGGTCAGAAAAAAAAAATTTAAAAGCTCATCTAACCCCATTCTTTGTACCGCATGAGCCAACAATATTTCTCATGGACTTTTCAATCTAATCCACACCATGTGAATGAATTCATTACAGCATGTCCCTGTTTCAAAACATGCAATCTTTAGCTGTAAAATCCCAGGTGAAGATGATTCAGTGGCAGTACTTCTATCTTATATTCAGTTTGAACTTAGACCACATCAAATTGCAGAACTTTTAACACTTCGGCCTGCTGCTTTCAGAAGCTTTGTAATTAACATTCTTCACCTTTAACTTCATTTTCATGTAGTTTTTTTGTCTGGGACTTAGACACAGCAGTCATTACAACCAGCCTAATTTGAAACAAGGAATTGTGAGACTGAAGACACTTCCTTCTGAGAAGGCTCAGCTACAGCAAGATACCCAGGGCCTTAAGCAGTTGGCTCTTGGTTATCTCCAGAGGAATACTTCCCAACTCCTCTGAGTATCTCTACCAGCATTTGACCACACTCACAATAGGAAAAGTTTTTCTGATGTTTAAGTGAAAATTCTGGTTTTTCAGCTTGTGTCCCCCTCCCTTTCACTGGACATCATTGAGAAGAGTCTGGCTCCATCCTCCTTACTCTCTTCCATCATATATTGGATACACATGAATAATGTCACCCCCCAATGTCTTTCATCTCAAGGCTAAATAATCAGTCTCTACTTCTATCCTAAGGGCTGTGATCATCTTCAGCACCTTTGTGGCCCTTCTCTGGGCTTTCTTTACTACACCTATCTCTCTCTTGCTCTGGGGACTCCAAACTTGGACACAACATCCCAGGTGTGCTCTTGCCAGGCCAAGTAGAAAGGAAGGATCACCTCCGTTGGCCCAGGGTAGTGTTGGCTTATGTTCCACCACAATTCCCATTGCCTTTACTGGAAAACTACTTTCCAGGCAAACACCCCTCATGCTGTTTGGGTAGGTGCTTGGGGTTTATTTCTCCTCAAGAGCAGGACTTAGTATTTCCCTTTGCCTAGCTTCAGGAGATTCTTGTTGGCCCAGACCCATTTCCTTCTAGACTGAGGAACAGCACTAGTGACTGGCTACCACAATCCTCTAAGCCTGTCAGTTCAGCCTAATTTGAATCCACTTCAGTGGCCTCTTGTCCAATCACTATTTTGTCAGTTTAACCATGAGGATGCTCTGGGAGACAGTGTTAAATCTTTGCTTAAGTCAAGAAAAATAACTCTCTACTCTCATCTACCAGCCCAGACATCTCACTGAAGAAAGCTGTAAGTCAGGTTGGTCAGGCAGCATTTTCTTTCAGGTGAAGGTGGCAAGGAGGCATTTCCCCAAATTCTTCTCTCACATCTCCTGAGCACAGCTGTGACATTTCCTTTCTTCCAATCCTCAAAAACTGCTCCAAATCAACATCATCTTCCAAAAGACTGAGAGTGGCCTCATGATGGCATGGACCAGTTCCCTTAATCCTCAGGCATACAATTTATCAGGCTGGCTGAACTTGATGTATTCAATTACTTTAGAGGTGTGGAATTTCTGAGGGCAAGTTTTACCAGAAAAGACTAAGGTGAAGAAGACACAGAGCACCTTAGCCTTCTCCATCTACTTTACCACCTGAAAAATTAAGTATATTATCTGCAAGCATCATCCCAATCTGCAGCCTTGGTCTGTAAATACATGCCAGGGACCACATTCTTCAGAGTCTAAGCAGTCATACCTCTCTCAATCAGAAGGTAGGGCCTTACTTCATGCCACCAGAGCTGCAGAACAATGCCATGCTCTTTAAAACAAGAGGAATCAATTCCGAAATGCAGTTATACCACAAAATCTGGGTGAGCTGTACATACAGAATGATTGCCCGTTCTCTCTTTTCAGATAATTCAACACCTCTGGATTTATGATTCCATGTCTATCCTCTCAGGGCAGGGAGCTCCTTCAGCTTTGTCTGTATACAAATATATATGTATGCTGCTTGGCAAGTAACATAAATTTTGTATTCTCCAGAGTAATCGGAGAATCTCTCTCCCCCTTGCCAAACAGCAGTAGCTTTCTCTCCTCATGTCGAGGTGATATTTTCACATTGTCACCGAGTGTTAAATTTTACTTACATTTGCTTAAATTAAATATGTTTAAGGTTAACTTTTTTTTTTAACTGGCTTATTTAATTTGTTTGAACAGATTTGGTTTATTTTGGGTCACTAAAAACTAATTAAGTTTCTGTTATCTCCAGAGTGCAATCTCCCATGAGTTCTCTCTGTTAATACTCCTGCTTCATGTCTCTCTCTGCTTGAGTGTTATTTGTAACAGTAGGAAAGGAGAAATTTCAGATGGAACTGTACTTGGGAAGGGAAGGGGTTGGTGGATTGTTTTTTTCTTGAAGAAGGAACATATTCTTTTAAAGTATAAACATGTCAGTGAAGGAGAAAAATACATTTTATAGAATATTAAAATATATTTTAATATATTTAAAATACAGATAAATATATTTTGAATGAGTTTTTTTCCTAATTTTTTTAACACTTCCCTTCTCATAATCATTTTCATTCAACCTATTCTATAAAGTTATTCAGAAATCATCTCAAGTAGTGCACATGGCAAGCAGAGCTCACTTTCCAGAGTTTTATACTTGAAAGTCAAAAAGGAGCTCTTGGTTTGCCTTTCAGTATTTTGAGATACAAAATAAATAGCTGCAAAAATAAAACAGGATTTCTTAAGGCTTTTCAACCTTTCAGCTCATCACACTGCGAACAAATCCAGATGCAGCCACACAGAACAGACGGTTTCAGTTCACTCAAAATCAAAAGAAAGAAGATTCAAAAACATCAACATCAGTCACCAGCGTCAATCAGGCCAGCACATCTCGACTAGAAGGATTGCAGTCAGAGAATCACCGCTTGAGAATGAAAATTACAGAGGTATTTTTTACTGCATGTACTGCCTAGGCACTTTATTTTTCATTGTTTTTTGTTGCAATTATGCAATCTCCTTAATGCTGACTACTTTTTAGAGAAAAAAGTTAACTTTCCCCATAGTAATAATAGGAAAGAGACAATTTATATGGTTTGCTAACTAGTACAGCAAATGTGTAGCAGGTGTGATAAAATGAAAATGTGCCTTAGCAAAATGAAACTTGCCCTATTATTTTGTGACAGGCCAATTGCCCTCTTGTTTCACATGGACATGCTGAGCTCCACAGCTCCAGAAGTGTAACCTTTACAAACAAGCATAAGAGCGATCCGCAGCCCCAGGGGCTCTTAAGGGCTGTCTTTGTTCCTGTTTATGGCTGAGTTCTGAGACTGCTTTTGCTGTTATTTCTCAGCCTCTTTGAGAGTTTGCTCCAAAACTTGCTAGACAGATTTTTACATCTTCCATGAAACAGAATTACGTATTTTCTTAAGGTAGAAAAAGACTTTTATGAAAGTGTGAGCTGACCCTTTTGGCACAAAGGTGGTGAAGTTTCTTCAGTACCTACTGAGGGAAAGGCTGAGTATTTGGAGGACATGAATTCCATCAGAGCTATAGCAGGTACAGTTATAGTTATGTCCATCCTTGCTCAGTAGACCTGAAACGATGACAAACCAGTCTTGAACAATTTTTGAGACAAGATAACCATCACTGATCATATCTTAAAGAAATTAACCTGTTCTTGTCCAGTCTGTATTCTTATACCTTGAAGAAAAAGTATTTTATTACAACAGTTATTTCTTTGTCCAGATCTTAAGTAATGACAATTGCCTAGGTAACTAAAAGGTATTTACTCAGGCTACCAGAGAGTCCAAAAGTAAAAGTTATCTCTACCTTGTTAAAGAAATTTAGTTCAGCTTTGCCAGCTTTGGCCCTTTCATGTGAGAGCCTTGACATTTTTAATGAAGGCCCTGCTGGCTATCTCTGTTCCTGTACTCTACTGTAGTTTTTTCTACTAAGCCTCCTAACACAAGATCTCAGCCTGTGCTTCGCAAGGTTCATGATGGTGAGCAGAGGTAAGGCTAGTCAGAGCAGCCACATTAGTGCTCGCAGGGCCCTGCCTATTTCTTTTGGACTTTGCTTAAATAGATTAAATTCCCAGAACCAGTAGGCCCAAATCCATTTCATTGTCAAGGGGATTTGGAACATGCCTTACCATGGCAAGCAGCTACATCTCTGTCTCATCTAGTTTGAGTTGCTATGCCTCAGTTCCATAAGGAGCAACATAAAGTTAATTCAGCACTTTAAAAATTCGGTTAAGCTGGTAGTGAGTGGGACATACTCTGGCACCACATCCTGCACAACTGTTCACAAAGAGGGTTATGAAGCTTGTTTCCTGTAATTTTCAATTGGGGCTATAGACAACTTGTAGAACAAGTTACCCCTTGAGGAGAGCACTCTGTGCTCTGCTCAGTGCTAAAAGTAAAGCATTCTTGGTAGAGTTGACTGCAGTCACTCACATGGCTGGACGTGCCATAGTTCCCTTATATCCTGCTGTGCGTTCGATAATTTGATGGATGAAGTGGTTACAGCTATGTATGCCACAATTTTACATGTAGATAATAAATAGTTGAGAGGTTTTCAGACTGGGCTTTCTAATGCTCGTATCTTTCTCATTTGTCAGTACACCTGAATTGCTTCTACTGTCAACTACTAAAGCTTATTTCTCTCCTATACCCTGTGTGCAATATCACAGTTGAACAAAATTTGTTACTTGTAGCATTATTTTTAGAGGTAGTGTAGTAGTGCTATGAGAAGACTGTATTTGCCACAGTGTAGTAATTGCATTACCACCTGCCTTCCAGTCTAATTATAGAAAGCTACGCCTCAGTGCACATACCTGAAGCAAGGACTCTTGAATTTTGAAGGATTTGTACTCTCTTTGTTTTGCAGCTGGACAAAGACTTGGAAGAGGTCACAATGCAACTTCAGGACACTCCTGAGAAAACAACATACATTAAGCAGAACCACTATCAGGACCTTAATGACATTCTTAGTATACGGAACTTCACAGACAGCAAAGGTGAGTGTTAGTAAAATCCATTAGTAGCTTAACCTGCCAAACTTTAGAACAGCAATCTCATTGAAATGGTTTCAGAGCACTCAGACCTTGGTAAGACAGAGCTTTAAATATTTTGGTTTAATTACAGAGAGTATGCAGATTCACATAATAAGCTACATAGTACCCACTGAGTAGTTATTTCTATATGTATGTCTTCTATTTTAATACACATGGTGAAGTGGGAAAATTTTAGAAGTGTACTTGTGTTCAGAAGTCAAGTTTTCTGTGCTGCATGGAGAGAGGAAAGTCACAGAATTTTAAGCCCAGTTTAATATGTGCTTGCCTGACTAGGATGCTGAAATCCTGCTTTTGGACACTGCTATCAAGCATGTAAAAGAGAAGCATGTAAATATTTCAGTGCTGATTTGGATTCTAAATGCAGAACTGAAGGCGCTCATGTATGAAAATTCTTCCCTAGGAACTGATAAAAAAGGATTTCATGACAACTATAATATTCCTAAGTTGTTTCTCCTGTGTCTCTTGCATGGCTCCCTGAAGAACTACATGCAAGAGAATTGCTTCCATTAGAGCCATTTTGCTTTTTGGGAAGCAATAAAATCTGGTGCATAGCGCAATAAAAGTGGAAGCCAGGACACCCACCTTCCATTTCTGACCTGGAATGGATTTGACTTCTGGCAAATAGCTTTGTACAGCTGAATATTACTATAGTGTGTGAAAAACTATCTGCTCTGTGTTTGTAAGTTGCAGATTTGCGTGTTTGTTACACTGCAAGGCTCCAGCTTCTTATTGATGTGGCACCATAAGCTTGGCTAAGTGGGACAGAAGTTACTCCTGTGAATAAACTTGAAGAATAATTTTAGAACAACAGCAACAGACCACATATGTCTTTGAAGTGTATTGAAATTTTGGTGGGATAAGGTTACATTTTCTTGCGCCTTTTGTTTTAGGCTGGGTATACACTGGGTTGTATAACTTGTGGCAAAAAGAAAAAAGAAGGAGAGTTCCCAGAGTCCTTTCTAAAAGTAAAAAAAAAAAAAAACAGAAGAGGGGAAAGGAGGAAAAGGAAAACGTAAATAGCTGCTGGAGGCGTGTGATTATTGGGCTGAGATCAGGAGCAAGAACTAACATCAGTGAGTGGGATGAGCAGTTTGAAAGGAACACATAGAATGTTCCTCTCATGTCAGATGCTCCAGGAAAAATGATAAATCATGAATAATATTTCAAGCAGAAAAGATACATTGCATTGTGCCAAATGCCCATCTGAGTTTGGGTATGAGGAACAAAAAATGATTCTCAAGAAATACACTGGGTATAAATTTAGGATGGATGCTTCCCACAGCAAGATGCACTCCATTAGCAGTAGGAGGCTGGCAAAGAAATCAAGGATAAAATATAACCTTTCTGCATTCTCTTGTGTCTATGTATACAAAAGATATCGATGCCTAATTGCTGCTTGAAGCAGCAGCATCCAAGATTGTCTCTGTTCCTAATTTTCCCCCAGTGCAGTTCCCTAGCTTTTACACTTCTGCTGTGGGGTGCATATTTAAAATCATCTGTATGGAGGCTAAGTATGGAGTATTAATATGCAGAGTAGCTTGGAACTATGTATTATTGGGATTAACAGGGTAGATATTCGGCATACTGAAGTTTCTGGACACAATTTTCTCAATAGACCTACCACATAAAGCTCCACACAAAAGTTGGGACAGGTGGAGAAAGATGTTCTTCCTTGGCCAACTTTATATGGAAAGATTAGAGCATCCATTCACTGGGAATGAGGAAGACCTGGCTCCTAATTTGCAGCAGGTGTTTGAAGCTTGGTCCCACACCTGGTGGCAAATACTCCACACATGTACATTACAGTGTATCCCAATTCTGACACAAGTGACATTAAATATTCATACTTCCAGGCTCTGAGCCACCGTGATCAACAACCCTTGCTAGCCTTTTCTGTCCCTCCAATTCCGTTTCTTCTGCTCCTTCTCTTTCCACATTTCCCTGTCCCTTAGCTACACGTCTGAATCTCTTGTCTGTTTGTCTCACCGCATCCATTCCCAAAAGTCAACCTATGTGCTTAATATAAATTTGCCATTCCAATCAAAATAACAAGGCTTTGGAGAATTCATGCTGCTGAGTCACTGCTGCTTCTGTGCAGATTCAAACAAACATCGCTTAAATGGTACTTAAAAAAATTCTGGCCCTTACGGCTACAGGAAAGCTAACTCTGAATGACATGACTATGCTTTCTGTAGCTGTGCATTTCATGAACTTTCAGGAAAGGAAAGTACAGAACCTTGAAAGTATGCATCCCTGGTGGTACTTGAGTGAAGAAGTTTCAGAATTGTAAATAATCTATTAGCATGACCTAGAAGTGACCATCTCTCTCATCCCCACTGTGCAACTGGGGAAGCCCGTCCAACATTGGTTTTGAGGTGATGATGAGGTTTCCTTAATCTTGTGAAAAATGTGAGCTGGGAGAGTAGGAATGGGACAGTAAAGAGAGAGGCTCAAAACAGCAGCTGACTTGGAGCTAAAAATCATAGGAGATAATGTGCCACATTCGCTTTGTGGTTCATTTCTATGTCACTTGTTTTTATAAAACACCTTGCTGTTCTGGAAGAGCTCGCACAGAGAATGCCATGTAGTGTAACCCCATTGCTATTGCTTACACAAACTCAGGGCACTGCTCTTCACAGAACAGATCATAATGTGGGATTTAGGCAATGCATCTCAAGCAAGCCCTAATCAAACTTTAATGTCATAGTACACTTCAGTAGGTTTCTGATCTGTAAAAATTGCCCAGAGTTAAAAATCCTAACTCCTATAACCAAGTGCCAAAGGAGGTTATTTGATTCATCTTTTCCTTCCCCACCCCCCTCATTTACATCAAACATATGGATTTAGGATACAAAAGTTAAATTACTTTAGCCAAAATAGGTAGAGGCAGCTGTGAACTCCTATATCTACCTCACCTCAGGCAGTGTTTCATAACTTTGGGATTCTTGGTTAGTTATTAACAGCAATAGCTCCTGGTGTATTCCAGGAGCCCTTTGCTGGCACAGGGACTCCTTCTTTACAGCACATTTCAGTACACCTCATTTAAAGAGAGATATTATCTGAAACACTCATCTCTTGTTCACAAATGCATAATGTTCCTGAGACATCTACAGCAATTGGCTATGTAAGAAAAGCAATTAGGAAAATGTGATTTGTGGTTTATGGCTTGATTGCTTTCTTTTAATGCAGGCTTTTTAGCTGCACTGCTACAGAGCTTTGTGTGGTCAAGCACTTTTCAGCATGCTCCACAGACTGTGGCTCTGGGACTTCGAATGGTCTCCCCAGCCGCATTTAAAAGGGCATACCATTAACTTCATTTGATACATTCCTCACATGACTGAGTCACTGTGCCTGCTAGTGACCTCAGCTCTGTGCCCAGGGCAACATTAACTTCTCCCCTGGCATTTGTGAGATCTGGTGGCCTTGCTGGAGCGGCAGAGCCACATGCTAGGCTGGGTTTGAGGCAGGGATGGGGTGTGGGGGAGGCCAGGCTTGGCTCG
>NW_008246059.1:66207-74843 GCF_000691975.1 Corvus brachyrhynchos
AGCAGGAGCAGTCAGGCTTGGAGGCACAGCAGCGTTTTCCAGGCTGGCATTTGGAAAAAAGGAGGACAAGTGCTTCAAGTGTGATGTTGTGTAAAGAGGAAGTTCCAGAAAAGTTCCACACAGTTCCAGGGAAGAAATGTCCTAAAATGGACACAAACCAGAGCTTCCCAAAAGGGCTCCTTGCACCCATGTCAGTGTGTCAGACAGGAGAGAGTTTGTGAAGGTGGAATTTATTTCTGCTGTGCAAGTTCCTGCAGAGTTAAAAGCTCCTGAAGAGACAAATAGACAGAGGAAAGATATTGTGTGGTTTGGGGGTGGGGGGCTGGATAATTTTGCTACACTTGGAATCTTACTATCTTACTCTACTTGACTTCTTTTTGATGTTTTAATACATGAAATTATTTCCATGTGAAATAATTCACAAAATCATGGATTACAAGTGTTTCTTATAAAGCAAAGCTCAGAAGAAATCCTGGAGAACAACCTCCCTCAATTTCTACCTTGGCTAGTATATTTCAGAGTAGCATATTAGGGAAATTAGGCCATTCTATGGGAAGTACATGAGAAGAAAGAGACAGCCTTGCTGCAGTCGCCCCTTATGAACAAACCCTTTTTGCAGGTTCTTTCTCTACAGGCGCCCTTCCTTGCTCAGAAAACTTTGTTTTAAGCCAGAAAGCAGTCTTTACTCATTGCTGTAAACAGGCTGGGAGCATTCATTTACGTGTCAAATATGCCTACCACTTGTCACCCCACTCCGATGTTTCCTAGTGTTAGTTTTTTCCCCATGTAAAAGCAGCTCAAAGGAAAACAGATTTCAAAGGCATGTTGCTCACAAATGCGAAGCAAAACAGAATTCATCTGTGATAGATGGGGGAAATATCATTTCTATGAAGTTCATGCGATTCAAGCATTAAGCTTGAGATTGAAAAATAGATTCAAAGGTAAGGGCTTTCAGAAATAACTCCTTTAAAGGGATGCTGTTTTGAAGCAAGGATATAGTTCCTTTCTTTATAGAGGTATATAGCGATATGTATGCTAGTTTCTATGAAGCCTAACAAATGGATTCAGTCCTGGAGCTTGTTTCTATTTCAAAAGGGAGACCAAGCTGTCAGAGGTTCAGTACCTGCCCTTTCTTGCACAGAAATGAATTTGTAGTAAAGGTAATTTCTTCTGATTTAAAGTAGTATAAATCAGAGCAGAATCTTGCTGGCTTTTCTTTTTAAAAAATCTTCCTCTCTCAAAACATAACTATTAGAAGTTATAATTTAGATTGCCAGTGCAGTGTGCTTCCTTTAGGAGAAGTTTTTTTCTGATTACCCAGCAGACGATGTGATCATTTTAATTTTTCCTTTCAGCTTACTTTCTTTACATCCTATTCACATGAAAAACAGAGACTGCCTAGTCATGTTTCACAGTCCAAACAACAGAACTGGGGAAAATTACAGCAGGTTTTAAAAATCTACCTCTAGATTTAAAGTTTCCTAAGCTCCTTAGTAAATCAGCAAAATTATCTCTGCCAGATCTTATAAGTCTTTATTAAACCACACTTGCTTCTTTGTGGAGCACAAAATATGCTTTCTAGCAAAGAGAAACAACAATAGAATTGGAAGATATTGGATAAAGAGTAGTTCTGCCATCCAGTTCTAAGCCATCAGAGGAATATTGCCAGTAAAGGGTAATGATGAAGATGTTCAATAAAGCTGCAGTGTACAAACATCAACAAAACAATCTTCTAGTTAAAAAAATATGTTTTCTAAACTCCATGGAAAAAAACTGAAGCATCATCAGTGCTTCAGAAACCTGGTGCTTTCTGCCTGCAGCTGAATGAGAGTTGTTAAAACGCACGGTGCGTTTAAGCCTGCCCAGGTAATTTTGGCAGCACGAGGTTGCAGAGTGATTATAGGTGACCCCTGACAGAGGGAGAGGAGAGCAGCTGGGAGCAGTGACCTCCTCGCTGAGCCCCTCGGCAGCCTGCGTGGGTGTGCTTTTGCAGCTCAGAGCTTTGTAAACGGAAGCTGTTTCTTTGCTACAGGTAGACAAAGGTCCTGAGCTAAAACCTTCTGTCTCTCACCGACCACCAGCAGCAAGCTTTGTTTTATAATGAGCCCACTGCTGAGTGCTCTGTGCGGCCCTTGAGATGTATTTGTCTTTTTTCCCGACAGCTTTCTGAATGGAAAGTGCTCAGGCATCACTTATCCAGATTTCTGAGTTCCGGTTTGAGGTCTACAAAAGTGAAAATTATTTAGAAGGTGCTTCTGGCTAATGTAATTTCAGTTTAGAAGGTCGTTACATCATCCCTGTGCAACTTACTGGGTAGGATCTGCAGTGGCAGACAGTACCCTGAGAATGAAGGGCATTTTCCATGCAGCATACTTAATGGACAGAGGAGAAGATGGGAAAGTACCAAAAACACTGCTACACTCTACAGGGGAAACTGGGAAATCAAATGTTTACCACTGCCCTTAATTTATTTTCTTTCAGTTGCTCAGGTATATAAAACTAGTTTTCTAAACCCTTAAGTTTTTTAAGTGCATATGGCAATAGTGTTTTTTCTTTAAGATCCAGCTCCCAGAAGCATATGACTAAGTGAGAATCTTGCTCTACATTATTTAAATGAAAGGTAAATAAAAAATAAAGATATTCTAGTTTCCATAGCTGCAAAATAGAAATCTAACAACTCCTCTCCCAAAATGCCTAACAAATAAGAATTACTTAACTTTTTTTGTTGTTTTTAATTTTGAAAGAAGCAAAGGAAAAAGGAAAAAAAGCGACAATTTAATGTGCATTTTGTCTGTATTTTATACATATACAGTAAAAGTTGCACTTGGTAGCCTTGTATACAGAAATTTATTCAGTGTATTAAGGGCAAGTCATCTGCAAGAGTGGTAGAAAAGAGTCTATTAAGAATAACACACGGTGATATATGGGCAGTTGGTGTTGAGAGGCGAGTAGGAAGAGAATATATGATTTCTGCTCTACTCTAAACTAAATCCCCCACCTTTTTGACAAGGACCACCTCCTTCTCTCTCGCTCTCACAGCACATCTGAAAGTGCATGAAACTCCTTTAGCGTGTACAACACAGATTATTCTATTAAATAACATACTCCCAAACAGCAACAGTTGCATTTTCCAATCATTTGATGAAGAATTATATCTTTAGTGGCTTTGTAAAATGTTAAATTGCTTATCTTGTCCAAAGGAGTTGGAACCCTAAAATAATTAAATCATAGAGTTTTTCCATCCGTAATTACAAGGGTTACTCAAATTTTTACTTTGGTCTATATCAAAAAGTCAGCAGTTTCCATTGTCAGCTTACATCAGCTCAGGACTGAATGTTGGTTTTAATCACAGAAGTAAAAAGTGTTCTTTTCTACATGTCTGTTTATAGACATCACAAGACTTTTATGCAAATGTCAAACTTGATATACAAAGAAATGCAATGTACGGAAAGTAAAAACTGAACGCTTGTGACAGCAAATGCCACATCAGCAAACTTCAGGCTGCCCTGAGATGATAAACCTTATTGCTTATCTTAGCCACTGCCAGATTTGACTCTTTACTCTACTCCTTTCACATCTAAACCATCACTGACTCCTGCCATCTCTTAAACACTCTTCTTGCTACAACTGAATTCCTTTGCTCTCTTCTACTGACATTTTCCTGCCCCAGCTGAAGCAGCTTCATGTGTTCTGGTCACCTCCTTTCTCAGCCAGATCCTTCTCTTCAATGCAACATAAGTGAAAAATCTTGTCTCCTTCTGAGCTGTAGTGATCCCCATGTCTGTGCATTGTTGCCTCCTCACCTACACACTTGGTTGTTGCTTGCTTTTTAGGTTTTTCACAGCAGGAAGTGAATGCTATCAAATAATGCCAGGGATGAGCTTACTGGGAGGGTAATTATAGATGTTGGAGTTTGCCCTCAAAATATTTGTGCTTCCAGCTTCTTTCCTCACTCTGTGTTTCTGCTGCTTGTTTTGTACACCCGGTGCCTGTTGATAACATAGATATTCCTAGCATGCTGGGAGCTGAGCATTATTTGGGGCTCCTAAACAAGTACAACAGAAAAGCAGCTTAACCCTTCAAAATGTACCAGATTTTTCATGCTGTTTTCCTTTTTTCTTCACTCTTTTCCTGTTTTTCCCCCTCATACCCACTTTTATGTTCAAATCCTCCAGTACCCTCTTCAAGAATTTACCTCAGACTCCTCTTCCATGCTGCCTCAATGCCTGCGGCAATCACTGCTTCTCTGTTTGTGTGGCAAACAACTGCTGGTGATGGTTTTGGAGCTCTCTGTAATTATTTATGAAAACTGTGAACTGCCCTCATTATTCAGATGCTTTCCATATGATTTTATTTGGCTTAACACAGAAAGACACTTTGAAAAAGCAGGCAGGAACAGAAAGGATCTTCTTAAAATGGCTGTGTTCGCCTGTGTTTCTCAGGGGGAATGATGCCATGGGCATCAGCACAGCTAGCCAGGGACTCCCAGGACACCCAGGGGAATCAAGAATTATGATCTGTTTTGTTATCACTGTGCAGAAAAGAAAAAAGAATAATGACATCATTAGCTGTCCATGCTGCAGACAACCTATGGACCAGTGAAACTGATATGAATCATATTTCCATGCTAAAAATGACAGCAGTAGCAGATAGGCAAATGACAGCACTTAATTGCCTGTGTGATCATAAGAGTATCAAGGGTCTATATATCAATGAGGTTATAGTTCTTTCAGGAAAAGTCTTAAGAAAGAGGGTTTATGAGAAGGTTACAATTTCTAACTGCAAGAACAGTATAGTTACATTAATTTTTCACATAGCCTAAGCCTAGATGAGAGAGAGTGATACAGCTGCATAGAGGTGGGACGACAAGGGTTGGTTTGTGGGGTTTTTTTAAAGGTGGGGGGAAGCAAAGGGAGGACAAAGAGGTTTTGTAACTTTTCTCTTTCTTCATGGTAGTTCCTATGGAGGAACACATCAACCAAAACATAAGAGTACCAAACTGTCACAGCAAAACTTGAGACTATATTGGAATATAGGTAGTATGAGTTTACTTTGTGGCATTATGGATATCTGGGAAAATTTAAAATGAAACAATTTTGAAATGGTCACCTGGTCACAGTAAAGTAAAATTGAATGTGTTGTCCATCCAGATGGTGAGAAAGCCATTTTGAAAAATCATCTTGATCAAAATCCACCAGCACAGTGGGGCTCATCAGACCCTTCCAGAACAAACAAAGATCCCATAGAAGACATCAACTCTCCAGAACAGTAAGTATACATCATTATCTTACTGACAAGATGGTAATTTAAATTATTACATTTCATCAAAGCCCATACTTCCCTTCCATGCATTTTTTTATGGGAAGACCTTCACTGTAACCCCCTTTCATGCAGCCCCAGCTACAGAGAGAACCTGAAACATCAGCAATGGGGAATGTGAATGGCACCTCCTAAAGCACCAGTAGGCAGCAACATTGTACTGTGATACCTCCCTGCCACCCGCTCACCACCCCAATGAAACTCAAAGGATAACAGGGACTTTAGATCCTAAGGTGCCCCGAAGGCAAACAAATGTTTCTTTTTTCTTGTTGGAGACATCCACAGCATGATGTCTAAAGTTTCTGTAGAGAGTTGCAGGATGAGCTGTGCCCAACCACCAGTGTGTGGAGGAGAGAAGAGGATGTACATATGTGCACAAGTGTCTTATGACTCTTGTCAAATGTCCAAGTCCTTCCACACACCAGCCAGAGGGGTTCATGGTGTATGTAGACATTTTGTTCTTTTACATTCTTAAGCTAGATGAGAAATAAAAAGTGTCCTGAGGGCTTCTCAACGTTGCCATAGCAGCTGGACCTGATTTTTGGCACAGGAAAGCCTGCACTAAGTAGTTTCCCTTAGAAACAATGCTGCAGATACAAGGAGAGGATGGCACAAAACCCTGGCTGGATTTACAGAGGGGAAGGAGTCTTTGGGTGTTCGCTTTTCTCTCTAGGAACTGATACAATAAACTGGTGTCCTACCCTCCACTCTCTGAGCAGGACCTGCCATGGGCCAGAGCTCAGGGAAGCAGCATTCTCATGTGTGCCTGCATCAGCCATTTCCCCAAGGCAGCCTGGTTACACGAGCATCGCTTCATCAGTGTCTGAGCTAATAGCTGTCAGACTCCTGGGCAATTTAAAAACTTATTTAAAAACAGAATAAATTAAACAGATTACTAGAATGAGTCACGTTACATCAGCAACAGCAGCCCTGATTGCAGATAGTAGCTACTGTCTTGTACTACCTGGTGCAGGAAAACACGTGGATTTCTAATTCTGTCCTTGCACTCAAAGAAAAAACCCAACCCAAACCTGCAAAGAAGCTAATCCACACACACACACCCACCCCCCTCAAGAAAAGGGAAAAAGTCCCACAGTAGACGAAATATCTTGTTATTTCACAAAAGCAAGACTCTTGCTGAGAGCGCTCTCCTGACTTTGTGGGGTCAGCAGAGTGCTTTAATGCATAGCTATTAGAGGCCTGTGTTTTTCTCAGCACCATTTGTCAGAAATAATGTAGTGTGAATGCAGCCTCATCCGCATGTGGCTCCCTTACATTAAGAAAGATGCTAAGAAAAACACAGACTTTCAGATAATCCAATTGTCTCGATACAGATTTAATACAGGCAAAGAAAAACATTTGGTGATGACAGAACTTCCTCTAGGCTAGTGATAACTGATGAGAAGACTGAGATTTCCTAAAGGTCCTGGAGAGTGGGTCAGTACAAATCTGAACAGTCATTTATGGAAGGCAATTAATACAGTCCTGCTAAATCTAAACGGTGCCATTCAGCATTTGCAGAGCTGTGACTGTGCCAGGTCCAAGGGCCAGTGTCTTCCCTGGGAATGAGGCGGTGGTTTGGATACCAGAGCCACACTGCCCAGGCACAGTGGATCTGCCAGAGAGGAGAGGTATAGCTGTCTTCAGGACTTCCCTCTTTTTGATAAGAGATTGACTCTCTCCAAAGTTTGTGCTCTTGAAGATATCCTTCTGCACCCCTGGGCTTGTTTCTCAGCTTGTCTGGCAGCACTTCTGTCCTTTGATGGTTGCTAAATATATAATTTTTGTCAAAAAAAAAAAAAAAAGGATTTAAAGGTAAGCTGTAGTTTCTGTCTTTCTAATTTCACTTCATACATAGGGCATCTGACAGGTAGTCACAGTCTGAGAAACTTATTTCTTATTCAAGAACACGATCTCAAGGACATTAGTCTGAAAAAGATTTCCTCTTGGTCACAAACCTGTGAAAGGAGGATGTTAATTCAATCACTTGCCTGCAGAAATTTTAACTCTTTAATGACTGTGGGGAAAAAAATCTTCCCAGCTTCCTGTGCTTGTCAGCACTCATGAAAACTGACATCTTCCAGTATGAAAGCTCTTACAGAGTCCAGAAAAGAGCTGATTTGGGATTTTTTCATTCTTTCTTACCATTAGTGCTACATTTGACTCATTGCAAGTAGGATCCCTTATTCTACAGTTGTGCCCAAAGTGAACCCAGAACGGTATACATGCACTTCAGGCAGTAGTGCAGGAAGTTGTTTCACATTTTTCAATGGGGTGATATTTACATTGTCTCAATCAGAATGTGAAAAACAATTTTTTTGTGCTTGGCTCAGATTTAGAACACTGCACCTAGGGAAAATGTAGTCTGTATGACTGTAAAGCAGCCTTAGAGCATGAATATAGATGATTCTCAGTTCTCTTGGCATCTTACTCCTTTTCCCGCTGGACAGGACCCAGTAGGTTTTCCATACTGCCATGTAAAATTTTCCATACCCAATCAGGCCATCAGATAAGAAGAGCAAAAAGTGGATGCCAACTGCTTTCTTTCCTGTGTACACTGTCTACACAGTATAAATTAACACCTCCTATAGTAAAAGCACTGGCGAAGCAGTACCAGTGCACAGGCACGAGCCCTGCACTTTGATTTCCCATTGTGCTTTTTAGCATACTCCCTAGCACAGCTGTACCTGCTTGTGCTCTCCCAGGAAATGCTCAGCAGCAATCTTGGGGGCTGCTTAGCTGTGTGGATAGACACTGCACTGTGCCAGCTCATCTCAGGTCCAAAAAGCAGCCTGAACCGGTTTAGAATAGATATCATTCATTTCCCAGTAGGATGAGCTGTCTCTCAGGCAAAGTCATCTGCTTTGATGAGCATCAAACTGCTCATCTTTCCTGATGGGCAGTACTGCTTGCTTATCTAAAGATCATATCAGTCAGCTTATGTGCATGAAGGCTACGTTCAATGGTTTACCTTCTGTGACCCTTAAGGACATCCATCTATGCTCCTTCATTCCTGTGTGTGTCCCTTCTCATCAGTGACCTACATCCAGCAGGTCATTAGCTTTTGGCACCATTAAAATTTATACCATTCTCATTTTAACAGCAACAATATGTAACAGTCTTCCAGATCTCTAAGTAGAGGTGATGACAGATTTCTGGGGGACCTCACTAAAACTTGTGATCTTAATAGACTATTTCTATATGCAGGGTTTTTTGTAACCTTCAAAGCATAACTGGAGCCAGTTATGTTAATTTAAGTAACAAAAAATTCTCAATCAAAAAACTTGGTTGTGACTGGATTATTGCATTGCAGCCAT